>NW_026623347.1:1452737-1453678 GCF_030028575.1 Malurus melanocephalus | reverse complement strand
CGCCCCGCCGGGACCGCGCACGCGGGGATGGGATCGGGGATGGGGACAAACGACGGGGACCGGGACCGGGRCCGGGATGGGCCGTGTCCCCTCAGGCCGGGCCGCGCGGGGAGGGGAAGGGGGGGATGAAGCGGGGCGCGAGACACAGCCTCGCTCCCGCCTTTGCGCGCGCG
This sequence comes from Malurus melanocephalus, assembly GCF_030028575.1. Lineage (NCBI taxonomy): Eukaryota > Metazoa > Chordata > Aves > Passeriformes > Maluridae > Malurus > Malurus melanocephalus. The sequence continues at coordinate 1,453,505 of NW_026623347.1, read as the reverse complement.
CGCGCTCCCCGCCCAATGAGCGGCCCGGCCGGAGGGAGCGGAGCGCGCGCGGGGGGAGCGCAGGTCCCGCCGAGCCGGCGGCGTGAGGGGATGGCGATGGCGGTGGCGGTGGCGATGGCGGTGTTTGTGTGCCCCCTCCCGCGGCTGCGGAGCCTGTGCCGAAATACACCCCCCCATCCCCCCTTCCGCACCGCCCAGTCCCGACAGTGGCACACACGGCTGTACAGATACACACACGTTCATATTCACACACACACACACACAGGCACACACATCCCCTCAGGCCCGCGGAGGATGCGCCCCCCCCCGCCCCTCCCAGCCCAGACACAGCCCCGCCGTGGAGGTGTAGGTCAGGGGAAGGTGGGATGAGGCGCTGTGGGCGGGAGAGCCGTGCGGGGAGCCGGGAGGTGAGCCAGCAGCGCCGCTGCCGGTTCGGAGGGAGCTGAGGGGGAGCCGGGACGCGGGGCGGGGACGGCGAGGTGGGCGCGGGGGGATGGCGGGGGCGCGGGCAGGGTCTCGCCACGCTGCCGCCCGAGGCGGCGAAAAAAGTTGAGGCGGCTTTCGGGGGCGGGGGCGAGCCGGCGGGGCTTGTGTTTGATCAACTTCGCGCTTAGGTGCTTTGTTTTTAACTCGCCTTTATCCTGGGTGCACTTCTTTTATAACTACTCCTTTCCTTTCTTTTAACAAGGGGGGGAGGGAATCTCCCACGAAAGTTTTCCCTTTACGGAAGGCGGGACTGAAACAATACCCGATGCATTGTTCAAATGT
>NW_026623347.1:1431622-1452662 GCF_030028575.1 Malurus melanocephalus | reverse complement strand
GAAGGACCGGGATCCCTGGGCTGCATCAGCACGGAGAGCAGGAGCCCGGCACAGCAGAGCTGGGAGGATTTCACCTTGTTGCTGTTTGTTTCGGGAGATTTTCKCTCCCCCCGCCCCGGACACTGTCCAGCTGAGGCTTTGCTTCCTTGCTGCGTCCACAACCGGCCAGAGAAAAAGCGCTTCCTCTGTTAGAGGTGATTTTTGCCGTGGTCTCCCTGCAAGGAAAGGATCGGCACCAGCCTTCGAGGAGGCAGACAGGATCAACTGAGGTTTTCCTTACCTCCGGCTGAACGTGAGAGTTCAAGTGACACCGGCACTGGCCTGTGGCTGACTGCACAGCGAGCTGGAATCACAGCCAGAGCTGCGCGATTTACCTGCTCGAGGACCCTTCAAACCCTTCTATTGACGGTAGAGATTTGTATCCCAAGGAAAATCGGATTAATATAAACTATGCAGAGCTTTGCGGGGATAGCTGGAGACTACTCTGTCTGCATGGCTAATCTTGAAATTGTCTGAAATAAATCCTTAGCGCAAGGAATAACGAGATACTTTCAATTAGTTTTTCTTTTTCCTTGTCGCCTTCCCCCTCCCAATTTGAACGAGAATTTAACGCTTCCATCGGAGGGTTTTTACATGAGAATGGGACACATGCTGGAGAACTCACCACGCTTGATAAAAMTGACGGGGGTAACAGTTTCCATCACCGTTGCGGTATGAAAGGTTCTCTTTGGATTGTCTGCTGGTGGCTAAGATGGATCAGTTTCTCCCTGTTCCTGTTTGTGATGTGCTGAAGGATCCGGATTTACTGAAATACTGACGCCCGTGAACTTACTCCCTCTCTGCTGAAGGCATCGGATGTGACAGTGCAGAGAAACATGTGTTTCACATTTCTGRCTGATTGTTTTGGTGCAATCAATACCTCCACAAGAAACATTGACTTAGGTGGCGACTGTCATAGCGGGAGGCGCACGGAGTGCTGCTCTCGCCTTGCAGGCGGAGTGAGCACAAATCAAAGAGCCCGCCGATCCTGGGAAGTGGGGGCTTCGCTTCCCCCCAAACCGCGGGGCACCGGCTCCCGACCCTCCACGGAGAGCCCTGCCCGGGGGTGCGGAATGAGCGATGACCAAAGCGCTGTCAGGAGTGGCAGCCAGTCGGATCGGATGGGGATCAGTGARGCAATACCGGTTGAAAGAAAGGTGGATCGCGAAATTATTGCCCGAAGGAATAGCAGGCGAGGCGGAATGATGATAAAGTTAAACTTCTGTTTCATCTTCTGTCGGAGATGGTGGGCGTTTCTGTTGCTTCAGCTCCACATGTTGCAAGCACTGGCACAAGGTAGGGCTAGAGACATTTTTGTTTATAGAAATGCTGCATCTGCCTTCTGAGAGGAAGGGAATCTTGCTCGGGTACAGAGAAACCCTTTTACTTTTATCCTTATCAGAGGTAAACTGCAGAATTGGCACTGAGCTGATTCATGTAGGAATGGTCGTTCCTTACACACAATCGTCTCTTTATGGAGCAGGGATTTGCAAACTGTACCTACGTRTTTCTCTCCCTTTCTAGTCCTATCCTTCCCCTATCCCAACCTCCCACAGAGAATCAAAATCCCTATCAGCACCAAAGCTGCTTTTAAGATTTGCTAAAATGCATCCGTGCTGTTCTTTCMGGCAGCAAAAGAGTTAACTGCTGGTTTTGTGTGTGTGTGTCTCTGTGCCTGTGTGTGTGTGTTTAAAAACACTGTGCTCTGAGATAAGTTATTAGGAGAAGGGGAGTCATAAATCCTCCGACTAGAACTAAACCAGGCATGTAAAAGGAATTCTTTAAACATATGAGCACTATTCTATGTGAACCTCGGTCTCAGCATTGTTCATTTCTTTTGGATTGCCAAGTAACATTTACCCGASACAAAAACTGCAATTGATTCGTATCTGAGCATTTCCACATCAGAGATCCTTGCAGTCAAATGAGTCACTTGTAAACGAAGGGTCAGAGTCGACCAATAGACTTTAAATATCAAGTGTCAGTCACTTTGCATGTAAATTCCCTTCTCAAAAAATTGCCAAATGTAGCCTAATTCTTAATAATCCTTTGACAGAGTAAACAATAAATGGCAGGCAGAAGCATTACAGTTGGCTGCGCCAAATAACACGCTGAACAAACGCAGCTTTCACTTTCTTTGCTGGGTTGAGTTTTATTGCTGTGTGCATTGTCTGGCTGAAGTGGGGTGTGCTGGACAATGCAGAACTGTGTCGTGTGGGRCCAGGAGTTAGTTATTAAAAGCGGAAGTTAATACTCCATGAAGGGGAATGGTCTTTGTGTTTTAGCTCTTYGTTTTCAAGTATTTCATGGGGAACAACGGTGCATTCAGTTTTAATAAGTGGATGGGGCTCGTGTGTTGAGGAAGAGGGGTTGGAAGCCAAGTCTGCTGTAGTTTGTCTGCTCAGGGTTTACTGCTGCATCCTCGGAAAGTTTGGAGCCGCAGGATACAGGAGAGATTTAATCCAGTGTTTTATATGGACTCCACCCTCATAAACCTTTCTCAGTGCTTTGTTTATGCTGTCACTGCTATTCCCAAATTACTTCTGCTGAGGCCTGCAAGCCCTARCAGGGTATTGTTATCCTGAAACAAGCCATACCTGACATAATTATCTCTKCAAATTAAAATTCACGTCACTTTTGGCTCTTTTCTTTCAGTAGCTGTTGTTGATAGGTGCCAATATGATGCTTTATGATGAAAGATAAATGCTGCTGATTCTTGCTGTTTACATTAAAAAAATTAAAATAAAAATAATAAAAGGTAGTTTTAGGTGYCAGTGATTCAGGAATCATTTTAGATGTCATGTAAAGCAGTTTGGCTATGGTTAGTAGTAAACTAGCCATCTCACTGGATTAAGAKGTGAATTGAAACTTTTGTTCACACACAGGAGAGCATAATTTTTCAACAGCACATTTCAGATACTCAGCATTTGCAGCAGTATCAGTTTCAGGTACTGTAGATCTCAGGGAGTTGTGTAGTGCATAAAAACTATCCCAAAGAAAAGTCCTTACACCAAGTTAGTTTTAAGTAACTAACAGTATTTATGGCAGGGAGAGGAAGGGAAGAGAATTAGATACATTGTTTCTGAAAAATATTGGTACAGATAAAGGTACGAAGTCTASAAGACATGAAACAATAGAAGATAAAACAATTATGTAATACAGAAACAAAATGCATTTTAATTTTTACATAAGGCTGAAGATTACAGTTAGTCCTATTAAGAATTATTTGACTGATAAACTGGTGTGGAGGTCTGAAGTAGAGTGCTTTTATTGGGATTTCCCAAAATTTGCATTAATTTATAACTTATGGTTCATTTTGCACTCTGAATTCTGATGGATTCTGAGACATTCGTCATTTTTATGCAAAAATTTACTTTAGAGAGATGACAATTTCTATAAAAGTTCTTCATGAAAATGGAAATGCTGCTAGAGCCAGAGAAGTTTCTAATGGAATGATGTGGTCATATGCATGAGAGAATTACATGACTTCAATCTTTTTATAAGATAAAAAAATGAACATTCTAAATATATGGGCCATGGCTCTTTTGAATGAATTATAATACAATCCTATAACCAGCTAATGTTTCTGTAATAACAATTCCAGCTTTACAGACACAAGAAGTATTTCAGGCACACTGAAATGCAGGTTCTTCATTCATAGGAAACAGATCAGGTAAAGTTGTTGAGATCAGGTATCTTATACTAGAAGGTGAAAGGAAGAAATGAGTTTCTGCCTGCAACAGGTTGGTTGAGTATTCTCTAAGCTTGAATGATCATCCATTTGAGAGCTGATCTAGTGGTGAACCATAGACAAAACCACTTGTAAATTCATTTTATGTTTAGCTCTTCAGCTATTCTGTCTTCTTCTGTAGTTGCATTACATATTTCAATATAAAATATTTTTGATTAATTTTTCCTTTTTAAAGTGAGTTTAATCAGTCTGAAATGTACAGTGGGTTGTTGTCATGAGTAATCAAGGATTCTCTTCAAACCTTGGTGGTGTCAGGGCGGACCTTCTCAAAGTGGGAGTGACTTTCTGGGTACAGAAGACAAAGGTTGTGGCCAGTTCCAGGCTGGGAATGGTGCTGCACTCCTGTAATGGACAGGATCTGCTCAGGGCCCTCTCAAAGTGGGGGTGTGCCAGAAAATTAACCTSTAAGAGTCCCCAAACTGTTGCACATTCCTTTGTTTACTCAGCTCCTTATGCCTGCTGGCCTCTGCCACCAGCCCTCTTTTTGTGGCATTTTTGTTAAATGCGAGTATGAGATGCTCGTTAGCCTCAAGTCATCGTGTGTCATCAAATAGTGATGAGATGCTAATTGATAATCACTATAATTATCAAATTAGAATTTGTGAGGTGATGGTAGGAGTGAATCATTTGGCCCCATGTACTTAGAGGAACATCCTCCTGCAGAGACGTCTGGCTCAGGGGTCTGCATGCCCAGGCAGAGTCCTGGGAATACACAGAGCTCCTGCAGGATTGGAATTTATTCGTTATGTATGAGATTAACAAACACTGATGCCTACTGAGGTACAAAATGTTTACTAAACTACCAGAATATTTGTATAGAAATAGAAAAATTCTGCTTATTTAAATAGGTTGGAAGTTGCTAGAGGCTACTCTACATGCATCTTAATGGATTTAAGTACCTTCCCAATGTCTCTCTTTTGTTGAGGAATGAAAGAATACTTTGAAAATATATTTCTTCGGATTGATGGCTGTTGTTCAGAAAGATTTTAAAATAGATAAAAGCAGTGCAAAGCTTTAAGCTTCTCCAGCAGGAGCCTGGTATCTTTAAATATTAAGAAAGGGAAGCTTGTCTGATTTTTCKTAGTTTTATAGCAATGGAAGTGTAATCTTTTTATGCTACTTAATCAAATCTGTATTCAGATTTTTACAAATACCTGARTATACATTTAAGGTGGTATTGATATGTATTATGCTTTGAAATAAGCCATGACSCAGTAGATAGATGAAAATGTTTCTGGGGCCCAAGTTTCTTAATTGAAATATTTGATCTGGTGTATAAATATGCTGAGTGTAAGGAGCATTTTCAAGCAAATTTCAAACTGCATTAGGTGCAGAGATGATAAACAACTTGCATAGAGTATTTGGTTGTTAGAAGGATGGAGAGATGGTGAAATGTCACGGCAATACTTACTGGAGAGTGAAAAAGATTCTCAATTTAATGTAGAAGGGAGCATTTCTAATTCTGAAAGAGTTTGTTACCATTTTTTGGAAACTCAAGATTTTGTATTRGGCTTGCCTTCTGTGTTTCTTTTCTTTAGATGAGCACTTTAAGTATGTGCTAGTTTTTAAACAGTTGATTTTTTTGTGTATATAATTATAATAATTAAACAATTGATTTGAAGGAGTAGATCCAGGCCTAGTGTAAATAGGACTGGGGTGGAGACAGTCAGCGTTTTCTGTGGCCAGATCAGGCGACTTCTCACTCTCTCTGCTGTGGTAACTCYTGGTTGGCTTTATGTTTGTGTTTTGCTGGAAAAGTACTTATTCTCTAGGCTTCTTCCAACAACTTCAAAGAGCTGTGAACACATATCTATTAACATTTCAAGTGCAGTGTTTTCAGATGATTCCTTGAGAGTGTCTGATGGCCCTGTTAGAGCTGAAGGGGGACCACAAGTGCTTGGTGTTKATCATGGTAGTGTTCATGCACTGCCAGGAGATGCTTAGGCCAGGAATGACCTGGGTGTGGACAGAGGCTGTGGCAGTTCTGCTCTGTGGCTCTCACCTCACTTAAGAAGAACAGAAGGCAAATCCATGCCTTGTAGTTCTTGAAAGGTTGTTCTGGAAGGTTCTGCCATGTCTGTACATAGTCATGTATTTTGAATAACAAAGGCAAATGTCTARTATTTTAAAGATTGCTTTTAATACMCAAAAMCAATCTCMAAGTGAATTATWAGGAAGCTATTAAGTGAAGGGATTGGGCTTCTGTATGTGTCAGAGGGATTTTTATATGATCTTCCTGTTCTTACCACCATACATGTACAAGTCTGGAGCACATTCTTGACTCAAAGAAAAGATTTCCATSCATTTATCAACTTTCTGTACAGCTATACCTGAACATCACTTTCTGGATGGACTGGTTATTTAACTCGGACCTTTTTGCTGTAATGAATCTCYGGGCTGACTAGAGGCAATTAGATCCCTCATGGAGCAAAATCTTGTTCATGCTGAGTTCATCACAGAAATAGGCATTTCCTCCTCCTTCTGCATATCTACATACATAATATGTATTTAAATAGCTTTTAAGGAACAAATTGATGATTTGTTGACATTTTCAAGATTGTGTTTTCTTGAAGTTAAAACATATGAAATAGAACAATTTTCATAAGATTTGTGCAGAGATTATAAAATGCCAGAAGGTACCTTTGCATCTTTAATATAATTTCTTYATGTATGTGCATTAAGATTAACTTTAAATTGATACCTATTATTTTCCTGTCTGCATAGTCAGAACTGAGACTGAGTGCTGCCCACTGATCCGTTTTTCAGTATTTTGTTTTCTTGTCAGTGCATGGCTCCATCTTTCAATTACTTGAGATCTTTTAAATTCAGCACAAGAAGACTTTTGTGTGAATCAAAGAAAGAACTGTTAGCAGCCATASTGTGGCATTGGATTATGCTACTTATAGTTATTACAGCTGGAAAGCAAGTAATTGGTGAGATTTGGGTTCTATTTCTGACTATCAAGTGAGTATTTTCYAGCGAATAAAGACTCTTCACTGCACGTGCCTCAAAGATGACCCTTCATAATCCATRTAACTCATGCAGAACAAAAATGTAACTTAGTGGAAAGGACTGTGAGCAAAGAAGTTGGGGCTTCTGAAGCTGGGGTTTCTGCCCATGGAGTAAAGTAAACTTCCCAGTTCCTTTCCAGACCTTTGCAGACATGGCCTTTGGAATGCCACAGCCCTGGAAGGCTCTGTAGGAATTAGTTCATGTAGCACCTGCAGGTTTGAGTTCAAAGGGTGGCATGGCTGAAAAGGGAAGAATCTTTTTATTTAAAGTGATACCAACTTCATTGCTTTAAACGTAAATGACTGGGGTGTGTAGGATCTGCTCATGGCACAGATTCTTGGCTTCTAGATACACATACTTATATATAATATTTTAGATATTATAATATCTAATAATATTTTAGATTTTTTTTTCTATAAACATCTTTCAATCACTTTCTTCCTCAGTTGGGTGGAGTCTTCCCAAGCTGAGTTTCTAAGGTAGATGCTAAATTTAAGTAATAAGAAAATTCCCCTTAATCCCCTCAATTCTGTAGGCTGATGACAGGAATAATACTTTTTTCTTAAAAACAAAGAATGGACTTTGCAACTTTAGTTGAAAATTCCACCCAGTATTACTTTTTAATGTCTGTATCTAATGCACAGATTCAGTAGGTAAAACAGGGTGATGTGAGCTCCAACAACTCTGATTAAAGMAAGTCTTTAACACCTCTTAATGCAAAATATGGAAGTGGATTGTACAATCTTACGTCACACCATTCAGATGACTTTTGAAGTGTCATTTTTGTAAACAATAAAGCATTAGAGCTTCTTATGCAGATAACAAGATTCTCTAATCCTGTTTTTCTCATTTCCATGCTCTATTGCAGCAGCCTGAAGAGCAAGTTGATTCTGGTAGATAAATCAATGTCCCTTAGGTCTCTTTAAACCACTTTATGGTCTTTTAAGCCCTAAGCCGTATATTTTTCCTAATAAACTCCTTAGTCTAACATGTTACCTAAAAAATAATTTGTTGGGTATAGCCCTCTTGGACCAGATAGTAGAGAATAATGATAACATAGCTCCAGTATGTGTTGCCAGAAGGGTCCCACRTTGATTCCAGAATGAAATTGAAGTTTGTAACTCATTATTACATAAAGAATCAGAAGATCTGGTAGACACGGCTTTTATCTTTGGGTTCATATTTGTCAAATTTTGTGTATTTATTAGCAAATAATGTTGTGGCTTTGATAGGTGGTTTTGGCATTGAGTTCATAGGAAGTCAGCTCAGTAGCAATGTTATTTTTTAAGGGAAGGTGCTAAGGGAATAATGGAGCTATAGTGCAAATATATCAAATGTTTAAGATACCTAGAAGAAAAACTATTTTGTTAAACTAGTGCTATTTGCTCACCTAACATTTGTGTTAAATACAGACTCAGTCRTTGCAGTCTTCCTTGTGCTCTGGAGAATAAATGTCCCTTGTTTCTTATTTCTTATCTTTCAAGAAGTGCAGGGGCCATTCATGGCTAAATAATTCTGAAGTAACTAAATTGTATATGATTATTGGAAAAGAAATATATGGTGCTGTGCCATACCTGCAGTTCAAAGATAATACATTTATTGTAACATGGAACACATTGCTGGAGTGTTGAAGCATTTGGAAGGAGGCRATGGGAATTCTCCATCAGTATTTCTAAATGTGTGTACTGATAAGTGTAATTTTAAGCCCTCTTGAATCTGTAGAAGAGCTAGAGCAAACTTTTCTCTCAGATTTGTTCATGACTGTTTCCTTTCCTTCCCTTCAGGATCAAGAGGTTGAATTTCTACCTATCATGTGAATGTAACATTTGCAAACCTGCACCTTTGTTCTTTCTTCCTGCTGTCCCTGTCATAGAGGAGAAACTCATTGACACTTCTGTTTTATGCTATGATTCATAAAAAACCCTTTCACAGCAGCTTTGCTGATAATGCCCTGGAWATACTGCCCATGGTGAAGGCAGTCCTGTTGTTTGTGTGTACATCCATCCGWGTGTCTCAGTCTTGCCCTCTGTTGTCTTTATCCTTTTGTCTCAGCTGACAGAGCCTCTACCCCAACRTGTTTCTGCTCTCTGATTAGTGCTCCTCCGTGCTGTTGTCATCCAAGTAATGCCTCCTGCTAGGGACAGGCTGAGGAGGGAGCTTAAACCCTCTGATTCTGCATGAGAAATGTGGAACAGATCCCRCCGTGATCCTCTAACTGGGCACAGAGTGCCTTTTCTAGGACACTTGCATTGTGTTAAGCAGGGCTTTTATTGTGCTGGAGGCCTKGTTGAGGGCAGATGAGCAGGAAGATTGTTTAATGGTAGATTATCCCAGCATTTTTTAAAATGTTAGATAAGGCTAAGAGGCAAGAGATCAAGAGCAGTAACTCCTGTGTTTCACCTTTTGCTATTCTTATTGCCATGAAGACATGAGATTTGTTTTTGAAGATGGAGTAATTGATATTAAAAACCATTTTATTGCGTCTTCAAACACCTGATTTTAAGATAAATACWATCAACTAATTCCCAATTTCTCTTTCAAATTTCTTTTTTTTTCAACAAACATAACTCTTTACTTGTGAACAACATCAGATGTGTCTTAAATGAAGAAAAATATATGGATTCTTGTTAAATTAGTTTCCTGCATTGGCATGTGCAAGCATAATTTTCTAAAATGCTGTATTTTAACTAGAAAGAATATCACCTTCTTCCTCTCTTRAACTTATTTTATTGAGGTTCTGTGTTGTCTTCTCTCTTGGAGCTACTATGCAAGAATCTTTGCTTTTTAGCACTAATGAGAGGTTGTTCTGGGCTTTTTTTCCCYCCTCCTGAAAAGAATACATATTTTATATAGTAACTTCATAAAATTAGTAGACTGAGAGAAGGTGTTTCCTGTTCACAGAGCCTAATCATGCTAGCACTCATTATCCATAGAACAAGGCTAAAATTTCACTTTTAGGTATTTTGTTTCATGGAAATGGAAGAATAGGTCAATTGCCTCCAGCTTAATTCAATTACAAGATAGGCCAATGATGCTATTGCTTAACAAAATCATCAACAGAAAAATTTCAAGTGACTCTCAAGATAAACCTCCCATTTATACACAAGTTTGAAGCAGCAGTGAATAACAGAGCAAGATTTGTACTTTGTAAACTTCTTTGAAGCTGTTTCTGTAGTACCATCTTCATTTCAAGTTTTTCTATGCGAGTGTTGATAGCAATCTTACTCAGCTTTAATTAATTATATATGATTTATTATTAGCATTTAATGGGTCAAATATTTAGGCATATTTTTCTGAATCTTCAGTTGAGAATTGTGAGTCAATGGCACTCATGTCAAACTCAGAATTTTAAGTGCTGGCAATTCAACGTTACATTCACTATGTAAATGCATCATAATTAAAATGAAGCCTTGTCAGTCCCATTCAGGTTTCTTTTGAGTATAATTTTCATCTTTTATATACTAATGTAGTTCTGTCTTCTGCTACCCAAAACCTGAATAAGACTTATTTACSGTGTTCTGGTGTCAGTAAAAACCTGCAGTATTAACTGTTGTGCCTGTTTAAACTCAGAGTGAAAATCTCATTGGTTCTGTTACAAAAATACAGGTGAAATCTAAATTTTTTTTTTATATATTTTTCAAATTGTTGTCATSCAGTATATAAAAAATAGTGGAGCAGCCACTTAGAAAAGGCAAGATGGTTCTGCAATTGGACCGTCCTGATCCCGTGGGCAGAGATGGACACTTTTCATTCTTACTATGTAACCAGTGAAGTCAAAGTTTGTGTGTAGTATATAAAAAATGAGGTGCTGAGTAATTTTGGATTTTCATACTTAACATCTGAACAAATGTTCTTGAATGAAATAACAAATCTTGAAAGAATTCTTAGTGCTCTAAGTGCCTTTCTATGGAGCTGCAGTATATTATAAACACTGATAAACCAASTCCTGTGCAAATGTTCACTAGAGTRGAGTAAGCGCTAGCTGTCACTTTATTAAAACTAATGGCATAATTACTCATGTTTGCTTGAAATTCATTGCAGCGTGAAGTGATTAGGCATTGGTGCTTTGGTAAATTATGGCAYATTGCACATTTTTTATAACCAATTAGTGAGTGTTGGTGTTGGGCACGTGCAGTGCACCCAGTTGTCACTCATTTCATTAACACCCCGATCTGTGGGGTTATTACAGGGACTTCTTTTGGAACTTTTAACATGGGACAAAGCCAGTGGAGATTATGTATGTGTGTGTGTGTGTGTGTGTGTATATATATATATATATATATATATATATATATATATATATATAAGCTGTATGAAGCTCAGGAAAGACAGCAAAGAAGTACAAGGAAAGATACCAAGATACAAGTCAGTGAAGTTCTGAAGATATGACTGAAAAGCTCTCCAAACCAGTACGAGAGTTGACAGATACAGCTTTCTCATAATTCAGTCAAATCTTACATTCTGAGTGAAAGGCACATGTCGACTTCATACATATTTGCAGCTCTCAGTCACTTTTCCAGACCTCCAGCAGTCTCAGCTGTCTCAAAATTCTGGAGAAATGGCTACATGCTGAAAAAACTGTGTGTTTGCCTGCTTGTTTAGATGCTRCATCAAGGCAAATAGAACACCAGACACATCTATTCAGAGCTTGTGTAGTAAGTTGGCAGTAGAATGTACTGTATGAAGTACAGTACATATGAAGAACTGTCTGTAGTGATTGATATATTGAGGGGTTTTGAAGTCTTCAGTGTGTTCAAGGCTTCTGAAGTCCCATTTCTGATGTTGGTCAGAAGTTCTTTCACTGTTCAGATTTTTATAGATAGAGTATTTTTGTGATTTAGATGCATATATTGCTGAATTTCAGATTTCTAAGTGTCATTTAGTGTTTGTGGCTTGTTATGGTTCAAGTCCAGCTGGCAACCGAGTACCACAAAGCCACTCATTTCCTCACCCACCAGAGGGATGGGGAAGAGGAYTGGAAGAGTAAAAATGAGAAGRCTCGTGGGTTGAGATAAAGACATTTTACTAGGTCAAGCAAAAGCTGTGTGTGCAAACAAAGGAACCCAAGGTGTCCTTTCACCTTGTCCCCTCAGCAGGCAGGTGCTCAGCCATCCCCGGGACAGCAGAGCTCATTAACAGTGATTAACGATGGCTTGGGAAGACAAACATCATTCCAAACATCCCCCATTCCTCCTTCTTCCCCCAGCTTTATGTGCTGAGCATGACACCAGATGGTCTGCAATATCCCTGGGGTCAGCTGTCCYRGCTYTGTCCATCCCAATCCCTTGGACACCCCAGCCTCCTCGCTGGCAGGGTGCTGACAAGCACAAAAGGTCTTCACTCTGTGCAAGTGCTGCTCAGCAATAACAAAATCATCTCTGTGTTATCAAGAATTTTTTTTTTTCAGCACAAATCCAAAATGCATCCCTCTACCAGCTACTGTGAGGAAAATTGACTCATCCCCGKCTCAAACCAGCAAATGACTGCATCTGTAAATGCATTTCCATTTTGTACCGTGTATATTGACTGAGAGAAACTGTATGAAATGGCATGATCTTAAATGGAGATCTCGAATCTCATAAATCTGCATTGTGAAATGTAATCGTGTTAGAGGCAGAACACTTGTGGTTTTTCAATTACTTAGGGGTGCTTTTTCATATCACTGTGCGCGAAGCAGTTCTGTCAGAAACAAAGAGTTCAGAGCTTTCAGACATACCRTCTTTGAAGAAACAGCTAAAGGCAACAGGTTTCAAGCTCTTTGAAGCCTTTTCTCTTTGAGTCCTTGTTAAAGGATGGTCTGTCATAACTACTGGTCACTTACTAAGTCTGCTTTTAAATTTGTTGGAAAACACATGAAGTGCATTATTACATACTCCARTAGCAYAGAAAGGTTTTATATTTTTCCTTAMATWGTGCAGATTTGTATTTTATGACTTGCAAAAGTTAATTGCAGTGAACCCTTTTTGTAGGAGCAGATGAATTACCATCTCAACTAATACAAGAAAGGAAGGTTAAGATCTGTATTACTTAGTTGAACATGGTAACTATAATGTAATACTAATGTCTTAATGTGATATACAAAAGTAGGTGATTTTATTTTATCTGTAGAGCTTACGTGTTGGAAACATTCTCTGACATTGTGATTTATACTTTGAACTGGTTTGAAGGCTTATAGGCTTTAAGCATTTGTGTTCCTGTTACAAGATTCTTTATAGTTTTCCTTTGGACATTTAAGAGCTTCAGATGGGATGGCTTTAAAACTTGTTTGGTAGAAGAATTAATGTATTCAGTGGGGTTTATTAGTAAATGTTACTGAAGTTGCTCCGATTCATTCCAAAGAAGCTCTTTAGAGTCAATGTGTAAATAGCTCTCTTCTTCCTGTCACTCTGATCTAATATGTTTTGCACTTAAGCAAACCTAGGGGATTCTGTGTGTGAAAAAGGAGGTGTTTCTACAAGTTTCAGGAACTGAAAAATCAGTCTGGCCCCTCACTCAGATTGGTAATGGAAGTAATACATTTTCCAGGTAAAAAGTTAGTTGAAATGTGAGGATTTGATGATTAAATACTTGACTTTTGAGGTATATAGCTTTTCTAGCAGTTCTCAATAAAGACARAGAGTCCCATATTTTGGTTTCAGTTTTAGTTTTGTACATTACTTTTTTGTTGCTTTTTTGGATTGTTTTTTTTTTTCCTGTCATAATCTGGTTCTGTATAACAGGCTTAAGAAAATAAACAGAATCAGGTTGTTGAAAAGATCAAAACCACGACAAGTTTTTTAAACAGAAATTTTGTTTGAACCAGGGAAAGACAAGACATGAGACGATATCTTCGTATGTATAAGTAAGCAAAAAAAATGTASTGCATTTTGATTAATGTTGCTTATCAAGTTGCACAGAGCAGTGTGATGGCTCCTCCAGTTAGTAAAAGACAGCCATAACCATCAATCTGCTACTGAAGTATGTGTGAGCTATTTAATAAAATTAGATATTTTTTCCAAGTCTTAAATCTTAGCAGTTGTTTACGAAGGTGCTGCAGACAGAAACAGCAGTACTAAATTGTGGGTTGCAKTTGACTGTACTTGGTTATTCCAAATGTGTAGATCCACTAATCTCAAGAAGGCAGTATTTATTCTGAGCCCTGGCCTTTCCTTTAACTAGATCCAAAGGAAAGACAGGTGTTCTCAGTAAGACAAATATTTAGCGTTATCCAGCTTTTAGGTATTTCACAGTCCAGAATAATGCATGTAAATGAAAATAATTTCTTCTAGTTACCATGATTTTAAAAATCATGGATAGAAGTCAAGATATTTCATCATGGATCTTTTTTCTTTCTGTAGAAACTTCTTCCTGTAAGAACAAGCATTCCATATTTCTAGAGCTTTCCTTTACCCCTGCTCCCTTTTTATTTTTTTGCCTGCCTTTGATTAAGTTTTTTGTGCTGTAGGGTTGTTTTTTAGTTGATTTCTTTTGTAGCAAGTGCAGGGACTTCGGTGAGCAGAACAGTGTGGGAGAAAACAGAGATAGTGCATAAATGGCTTTTTCCACAGTGGAAGATGAAGGATCTTCMTTGAGTTCTTACCTATAAATTCCTGATACCATCCACCTGGGCAGAGAATAGAATATGTAACTCTCAGCTGTGAGGTACAGGGGAAGAAAGTTCAAAAGGAGGAGCAGTTAAAAGCTGAGGGCTCTTGCTGAGGGTTYTCTCAGAGCAGATCTCTGGGGGCTGTGGAGGGCAGAGCTCTGCTCTGATCCTGAGGCCTTTGCAGTTGTCTCTCTCACCCTGGAGCATCTCGGGTGAGAAGTCTGACCTGTTTATCTCAGTCAACATGGAATCTTTGGGATTGCATGGAAGCCACAAGTTTCTGCACATCAAACAAGCATTAGTGTTGTCACACTTTGAAATGGCACATCCAAAACCAATTTTAACATGATACCTACTTACCACAGACCACCTCCTGGGTGGATCCCCTCTTCTTAACACTTCCAGTTTATAACACTGCAGGTAGAAGTGTTTGACTTGTCTGCAGTGGTCAGAATGGCAGAGGAATTCTTCATTGTTTCTCTTCTATAGTGTCTGGATCACTATTTGACCATCTTGGATCCCATTTGTTCCTCATGCATCATCTGGAGAATTGTTTATGAAGTTCTGAACAATTAAACTRTGCAAACTCATTCAAGGCAAAATAATTGGAGCAAGTGCTGGTGGAGCACTTGCACAATGTCAATATTGCATTGATATTGCAAATATCATTCGTTCATTCACTTTTTGTATCTGTTTGACAGCATGACATAATTTAAGAGAAGAAAAATAGATTTTAATTAGCATATTTCTGTATTACTGAACAGCTAATTAGGGAAATTAAAGTACTTTCTCTGCTATGAATAGTACGTTAAAAGAACTGTGCAACAAAAATACTCTTGTAGCTGTACTGCTGACTTCCTGGAAAGTACCCATTTAATTCTATTACAGATTATTAGTGGTGCATCATAAAGTGAGAGTGCTCTCAGTTGAAGTGAATTATAAAGACAGGAGAACCAAACCTTTGAATATGGTTTGATCAGAGTTTACTAGAGACGTTTTAATATTGACTAGTTAATAGAGCAGTGCTAATGATATAAAAATCTGRTACTTGGGGCTTTAGGTTTTTAAAATTAATGCCACAGTAATGGGGAAAATCAGCCTCATCATCCAAGGGAGTTTTAAAATTCTTTTTTGCAGTGTTTTTTATTATTAATCGAAAGTTATTTTTAATCAGTTTCCACATTTTGAAAACTTTTTCTGAGAATTGCAGCTAGTATCCAAGATGCTCAAACAGTGATCAAGACACTATAGAAGAGAAATGATGAAGCATTCCTCTTCCACTCTGACCACAGTAATCAAGACAAACACTTCTACATTTCATTTGTTCTACAACAAATCATTTTCCTACTAGGCAAAATACATAGAGTTTTCTCGGGTATTCTAGGAAGAATTTCTTCCCTGGAAGGGAGGTTAAACACTGGGAGGGGCTGCCCAGGGAGGGGTGGAGTTGCTGTCCCTGGAGGTGTTTCAGAAGCGATGGTGGCACTTGGTGCCATSTCTGGTTGATGGTGGTGATGATCAGTCAGCACTTGCACTCAGTGATCTTGGAGGCTTTCCCCACCTCTCTGTTTCTATGATTTCATTTTGATACTGACATTAAATTAGGTTTGCAGAATGATGCATTAACAACAGAAGGAATATCATAAAACTGGTGAGGGGTATATTGAAGTTCATGTTAGTCCCTCAGCTTTGCAGAGAAACACATCTCTGGGAGGCAGACAAATATTATTCTGGCTTTGTTGCTGCTTTGAGAGTTAATGACCATAATAACGATAAGCGTATCTTGCTAATTGTCCACTAGTTTTGGTTTTAATAACATTTTAATTTGCATATTGGTCGTCTGCTGAAAACACATGGTGTTAATTGTTCATCTGCAATCAGCATGGCTTTTCACATTTTTGAATGAGCTTTAAAAAGTTTAAGAAGTGCTGGTTTAAAAAGTTTGGCTAAATGAATTGAGATAGAAATGTGAAAAAGTAGGCTCGTGTCAAAAATACTGGGTTTTATTTAGAAAAGAGTTCTGTGTTCAGTTCTATGTTCAGTCTTGCACGAAATGATTTTAATCTTGGAATGTTTTGGGCCATTATGACCATTACCAAATTGACTGACTTCTGTGTTTTATCTTGGACAAAACGGATTATTGTTTAGAGCCTAGAATTACAGTTTGAAAAGATAAATTATTGATTGTTGGCATTTTGCACAATATCAGATACTACTCTCTCTAAGATCTTTCCTAGAGGATGGGATCTAATTTCTTTGATCTTGTAAAAGTGAAGTAGTAAAGCACACTTTAGGTTGATTTGGGGAAAAAATGCTTTTACAAATAAAAATATGTTTTCATATTTGCATTATTTAAAATGCATTTTTTTGTCTTATAAATATGCTAATCTTTATAAGCTGCTTCTGGTGTGACATATGGTTTGTAATTTTCAGTTCTTTGACATCAAACTAGTTAYTATTACATAAAAAATGTACAATTGGCAGGGAAAATTAGGATGTTCAATGGCACCATAGTTAGAAGACTTTTGAGAARTATCTGGGGTATTTATCTGTGTTATAAGCAGACAGCTGTTTGAAGAGGTCTTGGAGGTTCTGTTAATTGTGCGTTTGTTCCTTTACAGACAGCACTTCTTTCGGGCTTGTCTGATGGAAAAACTGCAGATAAAGACTTGTGAATAAAAGAGCAAAGCTCAGTTTAACATATGTTAGTATTTTAAGTGGTTTTATATGTAAAAGAGGGTATTTAGCTTAGAAATAATTAAGATTATTTTCTGAGGGGAATGGARCAGTGTCAGGAAAGAAAAAATCACAAAACAAGTTTAAAAGATTGATTGAAATGACCCCTTAATCTATCAGCCAGGACTCAGTCACAAATATTGTGTTAGGAAACAAAGGAAAATTAAACGATAAATTCAAATTCTGTMGGTTTTTACTATTATGGAGCCAATGAATGAAAACTTGAACTAAGTGAATTAAAAAAGCAGGAGRAAAGGAAGTTACTTTTTCCATCATGCTGCKGTTCATATGGAAGRAGWCTTGTCTMTTTTTTCCCCTTTTTTGAAATTTARTCTATTAAAACTGTTGATCTCCCTCTGTTCCCCATTTTACAGGGCTGTGCAGAGATAATTTTTGAATTGAGAAGCTGTCTTGGGTAACTTGGAATAACCTGTCAGTAATGGTGCAGAGTTTAATTGTGAAGCTCCATCATTTTGTCCCTACCCTCTGGATCATGTGTACMATTTGAAATATTTCAGCCACCCTTACATCTTGGCTTTTCCACTCCTTGTTGAAAACATCTGCTGAGAATTTCAAGTGCTCTGAAATTCAGAGCTCACTGCTCAGCTCTTCTCAAGTGACAGTGAAGCCGGGTTTGTGATTTGAACTGCCTCAAGCAGATGTCAGAGAGTTGGGTAGAGCATAGACCCATTTTTTTAGATCTTAAATGGTAGAATATGTTAAAAAGAGTTGCTTTTACTGGTGTTTTCTGTTCAGCTTAGAAGCAATTAATTGTTGCTACATGTACACTTCTGCCTTTTCTTACAAATGTTTTTCTCCACCTTAGCAACAAGAGAGGTACTTGCTAAGCCAGGGCAAGACWGCTACAGGCAGTTTGACCTGACTCATGGTGTGAGAGGGTTCTTTGCTAGAAATTGATACTGATGAACATTTCCAAGCATGAATTCATTATTTTTGGGTTTGCAAGGCTGGTTTGATTATGGTTTTCATTTAGCTAAGTCCCATCCTCAAATCATTGAGCAATGATTTCATACAATTTTATTAAAATGAATGAAATGAATATTCTCTTCATTGGCCAAATTCAGTATGGTACTTCAGCAAAAGCTTAATTTCAGCTACATGAGAAGTGATATTATTGATAAGTCAAGCATGCTTTACCCTAGTGAATTATATCATCATTTGTATGAAAAAACCCTCTCAGTCATTTGAGGTCTTTCATAATGAAAATTTTCTGTAAATTATTCTTCATAAATGAAAAATGTCCTACTGGTCTTGCTTGGCTTTGTTTGCTCTAGATTTTTTTTTTTGTTTTGTTTTTTGAGACTTTGGAGTGGGGTGCCGAATTTCTTGTACTTTTGGGCCACTAGTTCAATATTTATACAAAAACTATTAGGGGGATCACTGAAGTTTTGTCACGTGTTTTGGCCCTGTAGTCAGGGCATCTTTTTTTTCTGTACTAACATCTCTAGTCTTGTTTTGACTGGACCCAAAGTGCTGTGCATTTTGTAAGGTAGAACCTTCAGGTGGTCAGAATTAGCAGCTGTCTGGAGTAATTCTGCGTGGACGAACAGACTGTGAGGTGTGGCTGTGGCCCACCTGCCATCTTTGCCTCTCTCAGTGCACAMAAAGCTCAGGTTTGACCCTGTCAGGCCTTGGGGACATTAGGGCACAATTTCCCTGTCCTGGGATCGCACTTAGCTCTTGGTTTGCTGTCGCTTTGGGAACAGCCAGCCCTGGCTGCTGCTGGACACCACAACCCTGTGATAAGAGATTTCCTCAGYGCTGGCAGCCAGAGCTCCCATTGTTGTCCTTTTCCATCAGTGGCAGGAACAGCAAACAAAGCTCTCAGGCTCAGCTACAGTTTCCTGGCACCAGCACACCTTCCACACCTGCCTCTGAGGCCCTTCCCTTGCTTGAATCTCCCTCTTCCAGTCTCATTCTCCCCCACCATCGCCATAAGGCTGTGAGCTTTTTTGTCATCATCTGCTGCTTCATGGCTGAATTAAATATGTTTAATTTTGAGTGTGTTTTYAAAAGATAAATTAACTAAAACASAATGATGCARATGCTGCAAATCAGTGACTCAAGARGAAAGCAGGGGGGCTGGAAGGRGATTCAGAGGTTCAACAGTATATTCTCCTGGGCTATGGCAGGATCAATYATACCTACACAATTCCTGTCAGATATTTATTTAATCTGTTTTCTAAGCACTTCAGTAAGGGAGATTCCAGAGATTCCATTGTCAATCTGTTCAGTATTTAACTATCCGAGCTGTAAAAACCAAATTTCCTTGAGTTCACAGTCTAATTGCTTTTGCTGCTACCAGTACTCCAGATTGCWAAAGTAGATGGTATTTTGGACACCTGCTATCCATAATCCTTTTCTGTTTCATGGGTTTGATGAGCCTATGCTGCTCGCATTGCAATTTGAAAAGAACGGAACTGAGCTGTCCTTTGTTAGTGATATAAACAGATATCCAAATTATGTCCTCAGGAGATTACTCAGCCAAGTTTTGGGAAACTGCTTGGAAAGTCATAAGAGAGCTGAGGAAGAATTTGCACTTAGGACCTTCATTTGAAAAAAAAAAACCAAACAAAAACCCACAACAAAGACATCCACAAGAAAGCAACCCTCTGTAGGCACTGGCACTCTCACAGCCTACAGTCAGGAGTGATGGTGGAGTTATGCTCCTTTCAGGCTTGATTCTCTCCAGTCTGGTGAGCTCTTGGTATATTCTCATGCTGAATCAGTCACCTTTTAGGGATGTCTAATGAGAATTCTTTAGATCTGAACTCATTTGGTAAGTCAGACCCCCACAGCATTCCCCTCAGTATAAATTCCTTAGGACTGCTCAGCTGGGGAGGAAACACAATTAACTTATTTCTTAAGATAAAACTGAGACGTGGAAATTCAGTTTTCAGAGACTAAAGTCCAGCTTCCTTCTTGCTTCATAGCAGTTCCATTAAGTGTTGCTTTTGCAGGACTGAATGTTTGCAGGTCAGTTACAAAGGAACTGTAGAGAACATGGGARATTTCAGAGTTTAAGGAAATATTACCTGTGGCTCAAGCAAAATGCCATTGTTTTGTTAATTAGACTTGTAGGGCTTAAGTTTTTCCCCCAAGGAAATGCCAAAGTTCTTTAATTTGGAAGAAGAGTGCTTGGATGAGCTTAGCTGTAGGGAGGAGGAGGAATTTTTACTGGGGGAGGAAAAAAAGGTGTTGGAGTGGGGTTTAAAAAGAAATTGAAATGGAGCAAAAGAAAAGAGCAGGAGGGTAAGATTTTAGAAGAGGATTTTTTTTTTTTTTTTGTTTAAATAGAAGCTCATCCTTTTGCCAAATAAAGCTCTTTGGAGAAGGACCAGAAACTGCATTTCAGGACAGGCCAGGAGGTCAGAGACCTCAGGTGTGAAGTTTGGGAACATGAATTCTCAYAAACACTCAAAAATAGAAGGAAACCTCAGGGCAACTGACAACTGGAAGRTAATTTTTTTATTGTCATCCTTCATCGTGTAACTTCTTTTCAACTGTGAAGTTATTTTATGGCTCTGGTCTCAAATCTCCTAGAGCTAATAAGCTGCCTATCAGACTGGAAGTGTGGAAAACAATGGTGTCAAAGGATCTGCAGCCCTGGGTGTCCTGAGCCACCCGCGGGGCGATGGGGCTCTGTCAC
The DNA here is from genome assembly GCF_030028575.1 of Malurus melanocephalus. Classification (NCBI taxonomy): domain Eukaryota; kingdom Metazoa; phylum Chordata; class Aves; order Passeriformes; family Maluridae; genus Malurus; species Malurus melanocephalus. The sequence goes on along the minus strand of NW_026623347.1, from coordinate 1,431,869 downwards.
CCACGGAGCTGCTGCAGCGACCGGGAAGCTTTGAAACAGCCACAAGAAGATGAAGAGCCAGTGCTGGGGCATCCCCGGGTGMAGGCAGCCCGAAGGCCGTTCAAACGGAGCGCGGCGAGGCGGGGACGCGCCGGGTGTCCCGGGGGACGCGCCCGGAGCGCGGGGGCTGCGCGGCCCCGGCGGCACCGCCAGAGGGAGCCAGAGGGCGGCGCAGGCAGCGCGGGAGGGGGGGAGCGACCCCCGGGAG
>NW_026623347.1:1070818-1430889 GCF_030028575.1 Malurus melanocephalus | reverse complement strand
GGAGCGACCCCCGGGAGACCCCGAGAGACACCGGAGCGACCCCGAGAAACAGCGGAGCGACCCCCGGGAGACACCGAGAAACAGCGGAGCGACCCCCAGGAAACAGCGGAGCGACCCCGGAGAGACACCGCAGCGACCCCAAACCCGGCTTCACAGTCCGCCCGGGACCCTCCCCGGAGCTCTGGGTGTGGACTGAAATTGGCTCGTTTGGTGTGACGGATCGAGAGCAGGCGCGCCCCTGGTCCAGCCCTGGTGACCGCAGCATCGGCCATGGACTGGCAGGAGAATGTTTGGAGTGGCAGCTCGGTGGTAAAAATGCCTGCGGTGCGTTGTTTGAGGCTGTGTGTGTTTCAGGTTGGGAAGATGAAGGATTTTACACAGTTTAAAGTAGGAATAAGAACTTAAAATTTGAAAGAGATCGCCGAAGATGATGGTTTAACATTCCTTTTCCAGTTGTGAAATGGATTTCCCTTCTCCCTACAGTCCAAGRGAAGTATAGGCTAATCCAGCAAATAATTCAATATTATCCATTTGATTTTTGTCAGAAAACYACACTTGATTCAGTTTTCATGTTCAACCTGTTGAAGGATTTGAGAAGAAGAATTACAGAATCTTTCTGGACAACTAATGACGAGTTGGCTATCCTGTTACCTTCTGAAGAGAAAATGATGCCAGAAAATGGCCTGCACATTTGAACAAATATTCCATGCAAGATCCTCTACTAAATTCAATCTACAGCTGAAGCCCCAGTAACTTTAATAGGGTCAGGGTTTTATGGGAACTTGTCTTTTATATTATCCTACATAGATCTCTGGCTGGAAGAAGCAGGAAGGAGATAGAGTGCAGTTTATCTACCTGTATAGTGGTGTTGAAGTGAGCAAAGTGTTGTACTTGGGAGTTCAGTTCAATTTGTTATTGGTAAACAGCAAATCTGTGATTTAAGAGACCCCAACCAAGAAATGAGAAACTGCATTTATCCAAAGTATATCTGTGTTCATAAATATCTTGTGTTTCTTAAATAGTCACCAGGTATCCAGTCTGATTATCTACCTCCTGCCTCGAACTAAAATTASTCATGTTAAATGAAACAGTTGAATAGAAATCCCAGCTTCAAAACAAATCAGGAGAGGTTTTCCTTTGTGGTAAACAGAATCTGAAGCGCTCAATTCCAGGTACCTCTAGCAGGTGCRGGGCCTTGGCTTTCACCTACTGGAGGATGAAGCAATGCTTCGTGTGTGGCTGGTTTATTTTGTTAACAGGAACAGATTAGTCACATCACTTGGGTGGATAGGAAATCTGAGTAATTCAGCTGGCAGGACCCTCCCCTGCAACAAGACTTGTCCTGTTTTATATATAATTGACAATTTAGTTTGCCTTTAGTTTGGTAGGGCAAATTTTTCTCAAGGTCCTTGAARTTTGGGTTCTAAGCTTTATTTTTTATGGTATCTTAATTACATCAGTATTTAACTAAATTAATGTCTTGCTGTTTTATAATTCCAGTTCCCTGATTTTCAGCACACAAAGTCTTGCTTTCTTGAAAAACTCTTTGACTCAATTGTCTTGGAATTCTTGGTGTATCTGTTTTATGACAGGTATTTGGGCACATGTTGGTTTCACGACCTTCCCTCTCTTTGGTGAGGAGTTTCAGGAAGCATTGCTGGCTCTATAATTAATCCCCAGTATTCCCAGTATTCCCAGTATCCCCAGTATCCCCAGTCCACATGTGTGCAACCCTTCACTTCCATCTGGGCAGTCAAATGCCTTGTCAGGACACCCAGCCAGCATTAACTGGCCTTTCTTCACCTGCACAGGAGCATTTTAATCACTATAATAATAGTTTTTATAAGGTTTTCATTTTTATGGAAGTATTTAAGTCTGTGTATTTCAAGCTGTAGTATATGGAATGCTTAACAGAACTGTTCACCTTTAAAAAGAAAATGAAATTCAGAAGCCTCAAAGCCTTCTGCAAAAGGCAGAGCTTTTCTTAACCTTTTTAAGTAACAACATCAGAGTGCTTATGAAAGCTCATRTTTTCAATAGGAATTCTGTTGATATCTAACCTGAGGATTTTACMTCTCTACCAAGAGAGAAAATGGGAAGAAAGCCTGGGTTTTACTATTAAGTTTTTAATAATGTCTCTTTTAGCATTATACATCCAYGACAAATCAAAGCTAGAGATCTCCTGTGCTCGCCGGTCAGTCTGAATGTCTTTAAAAAGGAACAGAAGGTGGTTTTTTGGTTGTTCTTGGGGGTGTTTTGGTTTTTTTAATGTGGTAGTGGATGGAACCTTAGATGAAACTTAGATGAACCTTGSATGAAACTAGCAAGTGCTGGTGCAGTCTGCAGTTTCTGAGTTTCCAGGTTCTCATCTTTTAACTTTTGAAGGAGAAAGTATGAACCGACTTTCTTGATGTTTTCCAGAAAGAACTGAGGGCAGGAAGACTGGGATATTTTTGAAATGTTACTGAATTCTTTACCTTCCCAAGTAAGGAGAGGATTATTAATAGCTGTCTGGTATTCATGGTGCAAAGATGATTCATGTATTGACATTCAGAATTTTTACTTTACAGTCCTGAAACTTCCTCTCACACCGGTGAAAGTTCTGGATATGGTTTTTATCTGCCTAACTTACCAAATATCTTGTCTCTGCTGGCGATGTTCCACAAAATTCAGTGTCTCAGATTCACATCATGCTCTGCATCTTTAAACACATCATTTTTGGATATCATATGGATGTGAGACTATAGAATAATTTATTATAAAAGAACACAGTATTTTTTTTCTGTAAGTTTAATACAGAGTCCTGTACTACCGGAGAGGCTAAAAAAATGTTGCGGGTTTGAATTGGGAGCTTAGGAAATAGCAAAATGTTATTTTGTGAGGAATTAAGATTTAGCAATTCAACATCACACAGTTTTGGTGGGTGATTTAAAAAAAACCTCAAAAAAGTATATATTTTAAACACAATCTAGTAGGTTTCTTTGATGTGGTGGGGGTTGGGGTTTTCTGTGTTAGAGRGAAGCTGACAGTATTAATGAAGTGCGGAAGCTAATTTGCTGTATTTTGTCTGAATTTAACCTGGTATCTGCTCAAGTGAAGAATTAATCTTGGATATATGATGACATATAATAGTGTTTCACTTGGGATCAGTGCAACAACATTTCTCTTATTTAATTATCATGTCAAGAGAGGAGAGTGGTCTCCCTTTTCATGTGGTGTGGGAAGGTTATATTGTGAATTTTTCATGCATACAAATCTGAGCATATTRCTGCTGCAGGATTGAGAAATCAGGGGACAGAGCAGAGTGTTGGAGCAGGAAAATTAAATATTTCCRTGCTGAAATTTTCACTCACTCTTTGAAGATGGAGAGGAGCAGATAAGTGTGTTGCAAGAGGAAGGATGCAGAAGTGAAGATGAGAAGAAATAGTCTAGAATGGCATAATAGCTTGTAATTAAAAGGGGAGGGAAAGATAAGGAAAGAGATTAGGTTTTTAATTCTGGGATCTTTTTATACTGCATATTAAATTTGTGCTTACAGGAAGTATCCTCACAGACTGGGTGGGACACACTGTTGGWTCTAGACAGAGTATTCAAGTTGGAAAATTATTGGCTGAAAAATATTTTCATAGCTAATGACTGTTTAATTTTCTGCAATTAGTAGTTGTAARGATGATGTTTTTGTATGCTGTTGCCATTTTTGGAAGAAGAAATTCTGCCATTTAAGCTATTCAATCACACCAGCTTTCTTCCTTAAAATAATTCCTTCCAACACTTGGTCACAAGAGTCAGATGGAGATTTACTACTTTGCACTGAGGCCTTGTAAAAACCAAATAATTCTCTGCAGTCTTTTCCTTTTATTTATTTGTTCTGATTAGTCTTGCTTGAAATACAATTGTTGTGGCAGMAAAGAAATAGAAGAGGGAAGTAGTTTCACTGCCCTTTTTACATATGCAACAGCCTTTTGACTGGATTATCTGAACTGGTGTACAAAGGGAATTGCCCATTTAATGATGGCTTAATTTCAGATAGTTAAACAGATGAACTTCAAGTATTATTTCCTTTTAAACTTAATTTACCTGAGAATATATGAGGTATCCTAAAGCATTAATATAGATTGTTTTAATACTACCCAGTTGGAAGCCTTTTCCTAATTCCATAACCTTTACAGTCAAGAGGTGCCATTGGGTCATTCAGGGTGAGCAGAGGAGTTATTAATGCCCTGTTTAATGGTGATTGAGACAACAGAAAACACTGGCTGAAGTACAGACCTGTGTGAGGGGTAGTTTGAGAGAAAAAACGTGGATTTGGGTTTGGTGAGTCTGGAAAGCTCACTGCTGAGCTTTAACAAGAAAGGGTAAAAATTGCACTTTAGTTCAGTCTCAATGAAGTGTAAAAGCTGAGGATCACTCAGCCTTGCACAGTTGGTGTTTGGGATCTTCAGAGTATTGGGGAGTTGACTGGATCCACCAGGTCCAAATGTTCTCTGCTATGTAAGAAAACAATTTTCCTCATCTCTTCTTTCAAAAGGCCCAAAATCCAAGCTGAAATACAAAAACTGAAAAAAACAAAGCCATTTCTTTACAGATGTTTAGGAACATGAGGTACTTTAGTATCCTCTACCCACTCTTAAATTGGTCTGAACAGTAATTGTAATGTTTGGGGAAAACCTAATGAGGCCAGTTTTAAGTTATTTACTCAAGAATAGAGTTTTTTTGATAATCACTCCATAACATGCTATTACTACCACTTTATAGGCTTTTTATTGAATTAATTTTTACACACCAGAATTGTTATTACAATATCATGCTCGGATCACTTGTTCCTTGAGAGCATTCATAGTCGTGCTGGTCATAATCACAAAAACTAACTGGATTAATTGAGGTTTTTTTAAGGTAATTGCTCCATTTCATGAGCCAAATCATGAAAATTGCAACTCCTGAAAAATAGTATGTCTTAGAAAAAAAAAAAGAGAAACATCAGAGCTTCCAAGGAAAATTAAAGTTTCAGTGGTTTTTATGGCTTCTAGAGGTGTTGCTCAAGAGCCTGGTTGTTAGCTGTAGGAAAAGGGAATCGGTTTCCTTAGTGCATGGGGTTTGTGAAATGTTTATTTTTCAACATGGGAATTATCAGACAGGGCTGAATTCCAGACAGCTGGGCAGATGGTTCTTTCTTTTCAAATTGGGTTGTGCCAACAAAGAGAGACAGCTATACAAATGTTAACCCCTAAGGGATCGAGAAATCTCTGTCAATACCTCCCTCCACTCCCCTCAACTGTCTGTTTGAAAAGAAAAGCAAAACAGCAATTTTAATCTAATTACTGTAAGATATTCTGGGTTTCAAATGGAAGTTTCCAAACTTTGCYTTTGCAAAAATACTCATGTAATGGAGTTGATTAGCTGGTGTTTAACATGTGGTTGTGTAGATAATGAAGCATGAAAACCCCAAATTTGCCTCAGGTCATGTGTGTATCAATTGCAGCATCATGGAGATGCTAATGTATATTTAAGAGAAGTGGTTACTAACTTGCTGCATGGACTGCAAGTAGATTTATTTTCTGATGTTGGAAGTAATTTGATTTACATACTTTACCAAGACTGGCAGTTTAAAGTCTGAAATTTAACTTACTTAGGAAATAAACTTAAAACCTCACCATCTTAGAAAACGAATTTTAAGAATCCCAGAAATCCCCTCTGAGTATCAGGACTTAGTTTTTTTTCTGCAAGGCAATGATTTAAGAGCAAAACTTTAATTCTTGGACCTTTAAAATAAATTTCAAATGCTATTCTATGCACAATAAAATTAATGTTGCTTTTATGTTCTGGTTTTGAAAATAAGAAAGCAGTTTTCTTATCTGGATTTTTATGTGGGCTTGTATTTAGATAATAAAAGCTTGACTAACAGGTGTAGAAGGAAAAGTTAATTTTCTGTCAAGAAAGAGAAATTCTGAGATATTGCAGACAGAGCGAGCAGCTATTGTTTGCCTTTACTTGCAAAATAGAATAAGGGAGAGAAATGAATCAGGCAGAGGTTGATGGAAAGTTTAGTGGTTCAGAGTGGTTCAGAGGGGATTGTGTACAGCAGTTGAGAAATAAATAGAAATAAATAACACTTGTTCCTGTTCTGGAGCATCCACGCACAGGGGCGGGAATAAGCTACTTCAGAGCCCTCAGAGTGTTCTGTGGAGCCTGAGTTCCCCTCCTTACACAAGGAAAAGCATCTTTTGTACATTGGATTGTTGTTATTGGGAGAATAATGGGAATGAAGGACTCTGCAGTTTGAAAATGCGCAATTTAGTGCCCTTTCTGTGGACTTTTCCCCCTGGTTTCCATGATGTCCTGGTAAAATTTCTAAGGTGCAACTGAGGAGCAAGACACTGTGACTCTGGTTTCCAGCACATGGCTGTACTTCTTTAAAAGAAAAAATGATAAAAATATTAAATTTCTGGGGCTGTCATCATGTCAATATCACGTCCAAATTTCTGATGTCGCTATATTGAGAGAGTAACCTTGAGTTACATTGGTCTTGAAAATTTTTTTGAGTCAAATAACTTAGGAAAATTGTGACTGTTGTGAAGCTTAAAAAAATAGCTGCAGCCAGCTCTTCAAGGTTATTTCACAGTAAAAAGCTAAATTTGAAATGCTGAAAACAATTAACACGGTGTGGAAACTGCAAAATAATCTCAYATGAATGTTATTTACAGTTAGTATGAGAGAGGAGGGCTTATTGTCTAATTAAATAATGATATGGATGCAAGCTTAAATGACATTATGTATGTATACAAACAAGTTTTCTTGAAGGGCGAATTGAAAAAATGTTATTAAAGAGTTATTTACAGAAATTATGAACAGCACAGAACATAGACGGGAATTTCCTRGTTTTAGCATCATGTTTGTTATGTAAAAGTGTAATTGTCATTCTCAGTAGTACCTCARTTTAATATTTCATTTCAATTTTCTTTCAGTGCGCTGGTGTTTCATTTCTGGATTCTGCCAGTCTCACTAACAGGATGTATATATCTATAATATATAAATTATAATGTGGTAGGAGTTGGAGACAGCAGGGGTGGCATGTCAAATCCAGCCAATTATTTCCATACTGAAACCATTCTGAATTGTTAAAGCTCACCTGCAGTGCTCACAGTCTCTGGGCTGTACTGCAGGGAGGTCACTTTTGTACCATTGGGTGTGGGGAAGGTCCCAGGTGCCGTGGGTAGATTGGGCAGGCAGCTCATGGACTCTCTGAATTCCTGATTTCTGAAGGAAGTGAACAGGTTCATCCTACTGAGGCCTGGTTTCACTTGGGATGTGCCCACATTTCACCTCCCTTTTTACACCTCCTAGAATATTTTACACTGTTCTTTTCATACCAGGGCTTTTCTTACTCTAAGCATCGCTAACCCCACCAGAACTTTATAACTTTCACTGAAATCTTTCTAAAATTTACCTTCTTTGCTAAGCACAAACAGTTTTACCCGCAATAGCGGCATCCTCAATATCCATTTGATCATCCCACCTTGATAAATTTACTCTTTAAAAATGTATATATATTTGATTTTTTTTTAATGGAGGTTAATCTGCTCCAGAACAAACTTGAAGATTTCCTTGGATAGCATCAGAGTGGGTTGGAGGAGAGGGAGAAGCCCTGCCCRGCTCTGGGACTGTGCAAATGCTCCGTAGTCATTACAATTCCTCCAGTTCYGCTGCAGTGTCGAGTGCTCCCATTACAGTACAAAGAAAAGGAGGAGAAAAGGACACCTGGGGAGGGTGAACCACTTTCTCAGATTCTTTTCTTTGATACAGTAAAAAATTGGCCCAGAAAATATGAAAKGTTTCTCATATTGAGGTAAATGGAAGTGATTGTTTTTAGTGCCATAACCACAACAGTTACTTGTACCCTTTTAATTTGCATATTTTTAATTTACTTTAGTGGAAGATGTATCCTAGGAGTTCCATCAGCTCATTTCCTATTTTATTTGGTTATGTTAGTTATAAATGTGTGTTTATCTGCAATGTAAGACACATTATAAATGCTAATAGATTTGTTCTGCTAGCAGTATTTTAACTGGAAATGTTTTCACTTTGGATGTTCTTATATCCATTTTGAATATACAGGAACAGCATTGTCCCATTCAAAATACGGGAGTAACTTGTATGGCTAAAATAGAATTCAATACAATATCAGACATCATAGAACATTTTTTATTTCCCGATAGCCTTAGAGTCTTAAAGTACTTCAACAATCACTGAAGCTTTTCTTTTTTTGGGACGTTGCTGCTCGACTGTTTAAATTTATTTATTTAAATAGCCAACTTGACATTATTTTTGGCCTATCCACTCATTTCTTATTGCACAGATGATTTCTGCAGACTGTCAGTTTGTAGTAACCAGTAACCAGTGGCCAAACTTCTCCATTCCTTGTTTTCAGTTGCTTTTTCTCTGTAAATGCATTGGCTGTGAAAGCCTTTTTAAGATCAATTTGTGCCAACTCCCTTGATCTTGAGCTTTCCCTTCTGGTCTTGGTCTGTGGTAAAATGACGAGTCAGAAGGAGTGAGACCAGGCAGTGTTCTTCATTCATGTATATCTTTTCATTCCAATGCTGCAAATAAAGGAATCATTTTGTTGCTGATGGAGTAGAGTTCAGGCCAATTTTTTTTGTGAAATAACTTAGGTCAGGGCAGTGCATAGAAATTTTAATTTCTTTCATCTATCCTAAAATGTTGAGAAGAAACACTTGTATGTTCTTAAATAAATAGAGTGGCAAATTGATCCTGGTTTTTTTGTTTGCTTTCCTACAAAGCTTTGGTTGGAATCAGGAGACAGGAGGTGGGGTGGGTTTGCTTGTTTTTCTTAAAATCCTTGAAAAAGAGATTTGTGTGTTTTCTTCAGTTAGGAAAATGATTCCATAATGTTGGGAATGCCTGGCTGGGTGACTGTTCCATAAACACCTGTTTGTTATATTTCTGACACTCCTCTCTCAGGATTTATCCTTGGCCTAATCCCAAGAAATCGGATGCTGCTCTTGAGTTACCTTGTGTTGATGCAGCTCCCAATCCAATTAGCAACAATTAGAGAACACTTTTTCTTTCAAGCCCTTAGTTTAAAATAATTAATAATTACAAGTTAAAATTCAGATCATGTTGGTTTGATGCATGTGGGCCTCTTCTAGTTTTTTAGGAAGGTCAAGTATTGTGGCAGCAATTGATGATTGATTGCATTGTGAAATAAAATTTAAATTGATTTCTTTTTTTTCACATCTGAACCCAGTATGAAATTAGAACTGTTCCTTAGAAAAGCTTTTAGTATACTTGAGAGTGAGAGAAAATGGAGTTTACTGGACTGTACTGGCAAGTCAGTTAGCAGAAAAGCTCAAAAACACCCCATGCCCTCCGGAAAGGAGMCTTGACCTTCAACTAAGCCAGTGTGATGCCTTTCAGCAGGCTCTGTGACTGGCAAAGCWCTAATGAAAGATTTCTCTGTACCTCTGTTTTCCTGTAACCAGGTTGTCAGATGGATGTTTTCTCTTTATTTGTATAAATTTGTATTATATCTCTTTTTTTTTTGAATGCTGCTTTATTTAAGGCTCTGCGAGTGTCAAGACGTGATGAACAAACTACTCTGTTGTAAACAGACCAAATCTTGATAAATATAAAGGGAGGTTGATTTTATTTTTTTTTTTTTAATTATAGGAATGGAACTGAAAAGTAACAATTCACTGCATTCTTACTGTGCACAAATAGCAACCCCCTGGATAAGGGAAAGGAGTGTTCATGTCCTAGGGTGGTTTTGATTGAATACATCTAAAAATAAAGTCATGAAAAGGAATAGTGTCAACTCAAGTCTCAACTATATTTAAAGAAAAATTGTTGTTTTTATTTGATGTTGCCGTAAGTTCATGGAAGCTTKTAATCTGTGTTTGCATTCAGGATTCTTTGAGTTATCAAATTGGAYATCTGTGGTTCCTTTTCAAGAGAATCCAAAAAGTTGACCATCAAATATGTTAAACACCAGATAAACCAAATTTTTCATCTGAAACCTGAATATTAAARGAAAACCCCTCCAGCTTCAAAAGGTTTGCTATTTGGGAATGTCACTTTTTCAGTTTTGCCATAGGTATGATTTTTGTCACACATCAATTTGGTGGGTTTTTTAAAAATTTCTTCCTTAACTTTCAGTGAGGGATAAGGAAGTATAGAAATCCATATGGTTTTAGTTTGGTAAGTGAGATAAAATTATTGTGTGCAAATGTCATCCTGAGCTAAATTTCTACAGTTTTGACATTACACAGAGAGARGCATTTTTGGGCAGAAGATTATCCTATTTCTGTCTTCTGAAATGTTAATGGTAAAAGCAAGGCTGTTTCTGAGCAACTCTTGATCTCTTAAAAATACAATGGCTTGGGAAAAAAGATCCAGTGAACACATTTTGTGGGGAAGTGAGACACATCAGGAAATACCACTGGAACACGGGAAAATGTCAGTTCTAACTGTGCTTTGGTGTCACTACCTCTAGCTCCATATATTTCCATGTATTTCCTTCTGAAATTTTATGCTAAATGCTGGAAGGTCTGGGTGAGGAAGAGTGTGATGCTCCAAGTTTAATGTTCTTGGAGGAAAAAAATTCCTGAATTATCTACAGACCATTCTGATTTGTCCCTAACTAATGAATTCAAACATTGCATGTTTCTCTTCTTTCATCAGAYGTCACTTCTGCTTTTAAAAAATAGTAAATATTGTTATTCAGTGCACAAACAGTCCAGGAAAAGACCAATAAAAGCTARAATGAGATAGGGTAAATCAGAAGCCAAGGTTCAAAGTGTGTAATTATAGGGGAGATATTCCCCTCTTTCTTTGAAAAGCCTTTTATTTATTTGMGTGCAGTAGTGCAAAGTTGAGTTTTGGATGAGTAGTTTTTGGCAAAACGTTGATTTTATTAATATTTTAAAAAATCACAGGGTTCAAAATGAAAGCACTTGTTCTGTTCAAGTAATAAAATTAGATGAAACTGTTACATCTTAGCAAAGGACACAAATATATTTGTGGAGCAAAAGATTTCCTCTGAAGAGTGCAATCTGACAAGAAAATTAATTCATCCCTGACAAAGAATCGTGAGACTTTGGCAGCAAAATGTCTTAAAAAATGGAGATCTTGAAGATGCTTTGTTTGCAGGCAGTGAATCTGTTCACCTGAGCCGAGTGCTTTGTTCCTGCAATCAGAGYAATCCTGTGGAGAAGTGCAGAGGAGAAATTCCCCAAGTAGGCAAAGTCATTTTCCTTTCCCAAGTGTTTGAGTGTACAATCAGGGAGAGAATCATCCAAGAAATATATTTTTGATCAACAGAAACACAGGAAAGCTGCAAATCCATTGCCTGTTTCTGCCACTTTTTGTTCCCTTCTTTTATTGCAGTAGAGGTCATTAACCTTGTTTGTGCCAAKATGCTCAGAGCCTCAGTAAAACATGAAACTGCAGATGTGGTGGAATATCCTGGTTTTATAAAGTCACCTGCTGGAGGAGCTGAGCTCTGCTGGCCTCTAAACACAAAATCAAATGACTCTATGTGACAAAAATAGTTCCTGCGACACGTGATTGAAGCCCCCTGATGCCACATGGATCTGGGGTTATTTGAAGGTGAGGCTGAACAAATGACAAACTTTTTCTACATTGAAGTAATTTYGTTTTATGTTGGTGTAAATTAAATGAGAATTTATGTCTTCGAGTGGTTTCAAAGGCAAGGAGGGGGCAGTGTGTGAGTTTGGTACAATTGCAGTAAACGAATTGTTAAAAATGTTTCTTGTAGAGTGASGGATTCGTGGGAGGATGAAGTGGCTGACTGCTACCTGCTGGCATTGGACTTTGTATTTGAAGTTAGTAATGAAATAGGCTTTTTCTTTCTGCCTTAGCATTCTTACATTTATGGATGAATAGAAATGAATAAATTGCGTCAACTTCTACAAGGACAGGGAAGAGGCTATGATAGCCCCGATGCAGGGACCTCAGARGTTTACAGAAATATTACTTGGCAATAAGTGAATAAAGAATGGATCTTGGGGCTAGAGGCATGGGGGTGGTGGGAGAGAAGAATCATGTTTCYAAGATATAAGAGCTTACCTCACTATCAACCATGAGTATTTTTACTGAGCTTAGCACTCATTTTTATTTCACTCATAGTCCTAACTCAATAATAATGTGATGAAAAAATGTTAAACATATAATTGAATTATTGCTGCTTATGATTTGCTGAAACTCAAAATGCCATCTSTCAGTCTTCAGTGGAAGGCTCTGGTACTACTTCATAAGAAACTCCTGTTTTATATATCTTATGTATATATATACTGCATATTTTAAAAGATTTTTTTGAAATTTAAGAAACTGAGGTTGTGATTTTTAATTTTGTGCAGCAAGTCATTGCTGTTTGCAAGTRTTTTACCTGATAGCGTGCTGATAAYRGGGGAAATCAGGGTCTTGTAGATGACAATACCAGAAGAATGAATATGTGGACAAGGGCAAAAGGCAGAAGGCATGGTGGGGATCAGATCTGGTTGTTCGTGGCACTAAGGAAATGGAGGTAAAGAAATGAGCAGATGTAGGAAAGACGTAAAAGGTCACAGGATAAACTCAAGTTCAGAATATATTGCCTTTCAGCAAAACATTTCACTGAGTGTTTACTGGAAGGAAATTTTTCCTTGTTCAGTTTGAAACAGCAAAGATACAGGAAATTGGTGACTCGTTCCTTGTGAAGGGATTCTGTAGGTCAGTCCAGCACTCTGCAGTGTCTGCTTAAGGAGGGATCCACAGAGGTTCATCAGRTTGCAGTGCTGATTTTAATTACTTAAAAATGTGGAAGGAGGATGTATTTTTAAGTTTGAAAAAACCTGAGGCCGGCACACCTGTCATATTTGATCTTGCCTTAACCTTTAAATCAACTGCAGAGCAAACAAGATACAAGGTGACAAACTTCAACCTTTCTGTATCGTTAATTTTCTTTTGGGGCTTGAAACTCAACATACAACTGGATGAAAATTAATTGCATTGTATTGCTTTGTCACTAAAAAGTGATGGCTGTAAAGCTGTAAAATGCAATTTAGGCTTTTAATAGGAAAAATTACTACAAATGGTATTTTTATATTCCATAGAACAGAATGCCCCTAGCAAATCATGGACCCATTATTTTCTCAGGCAAATATCTATATARTTGATGATTCACTTTTAGTTATAGTAGCACTTAAATATTTTTTACTGTTATTTTAGTAATATCTCAATTGAGTTTTTTATTCCTGTAAGGTAAGAAAAAAGCTGTTAAAGTCCGTAACTTAAATTTTTCTATGTTATTTTTTTAAAAAAAAGCCAAGGCAATGTTCTTTCTTGAAATACTTTTCTAATGAGATCTGAGCAATGCTTGTTTCTCTCCCCAGTGAATTTCAGTTTTGTAGAGAATCTAGAAAAAATTGCACTTTAAATATGCAATGGAAGATCTCAGTTTCTTTTCTTATAGAATTTTCTCCATTTTCATAGTGTCAGATCTGCCCTTTCACATCTTTAAACAAAAAAGCCTCTCCAACCCCCCACCACTTGTAATAATCTCTTGAGCCTGTAATATGATGCTTCTTAGTTAAACTTTAAGGTGATGTGTTTGCCCTCCCGTTGCCCTTAAGCCATTTGAAAATATTTACACATTGTTGCTGACCTGGAGTGTATGAAACCGTCAGTTTTCCACTGTTATTTATATAATCTGAATTAATTGCYGATTGCTTGTGTTTTGGATGGATGTCTGTATGTGTCAGAGTGCATTCCTGGAAAGTTCAGGCCACGGGGTTTATTCTGTTTAACCCTAACAGGCAGTGARTGATACCTTCCACCAAGTGTTTGCAGCAAAGAATAATTCCATCTGTTGGGGCTGTGTGGATATGGGAAAACAAGTAGCTTCTTGCATTTTTCACTATTAAATATTGACACATTGATCTGCTCTGCAGTTTTTTACCCAGGGAATTTTTCTGTCTTTTATACGCAGCTCTTGACAGAGCTGCTCCTTTCCTGTGTTTCCATCCTTGCTCCAGAATTTTACAGGAAACATCACAGTTGTTTTTGATGCTTGGAAGAATCTTGCCAATGTTTTGAAAYGTTTCTCCAAAATCTACGTGTTACATCAGAGATCATTCCAGCTGCTGTTTGTTCTGTGAAATGAACTGCTAGTTCAATTTTATAATTCTTCCAACTGCTTAGGTTTAAATTTCTATTGTCTCTGCTGTTTTAAGGAACTAGATACTACAGGAGCAGGGGCTCTTTATAAAGCAATTGCTGCTGCTCCTCACCAAAGAAACTGAGCTGGAAGTTGCTGCTGTGTTTTTAATTCCATGTTCATRCCAGCGAGCCTGGTGCTCCAGACCTGGAGCAGGGAGCAGCCAGTGGCCAGGGCCCTGGTTTTACTCTTTTTTTTGCAATAGGTAACCTTCTCTTTCCTATTTCTAGACTATTCAACTTCTAACATGGAAGCTATTTAATTTTCCTAGGAAAAWCTGTGCAGTTCTGTTGTTTTGTTGTCTTCAAGTCAGTCAGTGGAATCTGAGCAGCCTGTATCATGTTATTGCCACCGGTGGTTTTCCTTGGTTAGTTAAATTAATGCTAACACAGTGTTCTTGTGGAGTCCACACTCACGCTTTTTCTTCCTCTGGAGTTATTCGTAATCCTCTTTGGGCCCCATTATTCACAAAAAAAAAAAGTAGAAATGCCATAATTTAATGTGATTTAAGATTAGCTTTCTAAAGCAGTGATTTTAACATTTCCAAGCATTTATTTGCAGAGGTGTACGAAATACAAAGTGTTTGAGTTTTATCCAAGTTTGATCCATGTCTTGTCATTGGAGCTGCGTTCAGTGAGCTGGCTAAGCTTTGTGTTTGCTGGTCTTTCCCACAGCCATCACTTCCACCAGGGAGCCCCATTAAATCTTCTGTATAATGCTCTTTGTACAATAGCGAATTTGATATGGAAATGGAGCTACATTTTGTAATAGATCCCAAAGGCAGAATTTTGCTGTGAAGTTGTTATATGCATAAATAAATGAAAAAAAGAATAAATGTAAACTTAATAGAAAATAATAGGAGGGACAACACAAAAATCATGTTTMGTTTTATGCCTGTTTCCTGTGTTTCAGTGTAAACTCATTGATTTCTCWCAAATTAGTGTCTTCTTCTACAGARCCAGATGTCATCTTCACAYGATTATGTATGCAGCCCCTAAATTCTTTTGGAAACAATGTTAACTACAAGATTTAGTTCTTCAGTTTTACTGTATGATGTACTAAATTATATATTCAGAGATATTAAATTTAGATGAACGTTCTCTCTGGGTTCCTTTTCCCTTGTTTACCCACCCTGACTGCTGTAAGGCCTTGAAGGATCCTAATCCAGCTCTTGAGCAGGTACTAATACCCAGAAAACAAACTGCCAGGTGAGCCTAAATTTAATTTACTAGGGTAACTGCAAAGAGTGGAAGTCCTGCTGGTGTAAATATCATGCTGGGCATGATCAGGATTCCTCCTCTGCCTATATTTTTCTATTTTTCTTTTCTAATGAGATTATCTGTTTACCAATCAATCAATCAATCAATCATCTAACTTCTATATATGTTTATTTGTCTTACACAAATATAAGTATTTCTGGACACAGCTCCTCCTCACTGGGCAGTCCCAGACTGGTTCTCAGTGCTCACTGCAAAAGCTGAATTTACCTGTGGACACCAGTGGACATTTGGTGCAACTTCAGTTGAAAGTGAAGTCTATGTGGAAAGTCAGAATATTTTAGAACTCTGATTTATGGACTTCTGCCTATGTTTGGGTGGTGCCGACTGAACAATTCCAGAATTTCTAGGAACCTTTGAAATTWCYRYCTRTATTTTGTACARTGGGTGCCTGCATCTTTCTGTAGCKTAACTGAGCCAGCTGTGCCCAATAACCGAAGAATATGGCCCACGTACTTCACATCTTAAATTGTTAATTGAGGTGAAAGWTGACTATGAATCATGGAAAACTTCGGTGGGAATGCAATATAATTTTATTAACTATGAACCTGTATTTCTGTGGAAATGTAGGGTCTGAGCCTTGTGCTTGGCAGATCGATAATCACACACTATGAACACTAAAGTCAGGTTAGATATTTGCTGGTTTCATGACTCAAGTCTGATATTTCTGCAGTGACCCCTGATATATTGCTCTTCTATGAAGCTCATTTGTGTTAATGTTAATTTTTCATGGTACTAATCAACCACAATMTAAGATTTTTGTAGGGCACGTTCTACAGCAGTTTTGGCAGCATTGTGTTTTCAAAATTCAGAGTGAAGAGCAGGTTGTTCTGTTTCACTATGACTTTGCCTTTTGTTATGAACATTTGTTAATAATTTTTGCACTAAGTACATTTATTTTTAAGGGATGCTTTTTGCAATCCTGAAATGTGATAATTACAGAAGCCACACAGCTGCATGAGGTTTTTATAATTAATGCATAGAAATATGCACTAAACCCATGAAAAAATATGTGAATAACTTTGTAGAATTTGGCACAGCTTTGACCTTCTAGATACTAAAACATTATGTTTTCTATTCCTGCTTTCATAGCAAATTCTAATCATGTTCTGTAATTATCTCTTTTTGCTTAAATATTGGAATTTGCTGAAAATGGCAGGCCACTAGAAAGTAAAATAAATAAACAGTTGTGTGATAATAGTGATTTTGGCCACAAACAAATTTAGTGAAAGCTTTCCATGCATCATAATCACTTCAGCATGGTTTTAAAAAGTCGGGAGTGGGGGCAAGTGGTCTTCAGCTGTGTGTGGTTATGGATGAAAGAAAAATAAGAGATGAATATTAAGAAATCTCCCCTTCTTGTACCCCTTTGTTGTTCATGAGATGCCCAGTTACAGGTTTTTTTGTCTGAGAGTAAAGAGACGACGCTTTTTAGCAGAAAGAGCAAATGGCAAAAATACTGTTGTAGGTATTACTTTTTCATGTTATTCATTAAAAAAACATGTCAAGCAAGCAATACCTAATTGAAATACTGGAAGCTTGAAATTTAGAATTTCTGGAATGTTTATCAGCTTTTTTCTTCAGTAATTGTACCATAAGTGAGATTGAGCAGCAACATTTGCTGTTGCTATTCCCTTCACCGTGCTTATGCCTCCCCGGACTCACCTTGGCCCTGTGGATGTGTTCCTACAGCTATTTCTGGGACTACTCTCTGAACTGAATCAGGAAGCTGATTTGATTTAATTATTCCCTCATTTCTACTTCTTTTTTTTCCCATTTCCAGCCTGGATTAGTTCCCCAGTCACATTCRCAGTGCAGCCCTAGGAACAGTTGTGAAGGGCAGAATGGGGACGAGGATGGGGGGTAGAGGAGGAGGAAAGGAAAACCCCAAAGTCAGTCAGTTGCTGCTGGRGAGAAGGTTTGTGGAACCTCACCCTTGTTTTAGATTTCAGTAATTACATGTTCTGTAAGACAGTTCACAAGACTTGCAGTAAAACAGGAATTATCGATGAATAAGATGAATAACAGCATTTTTCTACTGCCATTCTGGGAGAACTGTAAGTATAGGGAAGTATTTCAGGAAAGAAAAATCATTTTTTGAATACAGAAATTCACGATTTATTTTTCATTTTGGTTTGAACATTGTGAAAGCCCCTATAACTATCAATCTCTGATGAGTTDCCATACACCAAATCTTTGATAATAATTAAATATCAGTCATCAGTAATTTAATTGAGTAATGTTTGACTTAAACTCAGTGGTTATGTTGTTAATGATGCTAAAATTAGAGTGTTTTCAGTACCATAGTTTGCCTCTGCTTTCTGCACATTCAACTGCCTAAAAGTCAAATCTAATATTAATTTGAGAGGTGGAAAAACCTAAGTTTAACATTTGGCAGAATTGCCATTGTTTATATGAATTGTTGGAGTTTTCTATTACAGTTTTCCTGAAGATTGAATGTTGTGTGGAAAGAAATTACCGGGAAGTTTTTATTGAGCTGAGACAAAGGGGCTGTAAAGGTCATACATATAAATATAATTATATTTCCTCAAATGAAACAAGAATATGCCCTGAGAAAGCAGAGTAGTTTGAAATACATTTTTTAAGGTAGGTATAGTTCATGATGACAATTTTGACTTCAACAGGAATCAAATGGATTATTTTTATTCTAAAGCTATTCCTTTTCTCTATGGCCTATTTTTTCAATACAGGATTTAGAAGGTTCCAGACATAGATCTGCAATTGTAGATCTGTTACAGTTTATTCAGTGGATTATGTTGAGTTGCCCAAGAAATTAAATAAATTTGATGGAGAGCTCAGAATCCTAATTTTCCCTACCCACTCCCAGAATGCCTAAGAGCATCTATCAGCAATGCATWTTCTGGAATGTTTTTATTGTGGAAAGCCATTTTAAAGAATATTAATTATCCTACAGCAGAATTTTGGCATGCAGCTTTTGACCACGATGTTTGCAAAAATCCAAACAGAGAAGCGGCTTCACAGTTGTGTTCTTTGTTTGCTGAATGCAGTGACCCAGCWGAGCTATTCCAGGTAGTACAGACAGAGAGGGACCAGAATTGAGGGGCTGAGCATTCCTTCTGTATGTAAATAATACTCACTGCAGCTGCTTTTTTAGCTAGATGGGCTGTGATTACTGTTTAGGAACGGCAAATGGAATGGCAAAATCCAAACCTGGGACAGGAAAGCGACTCTTCATAGGGCGTTTGGGGCTTTTGTAGGCTCAGAAGGACTRTTGCCCAGTTCGCAGTATTATTTAAATTTGTACTTAAGACCAGCTTTGGAATTATAGAGGAGCTAAAGGCACATAAAGCTTCCAAATTAGTCCCTGCTCCCCTTTTCCTTGCCCTTCAGCACTGCTCCTACTGCAGCATTGTGGCTACTTTCCAGCTTCCCTACCTGTCTGAGGAAGCAAAGTGCTGTAYAAGAGTTCTGGAGTGTTTCACACCCCAAATGAGAGCCCTGTGCTGGAGGTCAGTGTGTGCAAAGCTGAACTTGCACTGGAGCTGTGCCTGGGTTTTGTGTCCTGAGGACARCAGCTGAACCCAAATATTTTAGGAAAAGCCTCTCTTGATGGCTGGATTTAATCAAAGTATTTGCTTAAGTGTTACTCAAATTTCCTCTTTAAAAATGGGTCTAAAAAGGCCTCCATTTAATTTCTGAGAATGCACTTTGCCTGAGGTTTTTTGTGCTGTGTTTTTAACCAGTGGGGCAAAGTCCCAGTCTGATGGGGA
Source organism: Malurus melanocephalus (assembly GCF_030028575.1). Classification (NCBI taxonomy): domain Eukaryota; kingdom Metazoa; phylum Chordata; class Aves; order Passeriformes; family Maluridae; genus Malurus; species Malurus melanocephalus. The sequence continues at coordinate 1,411,627 of NW_026623347.1, read as the reverse complement.
ATTTCATGTGCAGTGATAACATAAGGTACGGAAATAATGAGGAAAGTGGGAACAAGTTCGGTTTGTATTTGTTCTTAGTGAGAAATGAACTCACTTAAATACTTGTCCTCATGTATTTCTTTGGAAACAAGAGAACTAATGATTATTTTAATTAATAAAGCTGTGAATTGTTTTCATAAGTTCTCATAATTAATTTCAATATGATATTAATCTAACGGATCCTGGTCATTGTTTAGTATAATTGAAGWAAATATTCAACTATTCTTTGTTTACTTCTCAAAGATGAAAAATTAGTGCCTGATCCTGCTTTASGCCTCTATGAAATKATCTCAGAGGTGTTTTCCAASCTAATTGATTCTSTGAAATAGGTGGACAACACTCAATTAGATTGTAGGGTGTTTTAATAATTGTGTGTGCTTCACATAACTGMAAATAGCTGCCTAATCTGCAAGTCAGTGGAAAATTCACTCTGTTGTWCCAGTGGAGTTTCAGTGCAAACTTCAGTACATCCCTAATTATGGAGTCACATAATATTTGCCATCAGATCCATTTGTCAACTCCATTTGCTGTCTGMAGTTACAGATGTCAGGAATTTGTACATGTCATCAATTCATTTGTCAGAGTTGTTGTATGTTAACATTAAAATCAAGTTTGCTAATGCTGACGTCTAAATTGCCATCTTTAGGTTTCACAGTCAATAACAGATTTCAATTAATTCTGTCCTGATCTGAGATGTTGTGTCAGGGTGATACAGATACAGTGAATTCAACTGTACTCCTTTGTACTTGCTTCATTTATTGGTTTTCTTCAGAAATAAATCATAATGAAAGCATAAAACAAAGGAATCCCAAATGTAATTTTTGCAAGTGAAAGTCTGTGTTGATGCTGGAAGGATAAGAAAGACTCCCGAAGTTACAGCATGAAGTGAATTATGATTTGWAAAAAGGGGAAAGTGAGCAGGAAGAAAAGAAACAATTTTACCCATAACCTRTTATTGTAAACTTACTAAATTGTTACTCATTAGATAGTGAGCACACAGTTTGCAAAGATTATCCAGACAAGAAAGCTAACAGCTCCAATTACATGTTTCTTATTTCTTAAATGAAGATTTAAGATTGTTAGCAGGTTGTTATTTGTTTTCATGCTTCARTGCAAGACACTTTTAATTAAGATTTAGGATACTGCAAAGCACCATTTTGAATCATGATGTTTTGAACAAATGTTATATTGATCAAACAGAGGAAAAGAAAAACAAATTAAGTAACTTGTATCCATAAGATTCACRATGAGCTTTATTAAAATGTAACTCAAAATGAAGTTTTATGGTTGTGCTTATGTATTTGTTGTTATTTGGAACTAAAGTTGTGCAACTGGGAGATCCCAAAATGGTGAAAGGCTGAGAAGTGGTTTTGCAGCCTGAACCCAGCTCATTYTTGTCAGATTTATCATATGAATGGYRTCAGTAGCTGCAGTATCAACAACTGCACACCCAAGAAATKATGTGAATTTGGCCAATCACACCATTTCCAAGTCCTTTAAATGCTGAGACAATTTTCACTATTTTTTTTTAATTGGAAGCAAATATAAAAGCTCTGCTAGAATTAAAAAAAGTTTCTCAAGGCTAACTTGCAAATCTTTTTTAGAAGTGTAAAGAGGTTGACTTTTCAGCTTGACTGTTTAAAAATGTGCAGACAAATCAATAGATTTGTTGGAGTGTTTCTCTGGAACAACGAGGTCAGAAGTTTGCAAATATCACAGGTTGTTTTTGTGTTTGTGTTCTGAATATAATTCTACCAAAGTTGTTATTTATATAAAATTCTCCATAATTCCTGAAACAAAACCCCAATGAGAAAAACCCTCCCTCTCTAAACGGCTCTGACGCTCAGGGAAGGATGACACACAAACGGAAATTTGAAGTTGTTTTGAAGGTGCCAAAATATATTTACACTTACAAAGTGTCCATGTGCGTTTGTAAAGTTTGAGTTTTATTTTCTGCAGCAATCCAGGTGCTCATTCCCTGCTCACTGAGTTCTGCACAGGGTTCACAAGGAACGTGCTGGTTCTGGCCCCCTGTGCTGGGCTGTTTCTGTAGTGARAAAAAGGAGGTACCAGTTGTAGGTAGAGATCTCGCTGCTCCTCATTTAGAGATTTCCTGCCTTGTGCTTTTCTTCTAATGCAAGAAAATACAAAGCTAATATTGCAAAACATGTGGTTGGTGGCATGAGAGGAGAGCGGGGCAGTCCTCTCATTCCATYTCATTTTTACTGCTTCTGAATGTTTACTTTCCTTCCATACAAGAGCTTTATGGATCATGGCAGTCAAAAAGCAGAGGGGGAATTGTCTGGGAAAGCTGTCAATAAAGTATGGTACATGTTTCTAAAATAAATAATTAATGAGTGAGATAGTAAGAGGCTCTTAAGTGGGAATTAAATTCTGYATTTCTGTCGAGGCCCATCTCTGTAGCTGAGGGAGGAAACAACAAATTGAAAACTGAATTTATTATGAGCCAAAGTGTAACTTTATTAAGTAGAAACTTGGTTAGTTTTAGTCACGTTGGTTCCCTCAAAGGTGTCTACACACCACTGCAGCTTCCAAAAACTACTGTAAAAAGATGAAGCCAGTCCGTGAATAATCACGATTTTTATTTGTGCTTTGGTACAGAATTCTGTTGAATGCGTACAGACAGCTCCAGGAGATCATCACCTAATACTCTCGGAGCTCTTGGTGCATTCTGGTGGATCAGCATCAATCACAAATGGCTTTATATGGAGCAGGGCATCTTGTTCTGCCTCCAGGACGTTGCTTTTACTGCTTCATAGTAAATGTGTTGGTCTCTGGGGAAGCAAATTAATTTTTTTGCACTTTTGTGKTTTGTTTTGCCTTCAGAATGAGATGTTACTTCAGGGGGAAAAAAAAGGGTGCTGATAATCCATTATTGGAAGAAGAGATAAGTTTCAACTGGTAAAGAAAATAATGGGTGGAAAGAAGTAAAAATTGCCCTGCATGCCTTAAACTGCCTTCCTAGTTGTGTTAGAAGCAAGTTAGGTTGTATTTAATTAGAAGTTAACATAGCAGTGATTTTGTAAGGCAAGCATGTGCACGCAATGAGCTGATGTCTCGGGAAGGAAATGACAAGTGCACAAGAGCATAAATCAACCTCTAGCTGAAATCCCTTGTTTTTCAGCAGTGCATGAAGGCTCTATAAAAAATTTAACCCTGAAGTAGTTCTTATTTTCAGATTTTTAAGAGGGTGTTTGTAGCTGTGGAAGTCATGAATTGGCTGAAAAGTAATTCAAGATCTTTCAGTGTGAAAAAGGTGGGAACTTGGTGATGTTAAACACAATTGATCTGCTTTAAGTAGAGGATTTGTGCTTGACTGGAGTKAAGTGAGCAGCAGATCTGCACTGATTTAGTGAGCAGAGGAGACCTGGCATGTTAGGAGCAGAGAAAAGGATCAGTAATGGAAAAATTGCATACGACTTTATTCAAGTTTTGAATGGTACTCTCAGAGAATATTTTAGTATTTGTCTTATCAATCACTTCTGTACTAAGTCTATAATTTCTGAACTCTGAGGGTGTACATTGAGTTGACTTTTTGAACCTAGTGAATTTTAAACAAACATAGCTCACAGGGAATAGCTGGAGTAATATTTACTTTTCACTTTGATGAATTACGAGGATGGGGGTGCTAAAGGGTTATCACAGTGCCAATGGTTTCACTACCCTCGTGCTCCTTCTGTGTTTTTATTTGGAACTCATTAGTTCCTGTTAAAGCAGTAATTAGGTTTTGGATGCAGCTGAAATTCTTAATTCTTGGTGAACCCCTCCTGTGGTTTTCCTGCCTCTTTATTTCAGTGTGTTTTAGTTTCATTACACGTCTCGACAACCTGGTGTTTATCTTGTGCTGGCTTAGGCTTCAAATCCTGTTCAGAACGAAAGGTGTGTTTGATTCAAGAGTAGAGTTTATCTTTCCCACTACTTATTGTGTGAAATGAGGATGTGGAAGGCTGGAGTACCTTTACAATTGGTGCTATTGCAGGATCTTYCCTCCTTCATTTCATATGAAGTACCTGAGGCCATTTGTTTGGCTGGAAAGCAATGGGAAGGGTGAGTCTCTGAAGAGCTCGCCATGATTCCTTTTTCYAGGTACTCCTGTTTTGCTCATTGTTTCATAATCCTTATTGGTGRGAACAGACCAAGGACACTTGATATAATTACTGCTTTTCTTTGTGCTTTTCCACGCTTTTTCATATTCACTAGCAAACTATTCTAGTAAACCATTAAGATCCTAAAGCTCCAAAGTCCTTTAACCCCCCTTTCCCCGTTCTTTTCTTTTTTCCTTTTTTAATCAATGCCAAGGTAGCAAATACATTATCTTGTGTCCTTGGGTAAAATCTGTTTTTCTTTTTTTCCAAAAAYGAGAAAGAGCTGCAGTTCTGGCTGACTCTTTCTTTGCAATGCGGCTTCATCTCAATTTCTTTAACCTGGAACTCGCAGCAGGTTCTCCATGCAAATGATGTCTGGCACAGATTTAGGGMTGTGGCTGCCAAGATTACTGATGAAGTAGATGGAGAGCTACTCTTTTGCCATCATTACACAATGAACTGTACCTTAATGCTGGTAGTAGCCTCCTGCTCATATTTCTAGGGATGAGGATTGAGTTTCAGGCAAAACTGTTGTTATCCAGCTCAAGCAAGTTGAATAAACAATCTCCCTGTGGAAATACCTGAGGAAAACTCTTAATTTGAGAATCTTGATTGCTTTACGTTATAGCAAAAATTGGTTGGTTGATTTGAGGTTTTCTTTGTCTTTTGCCTACAATAAACCTTTTAAAGATTTTTTTAAAAAATATTTTTCATTTTCTTTGAGAAAGAAAACTAGATTGGACCCCAAGGAGCTACACATTGCATATAATAAAAAATACCTAATAGAAATGGTAAAGCCAGTTTAAATGCTTTCCACATTGTTACTGGGCCATAAAAAACTATAATCAGAACAAGCATGTTGTAAAAGCAAACTTGTGTTCAAAAGAATTCCTTTCTCTCAGTTCAGTAATTGTATTACTTAGCAATTATAGGGAAATCCCTTTTTGTTTAAAATGGTTTAGAAGCTTGAGCTAATCCTTCAATGGTCTGTGGAAATAAACGGAGGCATAAAAAAAATAAAGGGATTCATCTGAAACTGGAGATTAATGACAGTCAGAACCGACAATTTAGTTGGAATTTTTAGTCTTAATCTCAGATCCTGTTTACCATCCTTCTGGGTTTTTAACGTTAATATTTGATACATAATATTTGGTGTGTGGATTAACAGAGAAGGGGGTGAAACCTTTGGATTTGGGCAGATTGCACACCAGCAAGTCTTGCTCTTGGGCAGGAAGCTGTGAAAGAACTGCTGTGGTTGGTGTGGCACAAGGGTTTTGTGTGAATTATTGGTGGAGGGGGTGGTTTGCCAGATTGGAAAGGCATTGCCAGTGATGATATTCTTTATGAATCACTTCAGACGGTACCACTATGACTAAGAGAGATTTAAAAATAGGGGCGTTTCAATGAACTCATGGAGGACACTGGTGCATTCTCCAAGTCAGTAAATTCCCGGTGTTCCCAAGCATTTATAAATAATTTAGACTTGYACTGGATGTCATTGTACTTGGGCATGGGCATCTTGCTGCAGTGTCACCAACCTCGCTTCCCCAAACTGGTCATCTGAAATACTGCTCAGCTGAACAAACCCTCCTGTGAACAGAAACCACATTATTTAGAAAAAATTTAAGACATCGCTGATTTTTTTTCTCCTATAAAGTTATCAGGAATTTAATGATAGCTAATTTATCATGAGATAAATTAAGATGATAGTCTAATAAATACAGATTAACAGGCATGCTGTATAGATATCAGAAAATCTCCTATCTCTATTGTTATGAATTAGTCTCAGAAATGCTCCATGCACTTCTTGGATTTATAGAGATCTTAAAGTGATTCTGGCTTTTCACTTTTAATGTTGAGGGGTGTTGCATCTCGGGCGTGGAAGTTAACCTTGTGTGTTTGTTTTTGCTCATATTTAACTTTCCACTGAGTTTCATTATAGTGGCATGATGAGAATAAATAGTGAGAATATGAAACACTTCACTTCTCATTAAAATAAAGGAAGCTTGAAATAGTGATGGGAGGACTGTGGCTGGGCTGCWCTGGAGCTGTGAAGGGAGAAATGACCTGGTGTATGAACTTGCTGCTGTAAATAATGACCATCAGCTTTCACACAGCTTGTGTGGGGCAGCTAAGGAAGGTCATAATAAAGTATAAAACACCAGTTTTGAAGTCTTTTGCTCTGTGCCTGACAGCTGGCTCAGTGTTGTCTCTAAAATCCTGCACTTTGTGAGTGAAGCCACTCAGTGGTCACAAAATTGTGTTTCCCACAGCAGCCTTTCCTTCTGCCACGCTCCCCAGAGCCCGGGGAAGCCGAGCACTTGCGTTTAACGTGTGATGACATTTAGAAAAACAGGTTTAGAACTGACGSTTACAGCTGTCCTTGTGGAAGGAGACTGATGTATTTTTCATGGTCTTTAATAATCTCATGAAGAAATGAAATTCCCTCCTAAGCTCTGGGCTGTCATATGGATCAGGTACTCCCCTTTCCCAGGCAGATGAAGCTCTCTGTAGCCTCTCCTGGAGCTCAGTGCTTGGAGAGCTGTAGATCTGCAGCACATCGAGTGGAACAACATCATCCTGGGGAAAGTGACAGTGCTGCTGCAAGGTCTTTGATCCTTTCTCTCTCTAACCACTACAAGATGTTCTGCTAAAGCATGTGCTTCTTATTTTGTAAAGGCAGGTGTTCTGCATTCCACTGCTACTCAAGTGCTCTGCCACTTCTTCAAATAAAAATCATGCTGAAGAACTTATTTTTTTTATTATTTTTATTTTGCATCTCTTCTTTCTGTTTCACGGTAAGAGATTATTTTCAAAACCTCTTTCATATTGTCATCTCTTCATATCCTTTTTCTTTCTGGAAAACAGGACACTTCAGGAAATTGTTATTTGAGAAAAGACATGGCAAAGGAGATGGCTCAAGTCAGATACTCCAAGTTCCTGCAGGTGCCCTGGCTGTGTTATAATTCACTGTCACTCCACACTGCTTGTTTGAGAACTTTTAGGCTTTAAAGAGTAAAAACAATGATAAAAAAGAGGAAGTTGTGTCTGGTCTGTGCCTTCCAGGCCCTGTGCAATGCTGGTGGAGTTTTGTTTTCTGATGGAGCTTTGTTTGATTTTGTAGAAAGAAACTCCCACCTCCTCCCTTGGTTTGCTCCTGCCACAAAAGCTCTGGCAGTTGACAATCTTTGGCTCATTCTGAATTCCAGGCAATGTTCTTTACCACTTCACATTTAAAAGATGGTGTCTAATTTTCCTTTTATTTATGGAAATTGGTTTGCAACTGGTTGCTTTTAAGTAGCAATGAATTCAAGTGACCGAGGGAGGTAATAAGGCTGACTTAGCCATTTGTAATTTTTATTTCTCTCGTTCTTATCAGGAGAATTCTCTTACTAGTACTTTCAGAGATCTCACACTGAGATCAGGCATTTTAGATTCCCAGTAGGAAAAGAAATAACTTGATAGATAGAAAATAATGGATTTTTTCCTTTGCTTTTTTTTTCCCCCAAGGGAGAGTAAGAAGAAAACTCCAACAGCACCAAGAGACTACCTGCATAATGCTAACAATGCAAAATCCCCTTCCTTTGTGGGTTTTTCTGTCAGTTTAAATTATATTTATGTGCAATCTCAGTATTGAAAGTATATATGTGAAAACAAAAGTGGTTTAACTGGCGAGAGATTGCAGCTCCAGCTTTTCAAGCAAATGAAGGGGAAGTTCAATTATAAATTTCCCATTTAATAAGCCAGTGATGTGGTATTAGTTTTCTCATTTTTGTTGGACATAGATGAAAATAGTTATTATTACTGGCAAAAAAATACTTTTATCCTTTGTAGAACTTGCATTTATTAAAAACCCCCCACAACCACAATGGTTTTTGATGTTGTTAATGCAGAAAGAAAAGCAGTTCTAAGTAGAGGCTTCCTTGACTTTGTTTTGTTATTTTATTACAGTTRATGTAACTACTTTTATTTTACATCCACTACTTGTGTTTTGAGATTATTCAGTTCGATAGTGGTAAGACCAGATAGTCTCTGCAAGTGTTTGAAGCAGTAATTACAATTTTTGTGCCTCGAGGGGTTGGCATCCTTGAACCTGAGATGGTTTATATCAGTGTATTTTTACTTCCATGGTAAGAAATGAATCAAATATTTCGTATTTGTTTTTAGGGCAAAATTTCTCATTTATTTAGTAAAGAGCATSCTGACAGAAGCACACTATGAATCCTGTTTTGCTTTTGGTTTTACATCATGATTGCAAGTTTTACATCTTGTTTTATAGAGTGGTGTGATTTAATTTAGAAGTGATTTGTTTTTATTTTTTAGGCAGCATTATCTATAGTCTGTTCTGTTGACCTTTCACAGTTGTTTCCAGAGAAGGTTCAAAAGATAAATCTTGTCACATGCATTGTGACAACCACTTTGCAMTGCAGTGATCCAAACAAATAAAAATATTCTTTGCAAGTGTTTTGGAGGACATGAAATAAAGAATGTTAATAGGGGCCCTTAGTCAAACTGATCATATCATAACTTTAATTTATGGAATGAGGCAGTGATTGTGACCTCTGAGCTCTGCCTGGACTGTGGTGGTGGCTCATGGAGCCTGTGTGGCRCTGGGTGATGGCAGGAGTGGTGACCTTGGGTTGTTGGGTGGCAGAAATTCCTTAAAATGTTCYGTTCCAAGTGCTGAATCATTTCCATTTACAGCCAACTGGGATATTTCAGAATTACACTAAAATCACAGCTCACAAGCAAAGTTCTATTATTATATGACTTTTTAGTGTGGGCAGAGGAATGTGATGAGCTGCCTTCCTTCTGTTGTGTTCTGGGATTGCAGTTGATTCCAAATTTCAGCACGAATCCACACACCAGCTTCTCATCTTTAACTCTGAATTTCTGAGTCCTGTTTATGACACTGATATTCAAAGACTGTTTTGATGTTTGAAGATGTGACTTCTGTATATAATGAAATAAAAATTGGCTTCCAAAATTTCTGTCGGGTAAGAAGCTGAATAGAAATTACCTATTTATATTTAATCATGATAATCTAAAAGGAAACCTGAATAATATTGCTTTAAATTACTGTAGTGGAATGTGTTGAGTGTTCTGAATAGAGACAGAGATATGAGGGGCACTGAGAAAATGTTTATTAGTCAGTGCTTTCCTTGTAATCAGCTCTTGAGGGGAAAAAACATCATGGAATTAAAAAAAATATTGGTAGTGCCATTTATTTGGGCTTTTGGGAGAGGGAGGGGGCTTGGAGACAGAAATGGGYTTCTGTGTGGTAAAGGAATTTTCTTTAGCTTGTTCTCAAGTTTATGTTACTTGTTCCCAGCATTCAAGGCCTCCCAGTTTGAAGACATTGGGTCACTCAGTGGTCATCAGATAAAATCCCTCTATCCCTTTGCAAAAGTTTTTAAAGTGTACCCTGTATTCTGTTAATCCCTTGGAAATGAATGCAAGTCATAGAAAAGAATGTTTTCTGAAGCAGAAAATTGCCACCTGCTGAGGAGCAGGGGCAAAGTGGAAAATTTTGAAATCAAATATTTTTTGTTGCTATCAGTGCATGAACTCGCCATTGTAAAAGAGAAGATTTGTCTCTGTGATCACTCTTTGTTTCTATTTGAGATGTGGTACAGCTGATTGAGACGTAAATCACAGAGCTACAATGTTGCTGAAATTTGCTTGCAAATTACTGTAATTAATACAAAATTTCCTGGAATGCTCTTCCTAGAAGAACTCGTAATTCTGATAGTCAAGACTTGCCCCGTTGTAATGTGATGCAGGAGAACAATTTATTTTTAATAATATGTTATTAACCACAAGATGTAGGAAGTTAGGCCCTATTTCCATCTCCTTCTCCTACCTGAAGCTACCTGCACCATTTTAATTTTTTCCCTGTCACAGAATCCTTTATTTTTCCAATCCAGAGCCAGGAATGCCATGCTTAATAAAAATTCATTAACCTTCACGCAGATTAGGGCATAATAATAAATTGATAGCAATAGCCCAGATTTCAATCCAAATATATAATGTCGTAAACAAAAATAATATGCTGCATATTTCTGAATTTATTATTGATAGTATTCCACCTTTTCAGCAGCAGCAGCTSTAGTCTAATAATAGTATGTAATAATCGAATATTAATAATAAAATACTACATACTGTAGTGTTGAAAAATACATATTCTGACAGTGTACCCATATACCTGTGGGCAGATGATTATGTCTATAACAAGTTTAGGATTTTAGATACAATTCCTTTGGATCTTTAATTAYCAGTTTTGAACGGAAAAACTCAGTAATTGTCAACCAGACAGAAAAACACAAGCAAGTGCAGAACTCCACCCTTTTGGAACAGATTCATTGCAAAGCAAYACATTTTTTGAATCCTGGTGCAGGATTAATTGGAAAAGCTGTGGAGTTGTATGGGAATGTAGAAGTCAAAATCAACCTAATAATTCATGATGTGTCAATAAAATCCAGCTTGGGTAAGTAAATGAGAACCAGAGCTGTTCCTGAGATGGGCTCGCTTGTGTTACACCTTAGAGAACAGAAACAGAAAGAAACAGAATAGAATAAAAGGAGATGTATGTTGTTTGTTTGTTTGTTTGTTTGTTTTCTGCTCTTGCTAATACAGCAAAACAGCCTCAACCTAGTTTTTGGAGATTATTTCTGTGGTTATATGGTGAGAAAGATTTATTTTGAAATGAAAGCTTTAGAATCTGTAGAAAATACTGCATCTTTCAAAGTGCAATTTTGGGGTCAAGTCATGCATTTGAGGCATAAAAATGCTTGCTAGAAGGTGTAATTCTTACTGAATTCTAACCCTACTTTAATTCTGCTTTGACTTTATCACTGCCATTCATATTTGGAGTTGATGGACATTTGTGCCACGTCAAAAAGAGATGAGAGTAGTTTTGCMGTTTTTCTGGGAAGAGCTGATCTGTTTTTCTGAAAATAATGCTGATTGTTGTTAATCAACTTGTCAGAAYGGAATAGTTTTCTTCTTTATCAAAGTGAAGAAAATTGGGACACTAAATAACAGCCTGTGTGGAACTAGGACACTCTGTTTGGAGACACCGCTCCAGACACTGTAGAGGATTTTTTTGACAGATAAGCTGTGTGCTTAAAGAGATAAATGTTAATCTAATACWTTGGAAAACAGACAGATTACGGGGCACTGCCATGCATTCGAATAACAAGACTAAATTGTGTGCCCCAGCTGAGTCTGTGCCATAAAACTCCCCAAACTTACTCTGAGTCCTTGGCAGCAACTCTGTCTTATGGACTCTTGGTACTTGACTCAACATTGGTGAATGGTGGCTCAGCTAACATTTTTAATATTTTTTTTTTTAAATTTGATTGTGGGGAGTTGGAAGAATATGAACACAGAGCCTCTGTTACCTTTTGTTGTCAGTCAGAATTCTCTGTCACTTCCTTTTCTGAGTTTCCAGAATAAATGTTGTCTATTCTTACTCTACTCTAGAATTCTGAGGCTCGATAGAGTTGTATAAGCTGCTCCTTTGTATCCCACACGGCATAAAAAGGGTCACATTAGACAGACACAGAGCACAGCACGCATGACAAACCCACATTTTCACAATRGTAGGTTCATACTCTATTGCCTCAGGCACATGTGAGGGGGTGTATRAAGAGTGATGGTGATTCAAAGAATTACAGAAGCACTGAGGTGCAAGAGCTGATTTTGTCATAATATGACTTGTTCTTTTACAGTTAAAGCCAAGATTGGGTCTCTGGAGTTATTCTTAAATATTATTAACTGAATATGGCTTTGGAAATGACTTTTCTTGAAGAGTTTTGTAGCTCCTAATACATTATAAATGTGTTTTAACACACATATATATATATTATAAAATCACCTGGTTTTGTCCTGTTCTAAACTGGATCCGTTGATTCGGAAAGACTTAAGTGCATTGGAGCGTCTGAACTTTGATCTGGATATTTTTGTCTAATACAAGAACATACTGTGGTCGTGTGAAGATTCCTGTTAACTGCATAGGAACCAGTTAGAGAAGAGGCATTGGAGCAGCCAAAAGCAGCAATAGCAAGGCAAGAGTTTTTAGACTTTTCCAAAGAATTCCAGACAGAGAGAGCCTGCGGTAGCAATTCCCTGCATTCCTCACAATCTTTCTCTACCTGAATCTCCTTATTCCTTTATGCAGAGAAGCTGAAAATGCTGTTTCAAACGCGCAGAGGTGACACCCAGCAGCTGCCAGGGGAGCAGGAGGATGGCTTTGTGTTCTTGGCCTTGGATTGAAGGGCTCATTTCAGATGCTGATGGTGGCTTTTATTATCTGTTGACCCAGGACCACGATGGGTGTGGTGAAACTTCTCCAAAGGTGCTGAACTTTTCCTTTTCACACTCTGCTGTAGTAGCTGAAATCTCCTGATTGYAGAAATACATCCCAGGGCACCTGGTATGGACTTGCAGTGACCTCCCATCCTGGGAGAATGTCTTACAGGACAAATCTAGAAACTGTGCTGAGAATRTGGATTAAATGCTAAAAAATGCTCTGTTGAAAGCCTAGAAGAGAGTTAGAAATGTTCTGTCTTAAGGCTTCTCCTTGAAGATGAGCTAAGAGTCTCTGTGTCTTTTGGGTTTGTTTTTAATTGCTGATCCAGTAGGATATTCTACAGTGTTTTGGGTTTTTTTAAGTAAAAAGTAATGATTTTTAAAAAACGAAAACTTGGTTGAGCTTGCATTTTAGAGGAGTAGTCTCTCATCTTTCTTTCCCTGRAATAATTTATGAACATGTGGATACACAAAATACAGCATTATTTTTTTTTGTGTAAAATACAGGGCTGTTATAACAGATATAACAGGAGTAGCACTTTTAGAATTTTGGCTGTGCAGCATCTTAGAAGCAAACATTGCAGATATAAATTATAGTGTTCATATAAATATATGCYTGACTAAATTTAACACTGAAATAAAGATACAGTTGCCTGAGTAAGTGACTGGATTTTTAAAGATGCTGCACAGTGAGAATTCACCTTGACTGAAGTGCTGAACTGAAATCACAGACAGCACCACTTCTGCATTTCCTCATCTTACTTCACTTACACTTCACTTCAAGATGATCACTCTAAGATAATCAGAATACATGAGTATTTGGAGGACTGCAGGTATATCTTGATGTCATTTCTTGAGCTTGGGCACAGACGTTTGAAAATCCTGGTCAGGTTCTCGTCAACAGTGAATTAAGATAAATACAGGTTACAAATTTGGRTTTGTTTCTGGTTAATTTGGCATTTAACACTGGAGTACTGTTGCACTACAGCATTTCCTGAACTTCACTGAGTGATTTTAAAAAGCACTAATTCACCTTCAAAAGGCTTGCTAAATGCAAGATTCCCAGTAATTTTAAAAAGTAATGTAATATATTAGAACTTATAAAGAACCTTGAAAAGGTAAAAGCTTCTTTGAGGAGCTGCTTTTGATTCTGTTGGTAGCTTAAAAATGATGTTCAGGCTTCCTCTTGAAGGRCTCTCATTAGCATTTATGAAATCAAATGGAGGTGGATACTGTTGTGCCAATTTTCTACAGAATATTTGGTGAGCATTTCTAATTTGTAGATTCATGGTTTCCTATTTCTACCTTTAAATGCTTATTTGCAGAGAATATTGAACAGAACCATTAGAGCTGAGGGATTTTCTTGTACCACAGTTAAAGATCTTTATGTAGCCATCACCAGCATTTCATCCTGGTACATAAATCAGGGAAATAGTCAATATACTGAGCAAATTGAAAAGATGTGAGAAAGTTCATATGCCATTCCAATTTGATCTTTAACAAATGATGTCTATTACAAAAAACCCCACACTGATATTACTTCATGCAACTACCTCAGAAAAATGGTGTTGACTTAGAAATATTAGTTTCTGTCACAAATGTTATTTATTTCTCCTGCAGGTGGAACTCAGGGTGCCAACAATGTTCTGGCGAAAGTTAAAATCACTCCTRTGGTGACAGCAAGTGACAGATTTCATAATGCTGCCTTTTTTAAAGATTTAAAGTTTCAATTTTAGCAATGTATAGAGTAGACTTTTGAGGGGTGACAGAAGTCCGGTTCTTGGCTCGATGTGATTTTCAGAAGAATGTTTGGCTGCAGTGTGGTTTCCAGGGTGCTGCTGGATTTTTCTCCATTGCAGGGGGACAGACGAGCAGGGTTCAAATGCTCTCATGGCTTTCTTTGCTTTGCTTCTGCAATATTACATTTCCCTATTGGAGCASTAAAGTGATTTAAGGAGGAGTGGGGAGGAAAAAAAGGATATGTATATATTTTGGGAGCAAACATGTCAGTATTTGATGTTTTCACAAGGTATGGTACATTAATTATATTGTATAAGGAGTATAAATATTTAATATGGACATTAATTCTTGAGTGAAAAAATCTGATCTATTTTATTGCCTAAATAAATTCGCGGTAACTGACCTTGTCTGAACTCCRACTAGTATCTGAGAAATGATTATTTGGACCTGCACATCCATCCCAGACAGGCAAAGCTTATCTTAGAATTCATTATTTTAAGCTTATTTTCAATTTTGAATGCGAATTAATGTACTGAATATATTGTCGGTGTGGTAGATAAATATAAAATATTCTTTCTTATCCTGAATAGTCTTTTCTAGACATTCAGATTTAGTATTTTAATGGCCTGCTGACCCTTCTTGCTCAGAAATGGAGGCTGAGGAATAGTTCTCAGACTATTTTTCATTAAGTGGCTGTAGATTTATTTCAATTGATTGAAAGTCATCTCTAATTACAGGTAATCATAAAGCAAATGATGATAAGGAAAAGGTATCGTTTAGTCRAGCTATCAATCATTCTTTTTTAGTGCATTCTAATTAAATTACCAACTCTTCTTTCAGAAAATCCTTTGTAATAGGCATAAATATCGATTACGTTGCATGTTTGTTGACCTGGTTTTGTCTCTGCATTTCTCTTGTTTTTATATACCTAAACCTCTATCCTGAGTGCTGTGTAATTTAAAGGCAATGTAGTGTGGGCTACTGGGAAATTAAAACCCACTAAATATTTAATATGTTAATTGTACTCTTTAATCTCAAAAGAATTTGGAAATGTCTCGTTTGAGGCTGATTATTTACTRCATGCAAGTAGAAAGCTTGGAACACATAATTATGCTCTGTCATGGTGAAGAAAATTATTAGTATTAGTATTATTAGTATTAGAAATGAAGAAAATTATTATTATTTTAGGAGCTTTTACAATTCTTTTTTTAGCTTGAATGGTCTCAGCTATTAAAACAAATAAAAAGAATCCTCTCCAGGAACTAACACCAGCTCAACCTCCCTCCCAAAAAACACCCAAACAACAAAAAAGCCCAAATAGACAAAAAAAACCTCGTCAAATTTGTTCAAATGTCCGTGTTAATGTTTAGCTGCTGCGAGAAATCATGGGTGGTAATTGATTGTACTGTATGGCCCAAAGAACTTCATGGTAAATATTTTATTGAATAAAGCTTTGTATTACAAAGGCACTATTTGGGTCGTAATTATCAAGCTAAAATCAATATCACTTTCCCAGACTGGTGCTTTAAATGTAGGAGTATTCTTAAATACAAAAGTATAATCAATAAACAACCGGACATTTTCCATTYTCTGTAATTAACTCTATCCAGTAGTTTTTCAAGGGACCTTCTTTCCGTGCTATTAATGAGAGCTCTTCCCCTTAAAGTTACTAAATGSAGCTAAAAAGCCTGGACAAAATGATGTTTGTGTTTAGAATACATTTAGTCTTCCACGACTCCACTCTCACTTCCTCGGCTGGCAAATCCGTCTTTCCTCGSTGGAATGGAAGCTGTTAGTTTTTCTTTTCAATAAGATAAATATCAAATGAGTTTTTGGACAGGAACTGGGGACCTTCTGCTGCAGTTTGAGAGAAAGTGCTGTTTATTAATGATGCCACTGAAAATCAAGTTTATGAACCTTTGTGGCTGCTGAGAGCACAAAACCTCGGTGTTTGGTAGGGATTAGGTTACGCCCCCTCCCAAGCATTAATTTCCCYGTTTCTCTGGGAGTGGCTGTTCATGGGGTTAGGACACAACTACTTCATGATATTCAACAACATCTCATCACTTTAAATTCACTGTGTCAGCAGGCTGGACTTTTTCAGGAATTTTGCAAGTGTTGCTGCCACTCCTAGTAAAATCTGTGCYCTTTTTAAGGCAGGAGCTGCAGCATCCCATCCCTGTTCACTTCATCATTGTCCCCAATTTCCCAGTGCCTTGCTGGCCCTGCAGTTGCTTGGCTCAGGCTTGTCCACATCCTCCCTACAGGGAATGGAACATGGGAATGGGAATGGGAGAATGGGAACAGGAACATGGAACTCCAGAGCTGTGTCCCAGGTGCTGACCAGGGACCATCCTCACATCCCTCTCTCCTGGCCACACCCTCAGCAGTCTCACCTTTCATTTGGTTGCTCATCTCCYAAAAGGAGAGACAGACAGCAGAATGGGCTCCAGCTGTGTGCAAGGATGAGGCAGTTCCCCTTCCCACCAGCATAATCAAGACTAAACAGGTTTAAACTCTCTGTGTTGTAATAGCCTCATGTTCTTGATGAATTGGCACAGCAGGATGTCTTTTCTGCCTTGATAAAGGGTGCAGCTGTTATCATTATTGGTGTGATTGTTTAAGAACTAAATTAAAACCTTGACTTCATTCTAGATGCTAAGCAAAGGATTCCTCAGTGCTGGAGATACTTTATTTAAAAACAACACTTGTGAGTATTCTGTTACAAGGCTGAGAGTAATATTTGCTTTGAACTTTATATCAGTGAATACTGCTATCGTTCAGATTATTTTGTTTTAATCAGAATTTGTTTTAGAGTGAAGGAGTGTGAAATTGTTGTTTTAAAAGATGAAAAGTTCTGTGGTGCATTTATATTCAACAAGAATTACATTTCTTGCATAATAWGTTAGAGATAATCCATATATTGTCTTTGAACCTGGAAGGAAATTGTTATTTTTTAGAATAAGCTCACTTTACTTCCAGGAATGGCAATATAAATAACTAAAATGGGAAAAAAAAATATCTTTATGAAGTAGTCTATTCATTAACAGTTTTTAAAGGCAAAGCCATTACAACTCTGGAGAGTTTTTTAAGAGTTAGTATGAATGCAKTCCTCTGCATACAAGAATCCTTCATTCTCCATAAAACCTGGGTGACCTGTCTGCTGGTTGTTCATGTTCCTTTTTGTTTTGAGAAAAATCCCTGCCTCCAGGGCATTCAGGATATTTCCCAAGTGCAAGCCCTCCTGGAGCATGAAATGATACATAAAGTGTTGTGGTTGTTGTTTTTGAGAGAACGGAGCTGTGTTTGTGAGTGATGTCAAGGCTCTGGGTGTGTGGGGATGGGAGGGTGTGGGAGCAGAGCTGGTGATGATGGATTTGTGTCTCTGAACACCAAACACAGTTTGGTGGTGGCCTCAGTGTCCTCATAGCAAGGTGGCTCCAGAACAAAGCCATTTGGACTTTGTGCAAGRAACTCCTGAAGGAATTGTGGAAACTGGGAGCTTCCCAGCATTTCCTTTGCTTCTCAGAAGGCACTGATTTAGTCAGTGAACATGATTCCTGCTAAGGACTGCATTTGAGTTATTTTATTGCTGAGTTAGTTGAATAAATCTTAATACAATTTACCTCTATCCCTTAATGAAGTTTTAAACATCCTTAGGAGTCGTTCYGTTACCTGTACAGCCGTCTTCTAAGGATGTGCTTAATTGAATTTATGTCAGATGGGATTTAAAACTTTCATAATATATGCAGAGTAAGTGTAATAGGTTTTGCTTTGGAATATGATAACCAAGGGACATTTTAATTCCTCAAGATAACCCAGAGTATATAATATTTCTGTCTCAAACTGATGATGGAATCTTCAGTTCCTCTCTCTTCCCCAACCAAGAAAAAAGATGAGAAGAGCAGAAGATGAGTATTTTACAGTGGCTACTCCATTTCCATATATTTCCTGCATATAGGAGCATAAAGTTTAGAAATGTCTAGGCAGGCAGGATGCTTGCAGAAATAAATACAGTAAACGCTTTTTAATGGCTCGACATAAATATGATGTACCTGACTCAGTACTGGAGTGTCCACAGTYCTTTTGCATGAATTTTARATTTGTGGTTACTCTGRGGATGAGAGGGATTTCTGTTGGTGYTCTTTAGGATACARRAATRTGGCATTTTTTGTAAAYYGCATTGCTAGAARGAGCAGAACAAGRTGGARAACAGAAAGAATTCCTGATGTATTTAAAACATTTTTATCCTTGAATTTTTCAGTAAAATCATAGAAGATTTTACTTGAAACTTGACTCAAGTCCTCATAGAATTTGTTGATGACAATTGGAATTCACAGCAAACACTGACACTTGTAYAGACAAGGCAGATGGAAAGAGGATTTTAACCAGATCTATTCCTATCTTAGGTATTATCTATTAATAACTTACGCCCCATCCTTTTGGGTAGCGGGATGGAGTTAATTTTCTTTGTGGAGGCCCAGATGGTGCCGTGTTTTGAGTCTGTGGCTGAAGTGGTGCTGATAACCCACCAATGTTTTGGCTGTTGCTGAGCAGTGCCTGCCCAGCACCCGGGATTTCTCCTTCTCCTGGGGACACAGTCGGGCAGCAGCTCCCAGCTGGCCATAGGGACATTCCATCCCATAAAACAGAATGCTYGGCAACAACACCCCCCACAGCCCCCAAACCCAAGGAACAAACAGTGCTGGGGCTTTGCCTCCCAAGGTGGCTGTTGCTTGGAGACTGGGGGGTGAGTGGTTCTCTCTGCATCGCTTGTTTGTTCCTCCTCCCCACTCCTTTCACTCTCCTCACTTGTTAAACCATCTTTATCCCCACCTTTGAGTTTCCTCACTTCATTCTYTGCCTCATTCTGCTGTTGGAGGAGTGAACAAGTGGTTGTGTGGGTGCTTTGGTGCTGTGGAGTGTCATTCCAACACCTACAAGMAAACAGGGAGGGGGAGAGARAGTACTCTTTGATTTTTTTAAACACCTGAACAATCACGTACAATACAGCATGTGGTTCACTGGAATTGCTSCTCTGGAGATACTCATGTTCTAGACCAGGCAGGATTTGGTTTTGTTCAAACCAGAWGCGTTGTCCCAGCCTTTTTGTTGTAAATTACAAGATCCCACCCTTATCCTTGGAAGTTGGTCACYGCCGTAATTCCAGCTTGCAAGRACAGTGGAAAAGCTGATCCTGGCTSTTATGTGTGTAAGATATTATAAATCTTACAGGTGTTGCAACAAAACGTGTGTAATGTGTTTTTCTGAGAAGACTTTTGCATTATTCCTCTGTTGGTAAAACACCCAGTGTGGCTGTGGGTATTTGTATTCTGCTGTTGATGAGGCCTTGGTGTTGTTTCCCTTTGTTAATAAGTAGGTAAATATCTCCAAATCAAAAGCCTGCTGCTGAGCTCATTGATCTTTGGGAAGCCTTTGATTCCTGACAAAGGAATCTTTGTAGCTACAATGTTTGAAGGAAAAATTCAAGGGAATTTGAAGTTTATGTCTCGTCATGCAGCTCACACTTGGTAGTATAGTGTACCATTAAGAATTGATTTTAGCTTCTTAACCAGAATGGTTATTGAATAAGTAAGGATGTATTTTCTTTCTATTAATTAATATACAAAATTGAAATTAGCAGAAATTCTAGGTTTAAGTATTATATGTGCTTCATAGGTTACTGTTTCTCATTGCTTGTTACTGACTTTCAGACTGTTGGCCTTGCATGCTGAATTACTTGGGCTTTTTGTAAGAATGCACCGTTAAACTTGAGTCGTCTTTTGATCATAGGGTAATATAAAATAGGAATATAGGCTGGAGAAGATTCTCTTTTATATGTTGGTACAAGCCTATCATTACTACAGCTGATCTTGTGWAAGATTTAGCAGTGATTCAAGAGAATATATGTTATCTTAAAAAGAACAAAAAGYATCCTCACCTTTATGAATATGTGTGCATTCCAGAAGCAGATAATTTATTCAAGAGGCTCAGGGATTGTTTAATATCTTTATGAATGATGAGGAAGAAATGTGATGACACTGAAGGCAGCTGTGACTTGCACAGTTCCAGGCTGTGGGTGATGCTGAAGTGAAAAGGAATTGGTTCATCCTGTGTTCCTGTTACTCATCCTGCTGTAAAGAGTGGTTGGTGTAAAGARTGAACAAGCTGTTCATGATAAAATAATAATGCTGGTCAGGGCAGCCGGGCATTTCTGGCACCTGGGAGCTGGAGTCCCTGCCCACAGAAAGTGTCACAGACACGGGCTGAGAGCAGCCTGAGCTGTGGTCAGACTGTTGTGGCACTGGGATGTTCCCACAGGTTTTGCTTTTTATAGATTTAGAWGGCAACAAATGTTGACTTGAAAAGAGCAGGAAGGATCCAAGTTGGTACGAATGAATTATTTGACAATTTCATGGGACTTTTCAGACCATGATCTAGGGGTTGAACAAGCTTTACTTATCTCTACTTTGGCATGCATGTTGATGTGACAAGATGACATCACAGCTGAACCCTTAAAATATTAAGATGATTTGAATAAAACTTGAAGGGAAGTAACTGGAAAGTCAAACTCCTGTCAAATTGCCTAAAGTGTATACAACAAACTTATCAGTGCTGCTTTGAGTTTGCAGAAACTCAGGTTATCGTGTTTGACTTTGCTGGAGTAATTTTAAAATACAGCATCATGGAAAAACTCCTGAGTTTCCTTCCTTTGTATCCTGCCTGAAATCATGGCAGAAAATTTTCCTAGGGGAGAGTGGTAAATTCCACTCCCGTGCTATTTTATGCTTCCTTTCTTTGGTTTACATTGTGTATTCCTGATTTATTTATTCGTGCTCAGCTGAGGAGTGCTGTGAGCTGACAACTGACTCAGCAGGGAGGGGATCACAATAATCAGAGTAATTTAGCAAAATACATTTTTTTGTTGTTTTTCGGCATAAATAAAACAGGTTAATCTAAGGGAAAAAACATGTGAGTCATCAACTTGGAGTTCACTCACTAGCAGCCTGTCACCCATTCTCTCAAGTGTATTTTCCTGTGCTTATTAAAAGGTTTACTTAGATCTGTTCCTTTTTCACTTTCATTCTCTTGGCTGTGGCCCTAGCACCTGCCACAGGGGCTGAGTACCAGAAGTTAAGTCAAGCTCAGGCCCTGGGAGATGGGAMCTCCAGTCTCTGCATGGGGAGAAGGAAGATGAGCAATGGGATGTGTTATCAGAAGCAGACAATGAATTTGTGTTTTGCAATAATGTAGTGAAAGCTCAGGGTGTCTCCTTCCCTTTCTCCCAGCTGGGGAGCATTGGCAAAAAGTCTGTGACAGCCTTTCCTTCAAGACCCAGTTCAGTCCTAGAACGCAGGAGAACCAGAAACAAGGAACTTCTGTGCTTTTTCATTGATGGTTGTTTAAAGTTTTTGGGAATTCTCTGGAGCCCTGAAAGATCAGCTGCCCTGTACAAGCCATTCAATAACCACATGCAGTTTCCCCATCTCTCTACTTTTTTTCCCCTGAGATTTCTTTCCGTGCTCAGTCTTCATGAGACTTCCATGCTCATTCTCTAGTCTTGCGTTCTCTCTCTCTCTCTCTTACAAGTTGAAACGTGATGCAATGAGGCAAATGCTATGAATTTGGGGAGAGGAGAAGCTGAGGGATTGAGCCCGGTTCACACTGGGCTGCAGAGAGGTTTTGTGGATTAATGATGGGGTTGGGGAGCGCAGATGGCCCAGGGCTGGGTTGGTGTAAGGGCTTGGAACAGGGATGGGCAGCTGCAAGCACAGACAGAATGCAGCAGCTGGAGAAAGCAGAAAGGCACATGAGTATATTTGGTTATTTTAACCTAGAAGGCTCCAGAACCAGAGAAAAGGGAGAAGCTCAAAGATTCTTCTTGATGTTCAAATTTTTGGATAGTGCAAGGTGCTTTCCTTACCCATCACACCTCTGGATCTCACTGCATCCGGGCTGTCACATCACCCACGCTGAACACCCTGAGGCAGAGCTCAGRAACAATCTTTGCAAGGTAAAATAAATATCAGCCATGTCCTCCYTGAACTTGAGAACACTCGTTAAGCATCTGTTTTAATTTCCCATTTACTTTGCTGGCATRTGAACGAGGTTGCAAACTGTCTTGCAGAGATGGTGTTAATGTKTAATATTAGAAAGTGAACAGCAAAGTCAACAATGCATATGGCACAGGTGGCTCAAAGTACTGGTTACTCTTGATAAGAACGCTGCCAATGGGGAGGCCCTGCTGTTTTCTGCTGCAGGGTATAGCCAGGGTGAATTCTGGGAGATATCTCTAAAGAATGAATATTGTCCTGTTTTTCATCTTGAATGTAAGGAATATTTTTAGAAGAGAAGCACTGAATGCTAGAAACATGACAGAATCCCCTTTCAGTGCTGCCTGAATTGTATCCAGATTTTTCAGCCTTCCTAGCAGCCTAAGAGGTTGTGGTTTTTGGATCGTACTTGAGACTGAGTGCTATTCCAGTAATGAGGTTAATCTCACCATCAAAATTAACTGTGAAGCACCATGTTTACTTTGGGATTTATTCTGAAATGTAGGAGTGGGTCTGTGATGTAAGCGATGTGTTATAAATAGTTGTGCAATTAATTCTGATTCATCACAYGGGGCTTTTTAAAATTTCCCTAGTAATACTTACAAGTAGGTGTTTTATTTAAATCTTTTCCTTCTCCTGTCTTCCCCATGTTGTGACAGCCTTGGTGTGTCTGGAGTCACTACCAGAACAGAATGAAATGCAATCCAACACTCAAAAACCCACTCACTTCATGTCTTCATATCAAACTCCAGGCAGGCAAAAGAGAATTGTGTTCCAGGTCCTAAACCCAATACTCTGAAATGGTTTCACACACTTTGACCAGATAAATACACAGAAAATTATATTTAAAGCATCTCCAGTAAGCCGAGAAGATTCAGAGCCCAGTACTATGAAACATAACCCTTCTCTTCCAGCAGTGAGGAGCTGAGCCAGCCTCTGTCACCTGCCTTCAGGGCTCTGTCCCTGGAAAATTCTCACTTAAYAGCACAGCCAGGAAGGAGACCTGGCCCTCTGGTTAAGCTCCCAGACGTAAATCTGGCTGAATTCTACTGTGACAGTCAAATCTTGAGCTCTTTACATGGCTGAGATTCAGTGAGAGCATTCTTAAATGCTTTGTTCATTTCTAAGCTTGTGTGGGCAGTGGAAWGAAGGGAGGGACCCTCTTACAGTTCTTGAGGTAAGCTTGGGAAGTTTTAGTTAAGACTGTTGTAATGGAGTGTTTTTTTAAAACTTTAGGACTGATGTAAAGAACTGCAACCTCATCAAGTACATTTTGGCCTATATAGAAAATAGTTTGAAACTCCAGTTACTCCTCGTAAGCACTTTGCTTTGTCTTCATTTGGAACCCGTGGTGCAGAGTTTCAAGGAGATCTGTTAGGAATCCCGTAGAGCTGTCTCCTCCCATTTATCAGTTTAAATGGTGCTAGAAAAAGTACTCCTGCTCATAATTTGGGTATTACTTCAGTGTTTTAAAAGTAATTCTGATGTTTTAATGAAAAAGTTGCTGCAGGACTTTTTACTGTATCTCCAAACAAAAAGGCTGGTGGAAGGGAGGAAGCTGGATGTGCTTGTTTTGAGTGGTGCTGATATGACAGCAGAGCTTGTCATGCTGATCTTGGAGTYTTAAGGTCACCTTTCATCACCTCAGAGCTTTAGAATGAAGTACAGGAAACTCACATTGGGGAAAAGAATTATGTAACAAAAAATGAAAATGCAAATAGTTTTRGTTAAGGAATAAACAAGGGAATAAACATGTTACAACACACCCAGTGCAGGGAATGTAAATCAGCTGCTTGAGTTTCTCTCAATGTCATTTGTTTGCTTGGTCCCAGTGAAGGGCATCCCCCATGTCTGGTTGTACTGCACCAGTTCTGCTCCATCTGGAAATTCTGTTTTTGTAGAAAAAGGTTTTGGCAGCTGTCCATGTTGGGTTCAACTCGATGGCACATGCAGAATTGACTCAGGATCACTGTTGTGTGACCAGGCCCTTGCTGGAGCGCGATTGCCGTTGGCCTGGTGAGTTGGAGATGCACAGAAAATGATGACACAAGTGTTGCATAAATGCARCCATGGAAATCAGGGGGGAAAATGAAGGTAAACAGCACGTGGGAGCCTCCCAAGGATAAATATCAGTGCTGAGTTTATGACATAATGTGGGCATGAGGGATAAGATCTGTTCAGATGGTAATAGTTGATATGTGATTAGAATTAGTTTGTTTGATTCCCATTATGCTGCAAAAAGACAGTTTTAATTGATTCTTACGAAGCACTGTATAGCTTTTTGTTAATTGTTTATATTAAATACATAGTGAGGTTAATCATCTGCTCAGTTGATTTCTTAATATCCTGAGGGATTTTTTGTTGCTGTTCTTTAAATATTTGCTTAAGCAGTAGTGCTAGAAATAAGAAACAAAAGGCATTTTATCTTGAGCAGAAACAGCACAGTGATTTGAATTTCGCATGTTTCTTGTTCTTTCTCAGCAGTTGTTGCTTTCATTAACACAGTTCTTTATTTTAGAGAAATTAGTGCCAAATACAGTGAAATTCCACAGTCAGCACTTWACTCCAGGGTAGTGGAATTAAACAAACAGAAAAGAAGCACCCCATCTAAAAAATCCCTAAAGTTAACAGTCAAGATTTCTTTTTCCGTCTCCATTGACCTTTTTGAARGTTTTTATACTCTGCTCTGTTGGCTGATTACTTAGGGATTCACTGAGCAGTTTCCTTGAAGGCCATTCTTTCTGCTGGCCATTGGCATGAAAATGCAGCTGTCTGAGTGAGACCTCTTTGATCTTCAGAGAGCTTTGTAAAGATAGATTAAAAGCAGAGCTATCAGGCATTTTTTCCCAATGCAAATACTGCCTGTGTTTTCAAGTCAGATAGTTAGGGCGGGTTGCCTGGTTTGTTTTTAGGGAATTGAGATTTAGAGTTGTGATCATAGTGTTGTTGGGTTTTGGTTTTTTTTTCTATAAACAAAAGCTGAAAATACATGAATGTGTGTTGTACCCTTTGGAAAGAAAAACAAACAAAAAAAAACCAACCCAGCTCTCTGTGGAACATTTTATGTTCGTTAAAATCTAGTGGGAAGATGAATTTAGTACCCTCTGGACAAAATTATGTTTAAAGAGACTTGCAAGGGGCTTGATTCCAATAAAGTAATTGAATCAGAATATGTTTCTAAGTACTTTTTACTTTATATTGAGGTGCTGATGTTCAGATAAATCAAAATTTGCTCTTGGAAGTTAAAAAGAGTCTGCTATGCTAACAGACTGTATTATAATTCAAAGCATTTAAATGCTACATTAATATGCAGCACACAAAATTACATTTACATTATTTTTTTCTTCCTTTGAGACCACATATTTGTATTGAAATTTCGAATAATCTGTCTCCTGTTTTAGGCCCCTGAAATCAGTCACAATAAGATCAAAATATCTGTTGCTAYTCAGTGGCAGAAACATGAATGAAAGCAGCTTTTCCTTGAGTGGAAAGAGAGGTAAAGAACTTCAAGATTTACCTGAAGGGCCAGGTTAAGTCTATACAACATCAATTTGGGTGCCTATAACCACATGATTTGATCCAGCTGTTTCCCGAGTCCTTATGTATCAACTGGACGTCCCTCAATTTCCAACAGAAAGACTTATTCAACTTAGTTTAGGATGTTTTGGTTGGTGGCAAAGCAGTCTCACYCTCTAAAGGCTGGGTTTTGGCAAGATTTTGGCACTTTGCTGATTTCTGGGCATTTTCCATTTCTTTGCATGGTGGCATCTCTGCTGAATGTGTTCCAGTGTGACAGGGACAGTCCTGGGAGAGCCACAGAAACAAATAAATACTACTACCTGCTTTTAAACCATATCTGTGGAGTTTTAAAATATTCTCCATTTGTTTTTCTGACAAAACCAATGTAATTTAATCAGTGAAATCCATCAGCTCATTAATCAGTCCCTCTAAATCACGAATAACTCACAACACTGATTTAGGTGCTAACTTCAGGGGTGCAGTGTTATAACACTTCCATTTTGAGGAATAGCTACTGAGACTTTGAAAAGGAAATATTTTCAGTAGAATAGCTGTATTTTGCTTTCATTTCTCTAATACCATTGTAATAAAATTGCAAGTTAGGGAAATCTGATGATCCTTACTCACAAAAAGGAGGTTTTATTACTTCTAGTGTATTACAGGGTTTATTGTCTTTAGCGTTGCTAATTAGTTAACAGAACTATTTTGATTTTTTTATGTGTAAGTACTTACTAATTATTTTACCATGAGAAAAATGGGGTCCAAGTGCGCTATTAATTCATTTCAGRCTGATTTTTTTTTTTTTTATAATTAGTTTGGCAAGAGGAATGAGTGAAATTAGCTACTAATGAGAAGATAAGTATAGTAATCTTCTTGTGATATAAAACTGTGATTGTCAGTAGGTAGTAATAGGAATTGAGAGTGTATTTCCTGGGACCTTACTTGGTCCTGTGAAATCATTAACATCATCTGATATCGTAAATKGGGTTATTTCACACCTGTATTTCCATCACTGCCTGCTAACCCTCCAGCCACAGATACTGATAAGTTTTTGCTAATTAGAGAGTCATTAATGAAGTAAAGAATATGAGCAATCAATTATGGCTTGTTTTAGTAATCCAAACAAAAACTTAATTGCATAAATTTGTCATGTACTTTCAAGTTTTGACAGTATATTTGTGAAACATGGCAAGAATGTCAACACTCTGTAAGTAGCAGGTGTGACCTAGACAAGTTTTTCTCATGTTCAGTTGCAAATTGCTTGACTTGTGATACGCAGTGATGGATTAATGGCTTATTAAAATCCACTTCGTTCTGTAAACAAGAACTTCACATTTCCTATTCTGGTTCATTATAATTATTGCAGCATTTATATGGCGAGGTTTATGATGAATAACTTATGTCTGTTGGGTTTTTTTTTTATTCTATGGATTTACATCTTAAACCAGTACTTTGTGAACAAAGTTAAGCATTTTCTTACCACTCACTTCATATGTGAATGTACTTTTTTTGTGTAAAAACTGCATTTCTTGTGTTTTCTTGCTCCATTTCTGCCTTGGTCTCTGTGGTAAAATAATATTTCACGCATATTGCCTCTTATTTACATTTCTTTGCATTTCTTCACTTTAAAAGGTAATACTAAAAGTCACCGTTCCAAGAAAYGGAATTGTGCTCAATTCCTCCTTGCTCTGTTGGCTGTGCAGGTCAGGCTGGGGATTCCTCCTGGGTGGGTGGGCAGCGGGGTTTGTTCCTGGAGCACTTCCACAAAGCCATCGGAGCATGTGAGCGCTCACATTTAACGCAGAGCAAACATCATCCATTGCACAATGCATGGAGCAGCTGTGGGATAACTCTGGAAATCCTGCAGGGCAGTGTAGTGGCAGAGGTGGAGAAGGGATTTTTTGGGACAATGCCCCTGTCCAGGTGCCCTCTGTGCGCTCCCTGGCAGTCGGGTTCAGCCCAGTCTCRTGCCAAGGCAATAATGCTCAAATTGAAATAACCTTGCTGATGAATAAACATGATGTGGGAGAAGGTCGCTGTGAAGATATTGCTGGATATTAAGTTGGATGAATTTGTAATTGTGCTTTTTCAATTTATCTCGGAGGTGAAAATGAATAACTTTTATATCATTGCAAATAAGCGTGGTTATGATGTGAACACACCAGGAATGCTAAGAACTTGTAACTTTTTTCCAGTTCTCAGAACTCATAACTTTTTTCCAGTTCTTAGAACTCTGTGAATATCTAAGTATGAAGTCTCAAATGTAYGTCAATATTTTTCTCTAATAAGTTCTTTCTGCCACAATTTGGATGCTTAAAAGGATTGCACTAAGTGTGTAGGTAAATAAATACAAACATTATTTGGAGGACACGACGCACTGGTATTGCTACCAACATCTGGAAGGGATTTATACAGCATGAAAACGCTGTTCTGGGGTGGRTTTATTAACCTTACTTTTGTTGCTRACTGATTAAGACACAGGGGAGGACGATGTTCTTATCATTGCACAGTCATTTTTCAGAGCAGGATTTCACACTAAATAGCTCAGGTAAGAACAAGACAGCTTGTTCTGAAGCAAATGCCCAGAGCTGTCATAGGATGTCCGTGTTGTCCTTGAGAAAATGTCTTGTGCATCAGTCTTCACTTCAACAAAATCTCTTCCCAGATARTTCCGTGTGTCCTGTGTCTGCGGGGATCAGCACTGGAACCCCTGACAGGAGCTGCATGGTTTGGGGGTTATTTTGGTCACAGAACAAGTCAATCCACTTTCTGCTCAAAAAAATTGYGTCACTTCTGCACTGTCCCACGTTTAAAGGAACAAATTTTGAAARTTACTATCTAAATATCTAATAGTATTTTACAAAAAAATTCATAATTTGAGTATTTAAATTTTTTAAAAAACAACTCATTTTTGAAATAAAGGAGAGGGAAAGCTCTAGAAAAGCAGCTTCTTTATTTTTAATGAAGCTGTATCAATGATYTACCTAGTAAGTATAAAGTGATGAAGATATGGAAGGGGTATTAAACCGTGAACACTTAAAATTAGACACTGCTCTGTCGTTTAACCAGAGATGCACAACAGAAATTTTTGCAAATTTTAAAAGTCATAAATATTTTCATATATGAATATGCTAAGCAGGAAGCTTGAAAAACMTTCTTCCCTTAAAGCCAATTATATCCATGGGGTATGAAGTGAAAAGCAGTTAAAGACCTAATTGCTGGGTGGTTTCCTGTAAATGCCATTATTTATTTATTTATTTGTATTGAAAGACTAATCAAGAATAATATACCATGCATTTCCATCTTGCCTGTATTCTTTTCTTCTAATATTTGGGTTTAGCCTCCAATTAGCTGTGAAATCTGCCTTCAGTGAAATCACCACAAATGTAGTTCGGGTTTGTCAGCAGCTGCTTAATCCTGTAGTTGCCTCACTGAGGCTCAACAACTGAGCTACTTAAATGTCTCTTAAACAGGCTGGGAATAACTTGAGTTAATATTCCTGCTCATCAAATGGCAATTAGAGGAAAGAATAATGATTCTGTTTACTTCCCCCCTTCCCTCTCTTACCTTCCAGAGGGCAGCTGTCTGTCTTGCTGAGGTGTTTATAGACGCTTCTACTTTCTTGGGTTATCACATCCCGGTGTGAAAATAAGTATTGTATCACCATTTTTATAGCCTGCTTGTTTGCTTAGTTGGGTCTAAAGATATTATTACAGGTTGTTTTCCTTGCCTCGTGCAGATGATATTTTTGAGTTCTAATTCGTTTATTTTTGAAACACCAACAAAATTGATGTGTCCTTAGCCCCAGAGAAGATAAATGTGCCATTAAGGTCCCTGCTGTCATTTCCAAGTTCCACACCCCAATTACAGGCTGACATCCCTCTCTCCTAGACAGTAAGACACTCAGAAGAGCTGCTGCTCTTAAGAGCCCATCCAATAAAATAAAAACTGTAGTGATAGGAAGGTTTTCCAAAGCTGCCAGACCCAAACCTTTAACTACCAGCTGCTCAGGAAATCTCCTGCAGTTGTTCYGTGCAGATTGAGCGAGAGCAAGGCAGTATTTAAAGCAAGGCAGTGCAGTATATCTTTCAATAATCCTCTGCTGAAGCTGCCGAGCTGATTGATGAATAAATACAGCAAGGTGACTGTCAAAGACACCCTGTGTGTTCAGCTCACCAAATGCAAATGGAAGGATGGGGATTTGGCTGTGCTACAGATGGGATCTGAGCAGCATCTCAAACTCCAGAGACTTCATGGACTCGGTTTTACACTTCAGACAGCACCAGTTTAGCCTAAACAGCTCTAGCAGCCCAATGTTCTGTATAAGGTAGCCCACAGAGCATTTCATCCAGTTTGCTCAGGTTTTCCAAATCCTCTCTTACACTGGAAAACTGAGAGCAGAGTGTTGAGAASTCCCTCCAGCAGTGTCCTCCCCAGCTGTGATCTGCGTCCACACAGTGCTTTGTTTTGTCTGACTGGGATCAAGCTGCTTGYTCTGTCCCATAATCTTCCAGAAACTTCAAGATCCCATCAGTTTTTTAACATGATTTAAGTCGCTGATTTATCAAGCAGGGTTTCAGGATTATACCTGCTGAATGCAAGGGAATAAGGTTATTGACTCGAGAAAGTACTTTATTCTTTTTCATTTCTGTCTCCCCTGCACATCTTCTGCATCCCCAACCTCTCCATTTAATGAAGTTAAACTATCTTTTGTGTATGAGCCTCATCTCTCCACCTGTGAATGACTACTCAAACAGTTTTCTTTGTTCAAGTATCACAGAAAATACATTTTTTTCTTAAATTCCACCTTCACTTCTCTTCCTGTGGAGAGAACTATATTAGGAAAGCAACRCAGAGAAGAATAGCATTTCCCCTTTGAAAAGCTCTTTGTGGTTAATACCTACTGAGGAGCTGAAATACTTTTAAGACTCTTTTCCAAGCATAAACTGAAGTAAAAGTAAAACATATTTCTGTCTTTAGGTTAAATGCTGCGTCTTAATACTGACAGTGTGTTTRGTACTTAATATCCTCTGACCATTGTGGTGCCCTAGACTGTTACAACTCTTGGAGGAAAAAATTGACACTCTATGATATTATATAGGATTAGATGATATTTTTTAGCATTCAGAAATGGGAGATCAAAGAAAACCTGTTTTGTTCAGGGYGAATGGGACTAATCAGTGGTAACACTGATTGAAGGTACTCTGCTGTTAAACCCATGTAGTTCAATAAACACATGGCAACTGGGAACACACAAAACTTTCTCTATTAGCTGAAAATACTAATGAATGTTTTTAACAGTGTTACTACACCCGTGTTCTTATGAAGTGCAGCTCTAATTTCCTTCGCACGTGGTGAGAACATTTATTAATGTCAGAGGACATATGATTCTAATTTTTTTGCTTTCATAGTTTCTTTTGTTCTTTGCAACAATGAAATAAAGGAGGCAAAGGGAAAACAATTTTATTGACTAATTTACTGTATGTAAATTATGGACTAAGCGTCCCATTCAAATGATCTTTGAATATTTTAAATTGTTTCTGTGGTAAATTATTTATTAGTACTTGGGCTATTAGCATAGAGCTACTAATTCTAAAATATCTTAGGGGAAGAAACCACAGATTCATCACTTTCTTTTCAGTTGAGTCATGTAGGTTCTGTTACAACTAATTACTGTATTAGGGAAGCAAAGTAAGGCTCTAAGGCTATCAGAAAAAAAAAAGGCAAAAAAAAAAAAGTGTAGGTTTTAATCTGCTATGATTTGCTGCTTTTAATAAAACTAATATTTAAACACCAAAGAAAACATCTGGGTATTTCCAAACCTCCTTTGAAGACAGTTTGGTTTAGTTACTTGGTTTTAAAACTGTTTAACTTTATATTAATTCTTTTCCCTGCAATGATGCAGCATCTCACCATCTATACTGTAGCAGGAATGATAAAAGCAATGTACCTTGGTAATCACTGCTATTCTGGAGTGAGTTTCTGGAGCAGCGGGA
Source organism: Malurus melanocephalus (assembly GCF_030028575.1). Classification (NCBI taxonomy): domain Eukaryota; kingdom Metazoa; phylum Chordata; class Aves; order Passeriformes; family Maluridae; genus Malurus; species Malurus melanocephalus. Next base: position 1,379,860 of record NW_026623347.1, on the reverse strand, counting down.
GAGATGATTTTACAAGTGGCTGTACAATACCAGTTATGATATAGCAGGAACTTGCAATTTCTGCCCCCTTCAAAGAGATGACATTTAATTATGGTAATAGCTTCACTGATAGCTGATACACAGTATGGTGTGCATTAAAATTATACCGTCTGTGAGAAATTACATCCAAATGTTGTTTGAAAATAGAAGGCAAGAAAATAMCTCCCCACGGGGGAAAATTGTTGGCAAATTCTTCCGACTAACAGCGTAATGCAGCGGGTTTATTTCTTGTATCTCTCTGCGAAGGTGGCACGAGATAATTTGACAAATGCTGTCAGATGTGGTCACCTCCTGTAATTCCTTCAGTGCACATCCCAGTCCCTGGTGCTCTCTCCTCAGCTGGCCGGGCTGTGCGGGTGGGGAGCCTTTCCCCACTGACAGATGCAGTGACCTTATCACGGAGACAGCTCCATCCAGCGTGACAGCCCGGCCATCTGCCTCCTATTGATCATAATTGATTTAAAGAAAGTGATCCTCCAAAGCTTGGTGCCGTGCAACCCCAAGCTAAATAAGCGTTTTGTGTGGAGACCTTAAACCTTTAGGGTGTTTTTTTCTCTCGTTTCAATATGATTTGTAAAACACAATCTGAAAATGTGGCTTCTGGTGGTAAAATGTCTATTGTTGTTCCAAAACACAGCCTGGAATATCTGAGGCAACTCAAATTCCAGAAAGATAAGAAGAGAGCTGGAGTTCACCACGGTTGAGATAGCAAATAACTGCTCATTGGTCCTGAAGAGCGRCAGGATCTTTTTAACAATTTTCCATGAAAGATAAATATTTTATCCAGTTCYCCAACTGTCCCTGTTTTCACATAAATATATGTATGTAGGTATTTCTGTCTACAATCTCACAATTTCTTTCAATATTGCAATAGCTGTATCTAGCAGGCCCAAATTGGTTGAATATCCTGAGTATTTTTCAAACCAGTAGTAAATAGATATTTTTTTAGTCGTAATGTTCTTTATGATGAGGCCCTGGCACAGAGAAGCTGTGGCTGCCCCATCCCTGGAAGTGTCCAAGGTCAGATTGGACAGGGATTGGAGCAAACTGGGATAGTGGGAGGTGTCCCTGCCCATGGCAGGGAGTGGCACTGGATGAGCTTTAAGGTCCCTTCCAACTCAAATTAATCTGTGATATTCTATAATTTTTGTCTGAAACCTTTTAAAGCAGAATAATTTAATGCTGCGTGTCATTTGTTTTATGTGTGGTCCCAATGGAAAGAAAACAACACATAAAATCCTACATCATGTAAATTTATAAAAGCAATGAATTACATATTTTAAAGGGGTCATTAGTCAACTGTGCAGAGGGAGCAGTTCAGGTTGGGTGGGTGGCTCCAGAATGAATTCAAAAGAAATAAAATAGGAATCAGTGGCCCCTCAATTTAAGAAGAATCTGAGGCTTTGGAAGGAAAGGGTTTTGTGGAGTATCACAGTTACACATYCCAAATGCCTGACCAGGTTATGGAAATACTCTGACTGCTTGGCTGTCCAGGTTGAGTGACTGGGGCATGCATTGTGCATTTTAAGTGAGAGTAATTAAGCAAGTATTAATTGTACGTTATGAGGCTGGGGATGAATCAGGAGCAATGCTCTGTTCTGGAAGTGATGAATCCGGGGGTGGCAGTGTGTGTGACACTTGTGTCCTGAGCTCCAGACAAACCCTCCAGTGAGAGTAGCCACACTGAGTATTAATGCACTGAAATACCACCCCTTACAAAGATCTCCCCACCCCCTGGGTTATTGAATCCACTTCCAGGGCTTGCTTTTACAGTCTCGTCCAAAAATTGACAATACAATTCTTTCACTGCTGCTTCATATGTWCCTTGGGAAAAGGAGTGACCTGTGAGACCTCTGCAAACATTGTTTATCTTAACCAATGTGAAAAGGGAGTGGAAAGTCCTAAAGGACATCATTTTGAGGCTGTCTCAAGGCTTCTCAGGAGTGTAGGCAAAACATGCTCATGCAAAAAACAAAAGTTCTCTTTAAGGTAAGGTGGGTGGTAGGAGGCAGTGGTCTCAGAGGGGCTTTAGCCCGGGTGTGAGGAGTCAGGTGGGATATTAAGATGCTGTCAAAAGAGAGAAGCATGTGAAGTGAAGGGTCAGGTTATGAAAACAGTGGGAACAGAATATCTTGCAGATGCCTGTTGGTGTTCAGGAAAGTATTTACTGCTGCCTCACACAGGCAAGTGCTCTGGGTATCACATGTTCAGAATTTCTTACTTTGCCCCAAGCAGTCAGTTGCCAAATGTCAGTCACCTGTTTTGCCTAGGCCTCAAGTCACCTCTCATCATAATCCTGTCGTGCTGTATTATAGTTCTGCCAAAAAGTTTATCTGTGTGTKGATGTCTGAAAGTTTTAAAAGGAGGGAACTGAAATCACTCATTGTGGTGTCAGTAGGGATGGAACAAAGGGGATGGGATTGAAACAAATGCAGAATAAAACTTGTAAGTAAAATATAAAAAAAACCTGCAAGTCAGAATGAACTAGTTTCTGAGATGGCTTGGATGGTTAGAAGATTTATGTAGCTTCACAGAWAATGGTTTTTAGAAGGAAAGATATTATTTGTAGTTTGAAAGGCACAGAATCAAAGATGGTGCAGGAGTAGTCCTGATACAAGACTCCTTTAAAAATCTTCCAACTGTTTAGATACTATTTTTTCTTTTTGAAATGAAGAAACAAGGCTTAAGGAAAACAGCTGTGGGTAAAGAGAAATGAGGATACARTAAGATGTCCACTTTGTGAGGAAGGTTATACACAGCTCCTTGTGGGAATTACTGACATTACTCATTTGTCTAAACTGCGTTAATGAGCACGTAGGAAAGCACTCGGGTTGTCCTCAGCAGCTGGTAATTGCCTGTGCTCAAGGTTCTCTAGTTCTGCAAAGCCTGGAACTAATACCCCCATGCTGWGACACTTTGTTTTGATTGTGCTGTACCATCAGACTAATCATTAAATTGGTCATTGAAAAAAGAGTWGGAAAATACACTCGGTTTTAAATTCTTTTGCAGAAAAGTATTCTTTGTCAGTGACTGGGTGACTTAAACTGATACAAAATTCACCTGGTTTTTATTAAAATGAAAGATTTCACTTTGCTTAAGAGGAAGAGGGTGGAGATTTCTCCAGCCTGGTTTAAAATGTTGGTGTCATGCAGGTTTTTACTGTACAGATACTATAGAATGAACAGTTCAAGCAAAGATGCATCTTGCTGGAAAAGACCAAGGAAAGGCAGAAATTTTACTCTTCCATTCCAAAATACCACTTGCTTGTAATGTGGATAAAGACATGAAAATGTCTTGAAGACCTAACAGAATCAAAGTCTGGAACATAGAGCTCTAAAAGGATGATATTTTTCAATTACTCTTGGTCCAACTTCTGTTTGCCTTGTAAATCAAATATTTTGTATTGACTGGCATTACTTCCTGGAGAAGTTTGTATTGGGTACGTAAGGTACCATCAAATTTTGATCAATATAATCAAATCGATCCAAACACGCTTTTTCTGTTAGAAAATTAATATTGCAGTTTGCTCTTGCTTATCTGCAAAGACCTCAGAGAAGCTACAGTGATTTGTGTCACTCAATCACCGTGATTGTCAGCAATAACCCTAAATCCCACAGCAGTTTGTGGGATTCTCCAAAATAGCTCCATCACAGCCATTTCAGAGCAATTCTGTTTAATTGCTGGGTTCTGGCTGGATTTCAAAGAGAAGATGGCTTTGTGGATGCGTTGCAGGCTTCATGTGAGAGGTGGGTCTGGTCACCCAGATCTGATCTGATTTCTGTGGAATTCCACTGATGAATTGTTTTGATGTAGACATCAACAGAGAGCCTGTTCCTCTCATCCTTCCCGCTCTGCCTTTTGGCTTCCCAGGATTTTCCATTCTGTAGCCAACTTTTTCTCCAGATCCAATATTCCTTCTTACCTTAAAAATTAATGGCCTTTGGTTCTCAGCCTGAGAACAATGTGAAGTACTTTAAAACATTAAAGAATGAGGATTATTAGCTAAAAGTTAATTTTTTTTTGTGATCACATCCTTTTAAAATGGCTTTCAGTAGCTTCAGCTGTGTGCAGTTCTAAATGCTGCACATTTGGGTTTTGGAAAKGTACTTAATGGGATTTAAAGTTTATTTTTAGAGATAAATAAATGTTGATACCTTTTTCTGAAGATTGCCTGGACTCACAATATGCATTTGCTTTAATAATGGTAGGCAAGTATTTTTGAAGCCCTTGGATTTGTCTTTCTTAAAAAACATTGGAATCACCATTTATTGTGATCTTAAATAAGTTTAAAATAAGTTCTTTAAGTGCACAAGAATAATACAGGTTGTTTGGAGTTGTTGCTAGGGTTTTTTTCATCACTGGTTTTTCAGTTGCTCATTATTTTGTCAGCTGAGTTTGATGACATTTTTGAAAAATTAATAGTGTGAAGTCTCCTCAAAATGAATAAGTTTTTAACATTAAGACTCGCAGGTATGTTGGAGAATACATTCTGACCAGGTATTTAAAGTTTTAGGCGTTTTGTGGGTGTTTTTTTGTTCTTTTTAACATAAACCTCTAAATACGGAGTAGAGAGCATAAAAATACTCTATAATATGTTCAAACCCCCCACACATAGCCTGTCCTCATTTCCCTATAATTCCAATATCGATAGCCATGGTTAGTGCATTTTTTTTGATATTGATGACATTGTTTTATCTACAGTGTTGGATTTCTGGTAATTAAAATGAGWGAGCATTGTTGGGAAGTTTGCTGCAATCACGTCCTCACTTGCAAATGATGAACGCACATAAACTAAAATATTTAAATGATACGTAATTGCCGGGTTCTTGACTCAACTCTTCACTTGGCTCTGGGGAGAGGGAGTGAAAAAGGAAAAATGTTCATTAGGGCTTAGGGATTCAGCYTGCTGTATTAGCAGGAATTGGATTATTCGGTTTACAGTGTTCTTAACAGATTCAATTTCAGGCAGAGATAATTGAAGTGTCGTCAGAGCTGTGTGCATCACTAAAACAGAGAGGGAGACGTGCTCCCCTGGGCTCCCTAAAACAATATAGAACAATTGCAGGAGCTTTGCAGAGATTTAACTGCCCTCGTGCTGAGCCTGCTTCAAACTATATCACAGCAAACTTCGGTCAATGCCTTCTTGTGCATCTTCCAGCCAATGAATATTTAGATTGTTTTRTTTCATTGTTGGAGGAAGCTGTTTGACAAATTATTATTTTTATTAAATCTAATGCTCAAACCTGTGAATTTGTCGCAAAATTTCATCCGTGTTTCCAATGAATGTGTTTCTAAAGTTCTCCACCTTTCTTTCTTAATGTTCCCTGAAAAGGGAGATTTGAATTTTAGGTGAATTTTTTTAACACAATGAAGGACACCAGTATTGAAAATGGAGTTTAATAACTGCATATTGCTAGATCAAAATATATTATTATTCAGGGAGATTTGTTACAGACTCYTTTGATGCACCAGTTTTGCAAGGGGGTTGTCTCCTATTTGAATTGAGTTCCTGCCCCAATCAATGCAATAAATCAGTCTCTGCACTGTGTCTGAATCTGGGGGATGTTCTTGTCAACCATAATGAATTTGGGGGATGTTCTTGTCAACCCTGGCAGGTTCAACCCTAACTCCTTCCCCGATGCCCTACAAAATGGACTTAATCCTATTTACTTATGGTTATACTCTGGAGAATATTTGGAGAAGCCTCCCTACAGTAACTTGTTGCAAAAAAAAAACCCTAACAACCGAAATAGAAATTTCACGAGATCAAGGTGGAATTAGGGTGCAGCAAAGAGTTGACATTCYAAGAGCTTTTACGAGAATTTTACTGATGTCAAGATCCTGTTGATCAAGGCCTGGTTGATGAGAGTGCAGGAAAATCTATTTGCTCATGACCTGAGCAATCACAGGAATTTCAGGAGACGTGCAGGAAGAAGCAGGTGTGATGTAAAATGGGCTAAAACTAAAATTTTTAAATGAGCTTTGGAAAAGTCAGCTGCTCATTTGGTTACTGGCTTAGTCCTTGGAGTTTCTTTCTAGCTAATGTTCTGGGTATATTGCAAATATTTTGGGATTATAACCCTAAATCCCAMAGCAGTTTGTGAGATTCTCCAAAATAGCTTTGTTCCAGCCAATCTGGAGCAATTCCATTTAATTGCCGTGTTCTGGCATTGGATTTCACATTCTCTTGGGTTTAAAACAAACATAATACAAGTAGTTCTTGTGAAAGTAACTATTTTTTGAGTACTTGCTTCACTTCAGAACATAAATACTTCTTATAAATGCTAAGCTTTTTACTTTMAAAAAAAAATTGAACAGATTCCCACTGTATTTATGTATAATGGACATCAGCAGGGATTTAGTAAACCATTGATTTTTATTGTTCTTTAGCTCTGAACGTGAGGTCATTAATTTGTGTAGAAACTAGAAAAATATTTCACATTTTATAGTGATTTTTACAACTTTTWAACAAAATTTTATGTTCCATAGAATTGAATTACTTAATGTATTTTATGCATASAAAGATGTAAGGAAAAGCTTTTTTGCTATCAATACTGAAAATCATCCACTAGGGCCACTTCATAACCATTTTAAAGGAGATTTTCATAATGAAACAGATTGTTGCTTTTAGAAGGCTCCTTAAACACTGATCATCCAGACAGAGAAAGGCAGGGAGGAGAAATATTAAACACAGCACCGAGTGTGAGATCACAGTATGTATTACATCTGTAGACAGAAATACCTGAAGGGTTGGTTTAAGGTATTTTACCTTTATCATATTTTTTTTGTAATTATTGAAGTAGGCAGGATTATTACTGCAAAAAGCTGGGCTGATTTAAATGATCACAGTTAATTCTGTATGAGCTTGACAAGGTAAAGGCAATAAGGAATGGATGCACAAGATAAAACTTGGTGCTTTGTGCTGTTTTCAATTCACTGATTTCAAAGCACTTCACCAGGATTAATATTCTAAGCCTCCGCACAATTCCCAGGAGGAAGTTAAGCATTATTCACATTTTAGAGATGGGTAAATGAAATCCAGAGAGGTTGTAACCTGTACAAAGTCACACAGAGGCACCAGGCCCCTGGAGAATGCGGGAACAGACASAGGAATTTTTGCATCTTGTTACCTGCTGTTACCCTGTGAGTAAAAGATCACTTGGAAGATACAAAAAACCCCTTTGAGACTCAATAGTTTAAGTCACTTTTAACCCATTTAATGGATTTGTAAGTAAGAAGCAGCAGTTATYTCATGCAGGTCTTTCAATCCTAGTGAGCTGTGTCATATTGAATCATATCTACAAAGGAAAGGCTGCAAATACCGGAGTATCCTGGTTCATTGGCACTGAGGTGAAATGTCAKTCCTTCTGGTGCTTTGCTCTGCAAGTGCACTGAGCTAGGAGATGAAAAAGCCTTTCCAACTCTTCTTATTACACTTGGTATAGCTCAGAATTTTAGTTCGCTGTGGGGACAAAGAGATTAAAACAATGGGAAAAACTGGGGCGATTTCAGTTTCTTTATTGCAAGGTGCAAAATAAAGAAAATTGTCTGTACCCCCAGCTGCTAAATGCAGTGGCTGGCAMAGGGAAACTGTAGAGCTTGGCAGGAGGGTTTGGAGTAGCTCTTGTTGTATAAATATGTATATTTATATATATACATTGACATAAATTACCTGTTTTCTTGGACAGATTGGTTGGCTGCATGCTGACTGTACTTTCCTGTCTGCCATACAACAAATCCATGTGTTTTTATTTCTCTACCCCAAATGCACTTTGAGATTCTGCACTGATACCATACTGTGATTTCCATGTAGGAACTATGGAACTGTAACTTTTGAAGTATGTGTTAAAAAAATTAAAATTCAGTTATGCAAGAAAACACATAATATTATTAATGAACATACTTTTAATATAATTAGTGATGCTCTTCAGACATATTGATTCATCTACATTGATTCATCAAATTAGTATAGCATTAGAGATTTTCCTAGTTTGCAGCAAAACGGAGTAAGTGGGATAGAGCTTGAAGTATTTTGGGTGAGGTCAGACCATGCTTGAAGAAATGAATAAAACAGAGATGACCTTTGAATGTACTCACATGGTGAAATTAATGTTTTCTTGATATCTCTTCATTTGTAGTTCTTGTTACAGGCCCATTATCCATCATAAATGTCTGGATGCTCTGTGGTGTTTCTTTCAAAGTTAAATATACAGAAGTAGCTGAAAATAATAATAATAATAATAATAATAATAGGGATAATACTTTGCTCTTGGGAAGTGACCTTTTGCAAATGATATCATGCTTTCTTGGCTCCTTTTGTGTTTTAAAATGGATAGTGTGTTATTTTTGTGCTGGAGAGAACACTTTCCTTGAATCACCATAGGGATTCTTTTTTTACAATACTTTCTTATTGATAATTCTGTCTTTAGTCACAGTGCRGTGATCACTGAAGATGCAGCTTAGCTAAATACCCAATACTTGCTGAAGTTAAAACTTCTGAGCTATCCAGCTGAATGCAAAAGAATTATTTATTGTACTTTCCAAACTATTGCCTGTTTGGCTAAAAAGGAAGGGATGATAYTGGGTGAGGAATCAGCTGTTTCTCTTCCAGAGCTTCCAAGAGCACGACTGAAGCTGATGTAATTACAGAACCACCTTGGCGAGGGCACCTTGAAGGAAARTGTTCTGCTGATGTCAGTGGAGGTGGTAGGTGACCCTTGGGAGATGAGGGTCCTATTGCCAGGGACAAAATGACGAATTTTTCAGATGGCAGAACATTCTCTTCCTCAATGCCATTCATATAAAAGASCTTCTAATGAGGAGAAAGCCGTGTGAAGTGAAGGATGCAAAGCCTTGAGCRGCGGTTCCTGACTGGCACTTTTTTGGCTGCTGAGATCCAGGTTTACAAAACCTTGTRTTTGATTGGTGGCCTCTGACAGGCTTTAAACTCAAATGTGTCACGAGTGACAAATAAGAAGCATCAGAGGATGCACCAGCAGCACTAACAGGGGATGGTCCCCACTTGTGGCTTTAGGAGGTCGCTGATCTGACCCTGAGCTGTGTCAACCCCAGCTCCAGTGCTGTGTCCTGGCTCAGCTGAGCCTCTCCCTCAGTCCCTGTGCCAGATTTCATTCAGCTGCCTTCTCGTGAGTCTCTCACTTCTGTGTGCAGACTGATAAAATCACATAYCTGCACACGGCAGGATGCTCCGTGGAGCACCCTGGTTCGTGAACCAAGGGGTGAAATTTTCAGCTGTCACATAAAACTTCTTTGTGACTTGTTCTGGTGTTTGTTTTGAGCCCCTATTTCACTGTGTGCTTGCATTCTTTGTGGGTACAGCCTTTTGCACATATTTTAATTCCATGTTTTCATAGTGACACATAAGCTGCTGTCTGTCCGGTTAATTTTGGCCTCCTTTCAATTAATGGTTATTAATTCTTTTTTTCAGAGGTAGGATTAAAAATATTTCCCTTCGTTCACAGTGTCAGTGATTCATGTTAAACGTGGCCTTTGACACTACTGCTTCAACTGTACCTTCTCTGGTCCTGATTCAATCCAGCTGGTCACTGCTAACATGAGTATTGCAGTCAGGTTGGCATTTAGGTCTGAATTGAAAGAAAAATGCTGCATGTCACAAAATAGGATTTTTTCAATGAGCTGACCAGTCCAGGGGTGGGAGGAGAGGTTGAGTGATATCCATGTGTTACAAATGAGCAGCAATATTCCCAAAGCCTTTCTTCAGAGCCCAAAATACCCTGCCTMAAATATGGGCTCTGATAGAAGAGGATTTGTTTCAATCATGATGTAGTAAATTCATCCTTGGGGATAGCAGGCAGGAGGAGCTCCATCAACAAGTGTCTGCCTTTCTGTCAAGATCTGATTAGTTGTGAAATTACAAGTAACATTTTAGACATGGTTACTGTAAAGGTTACAGGCACTCTTGGATCTGAAATTTCATTTTAGAGCAAAAGGTCCCCAAGGGCTGCTTTAATTTATTTAATTACATTGTACAAGACTTGGGTAATAGTTTTAGATCGAAGTAKAAGAACCAACTTCCAGGCAAATTTGTAATATAATTCAAAGTGGTAAATTGCTAAACACTTCAACAGTTGTGCTTTATGGGACAGGATGATACAAGGAGATGGATTGCAATTATATAGTGCAATTGTAAGTCTTATATTAAAATCATAAATAATAAACTAGGAAAAGTAATTGCTTAATTGCAATGGCAGCATATCTTTCCTGAAAAGGTTGTGCTACAAAACTGAATTAAGTGGCCTAAGAAGCCTCAAGGCCCTTTTAAGTATTTCTTAAACCCCTTGGTAGTTTGGACAGGGAAGATGGACTTTAAATACAGTATTTGCTTACTATAATCCTGTATCAAAAGGTTCTCTGACCTAGTTCAGTCCAGGGAGAGTTACTCTGTTAGTTCTGTGTCTTTCCTTGTTAGGTGGGTCACAATGATGTCTAAAACTTTCTCAAACTTTCATATCCCCCTCACTGCACACTTTGAGTGGTTCTTCATTTCACTCTTCCCACTTCCAGGTGAAACTTTTGTACSCTTTTTCTGAGACACAATGCTTTGGATGGTTTTTCCCAGCTATTTTACTATCCTATGCCCAGCTGAGCATCTCCAGCTGTTCCCTTGTTGGGTTTGTCATCAGCAGCACAGTGAGACTGACTCAAAACCAACATCACCAAATAAAGCATTGATCACTCTTTGCTCTACAGGTACAGAGCGCTCGCAGCAAGAACCAGAAAGCAGTAAAAAATTAAATTAACAGGTCCAGATCCTCCTCGTGCCATGATCTTTCTTTGCCAGCTCTTTTGATTTACCCTCAGGCAAACTGTTTTCGACTCTCTTGCTCGACGCGGTGATACCGCTCGGTTGGGCCGTGCCGTTCGCGCCGTTTCCTTYCTAATCAGTCAATTTTGGCTGTCACTCACAGCCTCACGTCTGATTACTGACACAGCTTCAAGGCCAAGGCTCCTCTAATGCCAGTCATTGCTAAAGCTTGACAAAGGAGATGGATGACAAGGGTGGGGGCTGGCAATAAATYGGAGCTGCTGGATCTGCTGTTTGCGAGCCTGACTTTTATCTGACACGCTGTTTTACAGTTCTTACATTAAATCTTTTGATCCACAAATATATGCTACATCCATCAGAAGTTTTCCCAATTCATCATGCATGGCCTTACATCTTTTTTTTTTAATGATTTTTTTTTTTTTTTTAAATCGACCAGGAATTTCACTGAAGCCCTTCCTTTAAATAAAGGCACCCGGACGCTTTGCCGTCAGTGTTTGTAAGATCAATATCCCTTTGAAACATAGCGGGCTCTTGCCTCTGTTTCATATTTAAAGCATAGTTCTGTTTGTTTCTTATTGATGTGCTACTTTTTTTATGGTTTCCATCTTGCATATTTWTTCTTTTTGGCAGCACAGCAGGGCTGGGTTTTGGTCAGCTAAGGTACAAGTGGTGACTCATCTAAGAGCTGTCTTCCCAGGAATAGCTCCCAGGGAAAATTATTCCACCTAAGGCAAAAGTACATTGCATTTTAATATCCAGATTCTTGTTCTTGGAAGAGAAAGAATAGTAAAAATCATGTCAGATACTGGTGGCTTTTTCTAGAATAAACTGATCAATTCCATGAAAAATGTTAAATATGTTGAAAATGTTGAAAATSGAGGAGTAATGCCAAACTCAGTTTTCTTCACAGTAACTGTCTTTGCAGTACTGTCATTTTTAATATGGATATATTAATTATTGCAACAGAAATAATAGTAACTGTGGAACTACTGTACAACTTCTTTATGCTAAAACTCAGACATRTCTCTTCTGATGAAGGGCAGAGTGAAAATCTGAAGTGATGTTCAGGATCTGCTCCCTGGYTTTAAGGATTATCAGACAGTCTTCAAATTTTAGTTCTTTTAACCATTTAACACTAAAAASCATTCTTGATTAATACAAAGAGTTCTTTGGATGATTCTTTGTGTTTGCAGACACAAGAATTTAAATCTGCAGGTGGCTCACCAATTTTCAAATATCCATATTTAAATAATTCTCTTAAAATATTTGATTAGTCTTGCAATGTGCTGTTGAACATCAAACATTCAGTCAATGGTCATGAGAATTATTTGAGCTAATGTCATTTTTCCTTGTAAAAGAAGCATTAACTGGTGGTAAAATGTTCTATTCTGCAATATAAATAATTTCTAAATTAAWACAAAAGACTGTGTGTAGGGGCTTTTTGGAGGAGGCTTTTTTGGGCTGTGTTTTGATGATGGTGGGTTTTTTTCTTTGTTCTTAAAATATTTGAAAAGGAGGGTCAGAGGGAGAGGAGGGCTTCACTGTATTTTTCTACATTTTACCACACAAGACTTAGAGCTTTTTTTTTTTTTTCTCTGTCATTTGAACTTTGATGTTTTGAAGGACCTTTTCTTCCAAGCCTCCACTCTCCTGCTGTTTAACCTTTCTGGCCCTTTTAATACGCTTCCTTACTCCCGGCAGTTTTTCCTTCTGAGACAAAATAATACTGTACTAGATTTTTTCATTATTGTGATAACACTTAAACTCCTGAAATCTCGCCTAAAAGGAGGCTTTTTTACAAAAGCAACAAAATCTAAACTGTGACAAGAATCCCTTGCTTCTATATTAAACCATTAGAATGTAGGAAATTCCTTGACATAAATTTAACAATTTGGTTAAAAATACCACAGAGAAAAGTCTGAAGCTTCGAAGTAGCTCATTAGCTCAAAATCACTTGTGGAGTATTACAGACTCCTTAACTGGTACTAGCTAAAAGCTGATTATTAAGGATAAAAGTCTTCATAGGAGTTAATTTGACAGAGCTGTTAAAGTTGATGGTTTAGTTTGAAAGGAGTTAAATAATTGRATTTGTTTAAGAATAAGCTAGAGACAGGACAATAATTTGATTAACATTTATCTAAGGTGGAAGCGAACTTTAGATTTGGTGAGGAATGAAGGTCCAGGGATGTGGAGGGGACCTGGTGTTCCGTGTGGGGCTGGGGAATGTGAGTCAGGGATGACGGGGAAGACTYTGGGATTATTGAAATTTAAAAATGGGGGGATTTCATTGGCACAAACAAGCCCGTGGCTAATTGGACTTTGTTAATTCCCTGGCAGGCAGAGCTCTGTGCTTGCTTTACAGSACTTCCCGTGTCGTACTCAAGGTGAAGGAAGATTTGTTTGTCACCGCGCCGTTTTGCTCTCTTTAATTGATATCACGGCTTTTTGCTCGCTCTAATGAATGAACTCCAGCTGCTGGATTCCATATGGGAAACGCAGCCGGCATTGCTCTTCCTGACAACTCGTGCCTGTGCCCTGAAAGCTGAGAATGAATCAGCATGAGAGATCTGGGGATGATAGTCTAACAGAAAACAGATGACTGTCATCTATTATTTGGGTGGCAGGGGGAGATAAGACGGGGGAAAGTTTGCTTTTCAAGCAGGGTTAAAGAAATKAATTTTATATCAGTGCCGTTTGTGGCTCTAATTTAAAAACAATTTACAGTCACCTGGGGAATTCTGTCTTCGGGGGTGGATTTGAAGGTGTGTGCCAGGGAGAAAGGAATGGTCACATTACCTTCCAGTGGCTATGGAAGCTGTAGGGAAAGGGAAAATAAATTAAAAAAGAGAGGAGGAAACCAATAAAAAAAAAACCCCACTTCTCGGCCTTTAGTTGTCGCTGTAATTGAAGTAGTTAATGGATGTCTGTGTGTATCACCTGGCAATTTCAATCTGTGCAATTTGAAGAAATAAGTAGCAAATAAGAAATAACTTAGTTTTGCAAATCTCTATTTTCTAGTTCATGAGAAATAGAATAATTTTCCTCTGATTTTAAAGACACACTAGTTTTTACCTGTATTTTAAACCAGAGACACCATGAACAAAATGTTGAACTGCTASACCCTACTTGGATTTTGGAATTTCCATGCAAAATTCTGGATCTTGGTTTAAAACAACGAGAAATTGTGTTGTATGTTGTGTATTTTAGAATTCATGACAGAGAACCAAAACTCTTGTGAAAACTTTCCACAACGCTCCTCGTTGTTGCAGAGTTTTTTCAGTATTTGAGCCAACCTTCTTGTAAGAATTCAAGTTTAGATTCTTGATCTTTTCCCATCTCAGAACATATGCCTCCTCCGGGACATCCTGATTCAGATTGTTCTCCATGTTCCATCTCCTCAAAGCCTGAGCTACCCTGATTTCACCCAGCCTGTTCCTCAGTCCCCCTTACCAGGCTTTTTTTATGTTAAACGTACATCATTGTCCCTGCTGAGCTTCTGTTCCTTTGCAGTTTATCTTGATGGAGCTGGATTTCCTACAGCTCCTATGTGTTCTCCAAAGCATGAGAATATTTCAGGCATCTTCAGTTTCACTGCAGTTTTCCTCTGAGAAGTGACAGTCCTACATCCCATGGACCCTGTTGATTTGCGCTGATTTATTTCTTTATGGATTCAGCTGTAATTTTAACCCTTGATTCTTGATGGATAAATGGATTTTTAATATGTCCATTGAGATAAATACAGATATTTTACAGCTTCTAATCATGGTATCAATAGCGARAAGGATGGACTGATAAACCGTTGCTAGATTTTCCCTAAAAGGTCCACATGAAACAAAGGAGAGAAAAAAGGGCTTTTTTCAGTGTTTGRTAATGAACACAGGGACAATGTTAAGAAGGATGAGAGCATTAAATGTGTACCTTGTTAGATGAACCTGTATCTCTGTGCTGCTGTAGCTACTCTAATTTATGATGCCTGTGTATGTTTACTTTTTGTGGGGCATATCTGGCTGCAGAAAACTTTCTTAATTGCTTGAATTTTGAGCTGGAATATTTTATGCTGAGCCGTACTTGAGGGTAAATTTTTTTTGAAGGCTTGAATGAGAATGCATAGTTCAAGCCTTTTTGCATAGAGAAATATATGGCAGAAGCACTATTGCCATAAAAAAAAAATGAAAAACTGCCTCGATTTAGATGAAGTGCRACAGTTCAAAATGACGTGTGTGTGAAGATTTATTTTGAACTCATGAAGCTTATTTTCATCAATGAAAAAACTCTGTTTATTAGGAGTATGTGATATTAATACTTTATAATCTTATCCCTGATGACACCTTCAGACTAGAAGAGGAGATTGCTGGTTTTATTCGTGTGGTTGCTGTGGGTGTTTCTGTTTGGGGCTGCAGATGTCTGGTCCCTCCGTGTCTCTGAGCTCAATTTTAGAGGTTTCACCAACACTAAAGTGGCCACCTGAGCTCAGGGGGCTGAGAGTGAGGAGATTAAGGTTGTTTGATGAACCCTGTGGGTTTGCTGGTGCTGTTGGTGTCTGAGGGCTCAGTGGCTTTGCAAAAGGCGTGGTGGCGGTAAATAGATCAGAATGAAAATGTGGCAGCGCTGATGCTCTTCCCCTGAACAATGAGGAGAAAATCTACTTTTGAGTGATTTCTTGATTCAGGTTTCAAATTCTATCAGCGTGGGGCTTAGCAACGAGGCTCTCAATCAGAGCGTCGTGAAATGAGCTGCGTTCCCYGAGGGGTGGAGGAGAAACGGGATCCACGGAGCTTGTGTCCTACAGGATACACACGCAGATGTGACCATGGCTTGTCATGTTTTCAAAAGTCATTTGTCARTAGGCTGGTGCTGCAAACGGAGCCCTCTCATGAAGGCAGGAGATGCTGTGTGGCCTCCTGCAAGAGCTGCCGTGAAAACAATTCATCTGGAACATAGTCGTGAGAAATGAATTGTAAATTAAAAGAAATTGCCAGTGAGCCTGTGTTGTTTCAGGGTTAAAGATCACTTCTGCCAATGTGTAGACCCCCTCACACTGAGAACTATACCCTATTTCAAAACTTCTCCTCTTTTCTCCCTTCCTGCTTGCTGGGTACATTTTATATTTGTTAACTGTGAGGATCAACATAAAAATCTCAGCTTCTTTGACTTCTAGAATTTTGGGGTTTTGTGCTTTAGTAGTGTTTTATCATTCCACTTGTCCTTTATAAAACAGTATTTCTATTATCAATGATAAAAGATTGGTTTCACTTTAAAATCTCCTCAGAGAATTTAGAGCTCTCAAATTCTCTTACAAAATTTAAAATAAATTTTCACCTTAGAAGTTTGCAGATTCCTTCTGTTTTGGCTTCCAAACAGTACATAGCTGCCAGAATCGAATTAATTAATATTTCCTTTGAACCCCAGTGGGCACAGAAGCACTCATTAACAGTAAAAGGCTGGATGTTGTACGATAGCTGCCATGGATTTTGTCGTTTCTTTATCTCATATATTGATATCCAATTTTAAGGYTCGATAAAACCTGTTAGGGATGGGGATACTCTTGTGACATGTGAACAGCTGTTTTCAAGCAGCAATTTGCAGTAAACACTTGGAGTAAACTGAGGAATTCGCCAAGATCTCTAAAAAGTCAGTGTGGAAAATGCCTTCCATGAGGGAAACCTCGGGTCAGAGGCACCCAGGAGTTTGAGTTTGGAGAACTCGATRCAAACACATTTCCAGTGAATGGTGTTTATTGCTGCTTGCTGAGGTTATGTCAGCACAGCAAATCAAATCCTTCACTCTTTWGCTTTGTTTTAAGGAAAACCAGCATTTTCCCCAGGAATGATTCTTTCAAGACTTCCAGCTAGGAACAAAAAATGGGATTAATTACCTTGGAACACAGGCRTGTACCATTAGTCCTGCAGTGCGTGGCAATCTGCTTTTGTGTTGGTTACTTCTGACTCCAGCTCAGATTCCTTTCCCCTGTGTAATTTGTGTTTTCCTTTCTTTTTTAATGCTGGACATTCTGACGGGAATACAGGAAAGCTGGAATTCCTTTTTGGTTTTGTTTTTTTTTTTCCCTGAGAATTCCAGGACTCTCAGTGTGAACCCCATACTGCTAAAATCAAACCAGTGGGGGGTGTTTTGTCCATTTAAAAAATACTGTGTGCATGAGATAGATGATAACAAATGTCTTATTTATCTTTGCTGTTTTGCTCTGCCAACTATGTGGGCAGAGCTGCAAGGTAAAGATCCCTCATCCATGGATTTAATCTTTCTTCAGTTCAAAGCTTTGTAAGGAAAAGCTCCATCTGCACAGGACAGCTGTTGGGATCCCTCTCTTACAAGCGTGGCRTTGGTGCCAAAGTGAAGCTTCTTGCCCTCAGATCATTGTGCCCTCATTAAAAATAAGCAGCCCAAAGCCATTCTGGGCTATCCTAGAAATCCACTGAGGGATTCAGGAATTTCTGTTAGTTAGTCGTTGTTAGGGGTTCTTAATAGGCAGCCTCAATACAGAGAGTTCAGTGCATTTTTCAGACAGTTTATGGTTAATAAGGAGTTGGTTTTGACCTTTAAATAATTTTCTAAATGCTGCTTTTATCAGTTAATTCAAGTGATGATTCATTCATTCACTCATTCATTCATCTGTGGGCAAATCAGAGAGTGACACAATTAAAGCAGGTGGGTTTTTGATGTCTGTGATGTATTTCTTCTCTGTAAATTTTAGTCTGGRAAAGAAGAAACCTAAGAAATTAAAATAGAGAAAAGTGCAAGCAAAAGGACATATATTTTCATAAAAGAACAGGCTTTCACTACATGGAAAAAAACCCAGCCCAGATATTATCAAAGTGAACAAAAATAGAAAATGAACAATGTATGAAAGCAAAGAATTGTTTTTAATATACTTGGCTGGTATTCATTTCAAAGGCACAAGAACAAGGTTCAGGTACATTTAGGAATTTATAATGGAAATTCAGTTGCCTAATGATGCAGATGATTTCCAAGTACCAAAGGGGGAAAAAAAAATCTAAGGCTATACATTCGATTTTCTCTTTTACAATGCTTTTTCTATTTTTCTATGTCCTTTTCTGTAGTATTCTTGCCTTCTCAGTATCTGTCTTTGAAATCAATTTCAGATGTCAGGAAMAAAGTTAAAGATGTTGGCAGTAGTTGTCACGGATCAGACTCGGATGTCTCATTAAACTGAGCAAAGAGAGAGTGCGAATCACCTTTAATTTTCAGATTGGTTGGTCTTTAATGTTAAACTGAATGTGATTGATGCCTTGCAGAGTAATATGTGATAGTATTTACTGAAACTTCTCTTAAATATTTGAAGATATATTTCTGTGTCTGCCTGGTAGAATAATTTCGGTTTCCTGTGTTCTTCTTTCCTGGCTGATGGCCTCTAAAGTGAACTTTCAGAACAAATGTAGAACAAGTCAGGCATACCCCTGTTGTGTTGATAATATCAACTTGACAAATGTATTCTGAATTTTGCCTGCGGCCATTAAAATGGAAAGCAAAGTCGGAAGTGTTTTATGGGAGGGTTTTTTTATTGCTTGTACCAGCAAGTATTGTACTGATTTTGTCAAAGGAAAACATAATTTTTATAAAGCACTTGCCCTATTGACTCCCAACTAGAACAATATATTTTAATCCATCATCATGTTATTTTTACTGCTTCATTGTTTTATTTGCCATTATTATACTTTTTCTGTTTACTTYTAAGCTGATATAAACTAAAGGCCAAAAGTCTAAACTAAGTAAATATTGTCTCAATGCTAATTTAGGCTRTTTATTAATAGAACTTGCTTTCTATATATAGTATAGAGAAATAACAGAGGTTGTTCTTGAACTTTGCATACACAATTGTAACGATTTGGTTGCACTCACAGAGTAGAAGGTCAACTCTGGCCATGTTTTTTTTGCCATGTATGCCATTTTAATTAATTTTACTTATTTTTGTAATAAATGGTATTTAAGGTACTGTATAAATATGAAATAGAAGGATAAAAATCATCAGCTTTTGCCAAGTACAGTGGGTTGGCAAAAAGCACGTGTAGAGAAGTGTTTTATGTCATTTAACTTCTTTAATATAGAAATAATCATTTTTGCTGTGAGGCTGCTGGGTTGGCCTTTGTCCAATGAATGTTTCCCGTAACCATGAAACACGTTAATTTAATGTGTTTTCACATTAAAACGGTGTCAAAATAAGCACCTGTTGAGTACTGCTAAACAAAGACAAAAMCAACTAATTTGCTTCTTAATGAGCCAGCAATAATGCAGCAACMTTTCAGTCTGTTTGCTCTTAAGGCAGCCAGGGGTTCTGGAGTAGGGTGTATTTCAGAGTTTCTCCTCCACAAAGAAGCCTTTTGAAATCCATGCTAGTGAGACATTTTCACAAACTGTATCAGTGAAAGCTCTGATTGTGAAAAACGTGTGAACAGGAGTGTTTATGTGATGAACCCTTAAAATAAGGTAATTGGAATATAGCGCGTGAAGTTGAATGGTATTTAGGTCTTTATTTGGGTATTTGTAATTTTTTTTTTAGCCATTCATAGAATCATAAAAATCACAGGATGGTTTAGGTTGGAAGGGACCTTAAAGAACATCCYGCCACGGGCAGGGACACCTCTCTCTAGACCAGGTTACTCCATCCAACAGGAACATGACCTGGACCTGTTCCCTCTTCTCTAATTCACAGAAGTCGAGCTGAGCAAGTCCCCAGGGGCTGCCCTGTCCCTCCCTTACTGGGATCACTGGGATCTCTGCCGTGCCAGGGCAGGGCTGTTCTGCCCTGCAACAGAACTTGAAGGATTAGCTTGGTGTGCAGCAATGTGTCAGAGCATCACTAAAGAATCACAAAWGTGTTCTGCTTCAGTGGCCTTCTGCAAAATAAATTAATCTATAGAAATCTTTTCTTTTGTCTGTTAAACAAATAGCTACAGGCTTTCCTTCCTTTTGTGGATCTKCTTTTGATAGTTAAGTAACCATTTCTAGGTGTTTCTAGAGGACACTATTTCTGTCATTTGTTTGTACAAGATTTTTTGGCAGTTACAATTGGAATGTTTTTTTTTCATGTGGTGCAGATATATGGTTTTACTGTAAAGCTTTAGTTTGTAAAAACAGGAAGTATACCTTAATATTTTCTGGTCCTCTGTCTAAAAATGTGAGGAATTTCAGAGTCAGAASAGAGAGAGCAGTAAATATTATTTGTGAGGCTTCAACCTCAAACAGCTCAGGCTGTTTTCCAGCTGGGTTGGCATTAAGTGCCTGGTGAAAGGTGAAGGWAACTTCGTTGATCCAGTCTCACCTATTGCTTCTGTGAAACAACTTAGTGCTCACGTTACACAAAGAACTGCTCTTTGTTTAAAAATAACTTGAAGTTGCCAGTCCTTTCAGAGAATGTAATTATTTCCTCTGGGGAAAATAACATGCCTTATCTACTCAAAGAAAGCATTTAGGATGCCCTTTCCTGCTTTCTTTGTCCTGCAATAATCTACTTTTTCTAGGAGGAACATTTCTGCTGTCAACATTTTTCTCTGGTGTTGCTGGGTGAAAATAAGCTGGGTGTGTGTCATCCTGTGATGCACTCCCGGTAAAACTCGGGTAATACGTCATCTCTATTTGTCCCTTTCTCCCACAGAGTTTAATAAAGGAAATTACTCTGATTAATAGCTTTTAGATTCAACAAACAGCACTGTTTGGGGCTATCCATCCATCTGGTCCAGTTTGTAAATTGTCAGCTTGATGATGTATGTGGATGTATAGAGCAGGAGCAGATGACTGCAGGGACTGGGRAATCCTGCAGAGAATCGAGCCAGCAGATTGTTTCCCCCAGTGAGCAATTGTAAAGAGCTTGTAAACCCGCCCAGGGCTCACCCCTTACAGGGTACAGGAGTGCTCATGAATCGAGATTCTGGCTGATTCCATCCTCCTGGTGGATATACATCTTCATTATTGCGGCCTCAGGCCGAGGAGCTCTGGATTTGTTCAGTGTTGCTAAGCAGGGTTTAGCCAGCCTGACTGCTTTTATTGGTTTGGGCTCCAGYAGGACCCGTGTATGAGATCAGGATTAGGATCCACAATAAAAACTGTAACCTGTAGGGGTTTGGTGGTTGTCCTCACTGGGTGTTGTGGTTCAGTTGGATGGGGCTAAGCCTGGTCTTGTGTTTSTGTCGGTGAGCACTGAGTGCTCTGTGTTAGATCTCCTGGCCAGTCTCCCACAGGCTCTCCCCATATCCTGACTCACAGTTTCATGTCAAACACAAAGGTTACACGTGCACAATTCCTGCTTTTCACTGGGATAACATTTCCTCATCACTCGGGTGACTGACATCTCACACAAAATCCTGCCAGAGGACAAACCCAGGCTGGACCAGGGGCAGCTGATCCCCTTTCTCTCTCGTACCATACTGCTTTAACAACTTAGAAGAGTTTTTGTGAAGAGAAGCCTTTAGCCTGATTATTTTAAACAAAACACTCAAACTCTGAAGACAGTCTCATGACTTTTTTTGTGCTGTCAGCCTATTTGAAGGTGTTACGAAGGTCCTGCAGGACATGCCTTAGCCAGTAAACTGAATGATGTCTTTTTTTTATTTTATTTTTCTTTAAAAATGTTGCTTAAATTAGAATTCCATCTTTTTCCAAGGTTTGAGGATAACTTTACAAACTTCTCCTTGACTTAGACTCACCACTGCTTTTCAGTTATTTCCCTTTGTTAATCATTTCTTACATAGGCTAACACAACTCATGGGTTGTAGTCATTGCTCGGTACTTCCCATGAGTACAATCCAAAGTGACAGAGCTGATGAAGTAGATCCTCCTTGTACTCCACTGGATATTGTGGTGTTACAATTGTCTTTCTATTTCCCAGTCAGATAAATTGCACTAAAATGTAATGATTACGTGAATTAATTCCAAAGGAAAACATTTCAAGTTTATGTTCATTACCTTTTGCAACTTTAAAAAGCCTATCCTCATGACAATTCTTAATGCAAAAGGACTTTTTTTGTCATTCTGTGAATTGGAAATACTATATTGTGTAATTATTCCTTGTGTCCTGAGAAATCTATCAATAATAGAAGGGAAACAATTTTCCTTTCTATTTCAGTACATGATTATACATTCTGTATATAGACAGAATATAGAATAGCTTCTGATAATGGGCTTTAACCAATATTTTATTGATTTACTGTAGTTACATACAGAGTAATAGCTTTCAGTTCTTTRGGATTTCATAATTTTAATATTCTTTATGTCTTCTTTACAAATAGGACAAATGGATCACGAGTATTAGTTACACTGTGACCTGTATATCTCCTCAAGATGTTCAGGTGCATTAGTAGTGGCTCTTAGGATGGTTTTTGACTGAGTTTTTATTTTATTACAGCTCATAGTGCAGTGAGTGGAATTTTTTAAGTTGATTTATGATAAAATTTTTCTTGTACATCCTTTAAAATTTTAAGCACTTTAACTGCAGCAGGTTTACAAATAGCAAAGTAGTTATCAAATACACTTTGGGTTTTTTTTAACACCTTACTGGAGTGTTCAGATGAAAGCACTGTGTTCTGAATGTGGGGATATGGTACTTTAGTAAAACAGATCTGAAGTTTGGGAGGTCAGTTCATTGCTCCTGTACTCTAAAGGATGCATAGATTTAAGTAATAGTTCTGTACTCAGAGAAGTCTGCTGATAGCTTTAGACCTTGGCATTAAAAGGGATAAAAACCTGACAAATCAGCCCCAAACAAACCCAAAACTCCAAAAAAACCCCAAACAAGAAGAAAACTTCTCACACCTTAATAAAGTGAAGATGYTATTTTCAAAACACTGTTTAAGTTCCCTGTCTGCCTAACTGGGGTTTAACCCTGTCTGGCTTACAAATAAATCTTTTCTTTTTCCTTTACATATGCTTTTGATGTATGTCATCCATCAATGTTAGCAAGAACAGTAAATGCATTGATCTATTGCTGCACTTGACAAGTTAAATAACACTTTATGTAAGAAGTATTGATTTATAAAATCCAGTACATGTAATTAACATTAGAACTGTCAAAAGTTGAAAACAGTATTAACTTGCTAGTTATTTATAACCCAAAGAAAATTAAATAAAATATCCAGATTAATCAACTAACTCCTTTTCTTTGCCTTCAGATATGTCAGGCTCAGTTATGTTTTCTAGAACAGTGATATGTTTCTTCCAATTGTGACAAGAAGAAATTACATGTTTCACCAGTATTGCTGAACATAATTCTATCGTCTCTGGATCTGTGTATTTTCTTTGAAGTGGTGAAAGAATTCCACTTGAATGGTTCTGGAAGGATTTGCTGTAAAAGACKTGGAAATAAGTGGTGATATTTGGGAAAATGAGGGTGCCCAGTTTATGTGAGGCTTCCAAGGAGCCTTTAGGGGTGTCTGCACTGACACCCTGAGAGCTCTGCAAGGATCCCTCTGTGCTTCTGTCTCTGACCAGCTGCCTGTCCCAGAGTTTGCTTAAGATACAGGAATATTTCAGTTGGGTTCTGTGAACTTTGGGCTGTGCTTTGTTGGCATTTCTGTCCTAATCCAGCATCACACAAGGATGTGAAGATTCCTCCAATTCAGTAACACCATTGAGATCCATGGAATTGACTTTTTTGAGACAAGCAATCCTCAGTTTCTAAACCTATTTACATATTTCAAGTTTCAAAAAGAAAAAGCAAACTACAAGTAACATTTAAACAAAATAACAATAGCAGTGAGCAGKAGGCATTGCTTTTAACAAAGGTTTGAGCATGAATCATTTCCCCTCCAGCCCCCTTCATCAAAAGAGATGTGTTTATATCTTCTCTGGATATTCATAGCTGCTTTGCTATTTAGAAATGAATTCTCCTTGAAAACATAAATAAGTGCCTGACATGGCTTTCAGTGCCTTTGCTGTTCCTTTGTTTCCTCCTGCTGCTCTCGTGTTTCTGTTCTGGTACTTCCAGACACTCCTCAGCTGTTTACCTTTTTGATTTAATTTATCTTCTGCACACTGAGAACACCTCTTATACCAGGGATGAACTTGAGGAGAGCACATTTCAGTTTTCATCTTTTCTCTCCTGTTAAGTGTTCTGTAGGGTTTCATCTCGCCTTCGTGACGGTGGCAGTTGGAATATTTAGCGGATATATTTATAAATTGCTGGATAGATATCCGTGTGATCAGGCTGCCCTGCGGTAGTTGGAGATTGTAGATTATGTGGCAGCAACAATGGCTTCCTTTGTGGTTAAAATAATGAAGGAAATCCTGCAATATTTGGATTTTCTTTCGGCGAGGCGGCTCTGCCTTCCACCT
This sequence comes from Malurus melanocephalus, assembly GCF_030028575.1. NCBI lineage: Eukaryota > Metazoa > Chordata > Aves > Passeriformes > Maluridae > Malurus > Malurus melanocephalus. Next base: position 1,355,712 of record NW_026623347.1, on the reverse strand, counting down.
GCTGTGGGCTGAGATTTAAACAGTAACAACTCATTTCCTCGAGTCGCTGAGTGAGGCTCTGTAAACATCACTCTATGAAGAGAATATGAAAAGCACAGAGGTTGTGCTTTGATACCAAATTCAGAGGCTGGARGTTTCTTTGGAGATTTTGTTTTGGTTTTGATAGTTAATGGTTCCCTTTCATTTGCCTGCTCTGTATGGATGTGCCTTTCTCTCTCAGTGCGTTTGTAACTTTCTTAAAAACATCCTCCTGAATTATTTAAAAAACAGAATTCTGGAATCTTTTTTGTGGATGAACTACACGAAACATAATTAGTGAACATCATATGTAGCTTTTTTTGATTATTAATCTTGCAGCAGGTAATGGCTTTGAGCAGAAAGAGGGTGGCTTTGGGTGGGATATTGAGAAATCCTCCCCTGGGAGGGTGGGGAGGCCCTGGAATAGAATTCCCAGAGAAGCTGTGGCTGCCCCTGGATCCCTGGAGGCGTTCAAGGCCAGGCTGGATGGGACTTGGAGCACCCTGGGACAGTGGGAGGTGTCCCTGCCCATGGCAGAGGTGGGACTGGATTATCTTTAAGGCCCTTTCCAACCCAACCCATTCTGGGATTCTGTGATATTCCATGAATTCGCAGAGCTATGAGTAGTGGTTGCCTTCTGATATACAATAAACCATTATAATTTTTTTTTACCCTGACTGAACTGAATTATTACAGGTGGTCAGAAAGTGAGACTAAAACATGAGGTGTAGAAATTAAATGGGAAAAAGAAGCCTTGGTGGGATTTTAGGTTAATACGTCAGGAGCTGCTTGAGGCTCAGTTAAAACGATATCAGCTCATTATTTTTTTTCTCCTTGGCTGGTCTGCTAAAGAAATCAATTTTAAGAACAGAATAATACAATTGCATGTGGGAAAGGCTTTCTCAGTGTATTTGGGGATAACTGAGAGAGGTTCATGTTGAATTTTAATGGAGTGATGTTACCAACCACTGTCTTTTTTTTTTTTTTCCTGTTAGAATCCAGGTCCTATAAAAACTCTGCTGCAGTTCTGGGGCCCCTCCTCCTTTCAGTTCTGTTTTGAGTGTTTCTAATAAAACTTGAGAAATCTTTTCTCAAAAGAGACTTCTTAAGAAGTGATTCTGTAGTGAGTGAAAAGATGGTCTTTAAATAGATGGCAGAGTGTTAGGGAGAAGATTTTGTGAATGCRAAGAATAGGTCATGTTTAAGGACTTTTAAGCAGTCGGTGATAGTAAGATTTTCTTTTTTTATCGTAAAAAAAAATCTGCTCTGGCTTTTTTCTGTTGTCTTGGGATGCAAATGGATTTTTGTAGTTCATCTAAAGCAGTTCATAGAGAAAAATGGAAGAAGGCTAAGAGAGATAACAGAAAATGTTGGTGCCTTAAAGGAGGGAAAAAAGGTTGGAAGTATCAAAACAGGTYTTACTGTAGCGAGTCATTTTGTGGTGTTTATCTTAGAGTTATAGAAGTTTCTAAGGGAATGAATTAGGATGTTTGTTCTTTTAAGCCATACTGTGTGTTAGCCAAGATTTGGGAAAAACATTTGGTCTGTTTGCATCAAGAAATGAGGAGCGCAGAAGCCAACTGGAATCTGCAGTGCCATTTAGGTAATTCTGAAATGCAGAAGTGATGCTTCAATTTAAAAAARAAAAGAATTTTTAATTAAATCTACTTAACTATCGGTGTGAAACACTCATTCTTGCCGCCTGGGACTCCTATTCTATTGAATTGTTGAAAGCTAATCATAACTATACATTACAGAATGTTTAGTTTTCCTCTTGGGATCGACTGCGACAGGTTTGCAATCTTTAGTTCAATATTTCCTCCATCCAAGTCAAATATATGATTGGCAATTACCCAATRACTAACTCGCCAATTAGTTATGTGACCTGTTCAAGGCAGAAAAAGAAGTTGCCCATTGAAATCTTGTCTTCCTGTGACTGTGCATTTAAAAGAAATAAATGTCACTTATTCTAGAAATATATGGGCTTCCTCACAGAACTTGCTGAGTCCTAAAAACAATTTAATTCCATCCCCAATTAAACCTCTAAAAGCACTATCCATCACCCTCRGCTGATAACTGTATTTGCATTCAGGAATTATAATGGAGGAACCCAAAAAGAAGGTTATCTTTTTCATCTCTGGGACGGCAGAAATGGGTAGCGTGGGCTCATTTACTTGATGTGTGAAATTGAGGAAGAAAGACTGATTTAAATACAGTTGCTTCAGTACCCTTCCAATATAAAATCAGATATCGTCTTTGATGAAAGTTCAGGAAATCCATTTTGAGAGAATGCTTTATACCATTGTGTGAAAATTCGTAGCTGCTGCAGTATATTTGAAAAATAACCTGATATTTTAATGAAATATTCACAATGATGCATCAGTCCTTTGCAATCGAGRTTTAGAATGAGGCAGTAAAATGCAATTTAAATTTAATTGTTGTACTTGGTGATTTATGTCACACTTCCAACCACAAAAATTTGAATCTCAAAGATCCAATATTTTGGGTAAAATAGACTTCCTGCAAATCAATATGGTTAAAGTGRCTGAATGCTCTAATGTATGTTTGACATTGTTGACAGTTTATGAATAGATCATATACTAACTTCCACAGCATCTCACCAATGCATTTGAGAAGGTTTGAATTCAAAAGAAGATTGATTCAAATATATCTGAGTTCAATCTGACTTTCTGGTACATTTCCCAGGATTTACTGTGTAATAATTCCAAATTCATATGCCAYATAAGCTATTGAAGTTCATTTCCACAAGAGAATACAACTTGCATCCAGAGCCAGCACATGTATGCATGTATATCAGAGGCTGTAAGATTAAAAAACAGAGATAGCAAGACTAAAAGATCCTTTTGAAAAGRAAATAGAGAAAAATCTTTTCCATATCCAACTTGGGAATAAGAAGAAAAACCGTTTTCCCAGGAGGTTGCAGTTGTTTGCTGTTAGAGCAGAGCAGCTCGAGCTCGACTGTTTGTGCTTGACAATGTCCCAGCTGAACTTCAGTCTGGCCCTGAATGGGATTTTCCTGTCCATAGTTGTACCCACATTCTTTGGATGACTGAAAAGATTCTTCCTGCCTTCCTTTGGGTTTCTTGATTCCAGCTGCATTTTAACCTGTGCTTTTGTATTACAAATTCAATACCCCAGACAGACTTTTTGGGGTACTTTTTCCATGGCAGTCATCATTTATCCACCTGAAGGTGGCTCAGATCTCTTTTCCTGSCAGACACTGAGAGCAAAAACATCTCTGTGGTGTTAATCTTCTCCTGGGCTGATCATTCAGCCTCTGCCTCATTTTCTTGGGCAATTCCTCAGAGATAATCCTGTTCTTTACTTCCCTRTGTCAGCTGATCGCAGCTTTAGAAGCACATGAAGAGTAATGTGCATCATGCTTTGACTGGAGATTAATAAGCTAAAATCAATAGAGGTGTGTTACTTAATAAACCAGTTGTGTTTTCCTTTGAGTTTGAAAAATGTGTCTCAGTCAAAACTCTATTTTCAATATTGTACCTGTTGGGYGTACTGAGCTGTGGAAAAGCAACTGCTCACCTGGTATTTGTTAAGTGATTGAGCTGTGTTTGCTCTGAATTGCTGATTTATGTGCAGTTTGATGTACTTTTAATATTTAATATTAGCTCACCTAAAAATTGCTTAAAAGTAGAGATGCATAACAAAGACAAATAGTGGCAGTGGGGATCTCTCAGCCTGCTCTCAGCACTCCCTGCTCTTTCTTTCCTCTGAGTGTTCAGGACCACTGACACGGATTTTTTTCAGGATGTGGCATGTGATTTTGTGTTTTACTGTTGGTATTCAACATTTCTGGAGAAAAAAAATGCTGGGATTTGAACAGAGTAGTTGCAGTGGGTTTTACTGATGAGGGTGATGTCATTCTTCTCTGGAGTACTGTAACTTTCCTGTTCTCTGCAGGCTAGAGAGGTTCTCAAGATCAAACTGTGTCTTTGATTAAAATTTATTAATTCCTGAGGGACAGGACTGTGGCACTGCTTTCAAGATCTTGCAAGACCTCGTAGTAACCAAAAGATCTATTTCATCTGACTTTGCTGTATGTATTTTAAAAATGTAAGCTCTTAAAGGGCTGAGAATCATTAGCCAAGCCCTGTTAATTTGTTTATTAGAGGCAATGTTTGARGTCCCTGAGATGATGCTCTCCTGTTTCTCACGCAATCCTTGTGTATCCTGGAGTATCTGATGAGTATCTACTCTTGGAATTGACTCATTCCAATCAGTGCAGAGCTGTACAGCCAGGCTGCCTTTTCCTCTGATAGATCCTGCTCTAAATTTGTGTCTGAATGTGATTTTCAGGGAGAATGAGCACGAAGAAACTTTCAACTTTCCTGTAGTTCATCCCCTCTGCCAGGGCTGAGCACAGCCAGGAGTAGAGGACAATTGCATACAGCAYCATTTTATATTTAAATGTCCACATTAGTTCAATAAAAAAATCTCTTGGTATTGTTGAATTTAGTTCTGAAYCTTTATTTTCAGAGAAAATCCATCTAAGCTTTGTATGTACCAAAGGAAAAAAGAAACTGGATGGGCCAATGCAGCAGTGCAGTGAAAGTCAGGCAGCTCAGAGGTGCAGAAAAGCAAGGCAGTCATGCTGTGGAGCAAATTTCCAGATAATTTTGGCATATTCGATCCTATTTCTTCTTGAGATTTACATAAAATAAATCTGCAGCATCCTTTTAAGGACTCAAGTTGGGATGTTGGCGAGTTTGGTAAGCAGACTTAATGAAAATTTACTGAAGCTGTAAATATACATGTGCCAACAGATTGGCACCTTATCCCTTTGCTCCTTCCTGCAACTCAGAGAATTTTTTAATTACTATTACTTTTATTTTTAAATCAGCATGGCTGAAGAGCCAGAGAGGCTGGAAGTATTAATACATTTCGAAAAAGCAACAGTGTATAGCATGAATGCTTTTTTTTTTTTTTTTTTGGTGGGCAGAAAATTATTCTAGCCAAGAATAATAATTGCAGTGTTTTATTATTTTTGGTTTTAGGACTCAGGCCTTTTATTAGCATTTCACTCCATTCTTCATGAATATAAAACCAGAGATGCTTTCCTGGCTTCCAAACCCTTGGCTGGCCAAGATTAGCCTCCTGGTGAGCCCTTGCTGTAGTTAATTACCTGGTGCAAATATCTCGTACTTATTAACTGGCCCCTTGTRTCTTCCATCCCTTAGCCAGTTATTTCTTTCCTACAACTTCCCTTCTGGGATGGCTTTGATTTTTCCCTGCCAATTTTCCTGTTTCCCTGGGATGCTCTGTAACAACTAAACCTTTTTTTTTTTTGCAAGTCCAGTTTTAAATTCTGCTTTCCATTACGGTGTGAAGCTGTAAATAAAACCCAGGGTTCAGCCCTGGTTTGATCCTGAGCCTGAGGTGCAGAAATACCAACCAAATGTCACCAAAGCTGCCTCTCTGCTTGGAATCTTTGCTCTCTATTTTATTTTCATTTCTGCTTTCAGTGAATATTTAGTGAGCTCTGATTGCATAATTGAATTTGATAAACTGATGGTATGTGATTGATGAGAAGTCAGGAATAAAGGATTAGAAGATAAAATTACTTCAAGGGTTTAAGTAAATCTTCCAGAGAGCCGGGGTAATTTATAAAGCATGCTATACTCTTTATAAAAATATTCCCATAGGTCTATTAAATTTTAGCTTCTRAGTGAACTGGATTGAGTTTTGAGAATCATTTTCATGTAATAACAGCTTGATTGTGATGCTTTAAATGGGAGATAGCTCTGAGTGGGCTGCAGCATCACTAGGTTTGGAATATTTGAGCAGCAAATGTAGGGCTGAATGACAGACTTGTGGGCAACACTTTGTCTTCCAAATAACACCATTTTTCTTGGAAAAGACATTACATTAGAAGTAAGTGGATAATTCAGAGTCAGTAATGAAGGAGCTTCTGCTGCTGAGTCTGTGAATCACTGAAAACAAGGATCAACACATTACTCATGTTGGTGCAGATTCCACTTTCACTGACATCTCCCTCAGTGACTGAACTTTCTTCAGGGAGGAGCAGCTCAGGAAACTCATTCCATGATCCTCTGTACATGAGCAGGTTAAGTGTTGTTTTCAGGGCACTCAGCACTCATTTCACTTTACCAACTGCTGTTACCTTCCCCTGAGCTCCAGCACTGCTCTCAACTGCTGCCTCTCCATCTCTGGAGGAWGCCTGACACCTTTCATCTTACCAGGGCAGAAAACTGAAACTCCCTTGGGAGACTCCCCAAACACATCYGGAGCCTTTGACAGGATTTAACATTTTCTCCCTTGTTTAGAAATGCCTTTGTAAAAATTTGCTTTCTACTTTGGGTAAARTAACTGTATTTCAGAGGAATGTCCTCTAACTCCAACTTGAATTTCTCTTTATAGCGTTTAAAATATTGGTTGATTTTACCACTTAGATAGTGAGAATTGAGATGATTTCACAATAATTGCAGTCATTAAAACAACAACTGAAAAAGAARATTTGCAGAATATATTTTCATGTAATAGTGTGGAGAAGTGTAAAAACTATGCTTGGCTTGTCTGGGAATATCTGCTGGTTTGGAACTGTTCCAGTGTTCTCATATGCTGAATTGTTGTGGCTTCCTGTATAGCCAATTTAAAGGAGATACTGCTGATCTGCACTCGTCATAAATCAGGTTGTTTGAAAGACAGGTTATTTAAAATGCTGCAAATCAGAAAAGGGCCTACCTCAAAATTCAGTTTTTAATTCAGTTTGTTAGATTGGATTTTGTATGATCTTTTGTAAGCATTGCTTTAAGATCACGTGTTTTTTTTTCTGCATAAATGCCTGTGTTTCTGAAGTTGCATTCTAAAAACTCGGGAGACAATTTGTCAATATAAATCACCAGATGAGTGGGGAGCTCTGGTTGATTTATAGCCCACTGCAGGAGATTCTTTGGTGACAGTGGGCCTGGGGCTGCCTGGCCACGCTCAGCTGGAGCCCAGCACTGCCCTGGGACCCTTTCATGATAACCAGTCTGTGCTCTGCCAAGTCATAAAAATTCCCTGATCCGAGTGAAARATAAGGGCTTGGAGAAGCTGATATCCCCAGGCTGGGCTGTGAGCCCAGTGGAACACCAGGGCCACTGGGAAACGGCCACCAGTGGCCCTTGCCCYGAGCTCCCCGTCCCCAGTCTGTGTSCTCRCTGTCCTGGGGCTCTCAGTGATTCTCTGACCTGTGCATTCGAAAATTCCAGCCAGCCTTGAATAGCACATGAGGTCACTTCCCTCCAAACTGTAAAAAAATAGGCTGAACTCTTTAAATAGCAAATACAAAAATGGCTGAGCCTATCTAAAATAAACTCTAAAAGGAAGGTTTGTAGTTTTAATGAGCCATTTCTTGCTCCAGGACGACGTTTGTGTATCTTGGGGGTTTTTCTGTAATTTATATATAAAATACACACACTGCACCTGTGCTCTTTAAAGCAGAGCTCAGTATTGACTACCTATTGAATACTATTCATATTTTGTATTAAACCTCTGTTTGTCAATATRAATTTTGTGTTTTATRWGTGATCAGGAAATCCTGGAAGTGYTCCAGGCTGGACAGAGCAGCCTGGKCTAGTGGAAGGTGTCTGTTCRTRGCACGGRGTGGARCTGGATGAGCTTTAAGATCTCTTCYAACCCAGGCCTTCTGTKTTAATTTTGGTAKAGAAGGTATTAGTGTGCTTCTAGAATTCAGCCTATGAAAGCCTCTATAGTTGCAAGTAGGAATTTGACACCTAAAGTGTGAAAAACTTCATCTTCCAGGGGTGAGCGGGGTAGATCTCCAGCAGCTCTGCACTCAGAATCGACCTGTATTTCAGCAGAGCTTTGGCAATTTACCCATCAACAGTTTTGCTGCTTGGAATGTTTTATTTGTCATACACAAAAGTTTGAGATTRCATGTGACCATTGCATTTTACTGAAGTCCCCTAATTCACAATCTGTTAGTGGCTTCAGGTAATGTAATTTAACACATTTTGGTTGGCAAGAACATTGAAAAACACGTTCAACTGCTGAGGTGTTTTTTTTCTAAATTCTTTTCCCTATCAAGAATCTTCATTTACCCTGAGACTTTTCCTGCTGTGATAATCATTTCTATCCAAGATTACTCTTCTGGTTTCTATTCAAGAAATAAAAAAAAAAAAAAAAAAAAAAAAGCTTTGAGTGGATTTAATCCTCTGAGAGGAAAAGGAGAGGAAAAAAAGCCAGTAGGGCCGTTCACTGCTTGCCACAGCAGACAGTGTTGAATTTCTCATATGGATAAAGAGTAAACATGGACAAAAGCTTGTCTGAGTGGGCAAGGACAAAGTTTATCAAGATCTTGGTAATTCTGCCTCCACAGATAAAGCTTTGTTATGAATGTACCGCTGTGAGCCTTAACTGCATCACATTGCTTCTTGTTTCACGATGACCTGTTGAGCAGAAATGAGCCAAATACCAGTAGTTTCTCTGTATTTTCATAAATAGCCTCCAAACCCGTTTTTTTTTTTCCTTTATCTTTCAGGGGATGTTGCACCATTCTTCAAGACAGAGCCAGGCTTGCCCCAGATCCACCTGGAAGGAAACCGACTGGTCCTTACGTGCCTTGCCGAAGGCAGCTGGCCCTTGGAATTCAAGTGGTTGCACAACGACAGTGAAATCACCTCCTACTCCAGCGAATACACGTAAATAACATCAATATAATCACCTTTCCTGTGTGCAACTGCAAAAAAAAATCCCCTAAACAAACCCCACCCCCTCAATTTCCCAATACCTCAAACTGCTTTRTAGATGCAGACACGGGGACTTTGTTATGGAAGAAAAGTGGGTTTTGTAAACAGATGGGATGAGATTCCTTTGCTGAAAGTGAAATTTGATGCTTCAAAACAGAATTTTGAAGTACCAAATGTGCTTTTTGCTGGAGATGTAACTTTTACCTGTATTTGTAATAAATAGGAGCCACATTCCTTAGCAAAATGTTACAAATGATGTGTGACTCATAGTGGAACAGAGCTGAGCTCGCTGGGAYTGTTGATCTCCATCAGATCGAGAGGAATGTGGTCTGTCTGAAGTTCCCCACAAACCCTTCTGTTTCAATCCTAAGAATGCCAAAATCGAGCTGATAGTTTAACAAACTGTTCTTTAACATTGTGCAGTTTGCCCCCAGGAGCTGCCCCTGCCTCCTTCCCATCCCACAGACATTCCATCAAACGGGAGAAACCAGAGCAGGGCTTATCAGAGCTCATTCCTGCTGATAGGCAGCACATGGCTGGCCAAGGAGCAAAGTGTCAGACAGCSAAGTTTTGTCTGCTTTTCTCTAATGTGGGAGGATTAACTGGGTTTTCTCCATGCAATTGGAAACTTTTGTAGCCATACAGAAATGTAGTTTTTATGCAACTTATTTGTCGCTTTCAAATTCTGTAGACATTGCCAGGTGAATTCAAAAGTTACGAGGGGTGGGTATGTGACAGAGAGAGCCCACGTACAACACCTGTACCTTCTGCAAACCAAGTTAAACACTGCGTTTTGGGGATATACGACTTAAAGCAGGAAAATTGTGTGTGAAATTACAGTATCAGTTGGCATAAAAATGCAGACAATTATATAAAAGTTCTGTGTTGTTACACAAGAGAGCCTGTAATTCTCGAAAATTTTCAAAAAACCTAATKCTAGTTCTATTTTTTATATTATTTACATTTACAGACCAATAGGGAAAAAAATCCCTTAAATAATTTCTTTAAACTCTTGGTGGTCATTTAGCATTTAAAGCACTTAACACCTGTTTAAATCCAAATATTTAGATCTGTATGAGGTTACCTAGAAATGCAAGACTTTGGATTTAGATGAGCCCTCTTAGTCCTGTTTTCAAGCCTTGGGATGTGCTGCTACCTCAAATGTGCACATAAAGAGAATATCTGTGAATACTTTCTAGGAAATAAAAAGATCTCTAACATAAAAAGTTCTCTGACAACAAATCACAGGTAAATGTGATTGCTTTGGTGAATGCCGCTTGTTTTGATCAACAGCAGCAGAGTCAGTTGGAGTCTCTTGGTAGAAGGAGCTGAAAGCAGCCCTTGACCGTGTAAGATGATGAGAAAGTGGGGGAAAAAGTGGTGTGGGAGTGCAAACACATGAACCTGGAATGAACAACAAGCAAAGGTTCCAACTGCAGCCCTGYAGGTGTGCTAGGCACTGGGAGAATGACATTTCATGGTATTAGGAGAAAATTTGAGTAAGAGTGGGTGACATTTTGAAATAAGATCAGAATGCCGTGGTATTTCTTAAATAAGTGGACATCCTAACACAAAATTAGAATTTTGCTGTGTGTGGCAGTGTGGGGTGAAATCAGTTATTGGAACACCTTTCCCAGGCCGTGTGTGCACATACCTGCACTCAGTCCCTTGTTTCTTAYCATTGCATTTCATTTATTCTTGTGAATGTCAGGTCATGATTCRAACCATATTTATTAATTCTTTGGGTTTTATATTGTTCTTATTTCTATTTCTAATTAAAAGAKCTGGTACAGAGGAGACTGCTGGTTTATGCTAATAAAATAACATTGATAGAAAATATTAATTTAGAAATTGCATCCCTGCTGCTACACTGCAGTCAGAGATCAGCTAAACAGGATTTTGATTCTGTGGAAATGCAAAACTTTAAGCTTCCAAAAAAAATGGCATAGGTACATTAGGATGAATGAAAGCAAGGAAAATATATGCTTAGCCATAAAAATTCCAGTTGCAAAATTTAACCTTTGACCCCATAATAGTTTGCTGTGCAGTTCTCCTGGGTAAATAGTCTGTTTAAATGCACGAATCTTCCCTGAGTAAGTGACTTCTGCTGCAATTTGAATCATCAATCAAAGATTTTTGGTAATTGATATTACTTAGTGTGTCTCAGTTAAAGTAATGTCTATATTGTAACAGGCTGAGAAGATATTATTATAACACCCCAAGTGAGTAAAGAACTAATTGGAGTCTCTGCATGGTGACACTGGTGACCCCGAAGGAGCAGCTTTTCTTTGTCTAACGAAGCTGGCTGTGTGCACAGCCYGGCTTTTACAGTGACTCTGCATACACTGCTTTGTATTAAGAATTTATAAAACAACCTTATAAATTCTTTGTGATCTGAGATACATGTTATGAAAACAAATCAATGCTGCTGACTGCTGTAGCAGTTGTGGTTATGTCTATAACTTAAGAGATTTTAATGGTCAGCCAGAGTATTTTTTCTGGTTTTTTTTTTTTTGTCCTATTGTTTTCTTTTGAATTAAGTTCTGGACCAGGTGTGCCCTTCRTATTTGCTTTTGTGGCCTGAAGACATTGATTTATTTGAATTTAAGAAACTATGGTTATTTCTAAGCAAACATACACTTTGAACCAGATTATTTACAAGTATCTGATTATTATATTTGTGTTTTTAACGCTGGACATAGTTTAACTTTATTTTGTATTAAAARAAGTTAGATCAGTTGATGAATAAGTCTTTTGTTAAAAAGCTTGAATAGATAAAAAGTAACATGAATATCTAACAAAATACGTTTAGCTTTAATTCTGCATCCATAATTATGACTATTTAATCTCTTATCCTACAGCTTTTAATTTTTGGGGCATTTAAAATTAAAATGAGGGTTTAAATTTTAAATTAAGAGTGAACTGTAAGTGTTAGGTGGGCTTTCTCCTGAGCTGTCTGATGCCACTCCCTCCTTAAATTCCTTGCAGAGTGGGATGGAGCGCGTCACGCTCAGGGACACTCCCCTTGAAACTTTTCTTTTCCGCTTGTCACTTCCCATCTCCCTGCAGAAACTTCCCAAACGCCAGGTTCTGGTTGGCTGTGCCATTCMAAATGAGGAAAAAGTCGGGGCTGACTTTCCAAAGTCCTTGCAGAGATCCCCAGGAACCTTAAGGAGCCTCCTGGCATCTCTACAGTGGGAAGATCTATCTTGAAAGTTTGAGCGTGGAAAAAAATAAAGCAAAATTATGTCTTGTCACTGTAAAAAATTGTATTAACCTTCGATTTCAATTCATTCTGGGGAAGAAAGTCTTGTTTAGAACTTAGCACTATTTATATCCCTTCTTGCAGATCAGAAAGCAGCGAATGGGGAAAGCACTGCACAAAAAGCTGTTAGGTCAATAGAAAAGTAGGTTTTAAAAAATAATAAGACATATGAGGTGCATAAAGAGTGTTTAAAATTGTAAACACAGAATCAGAAATTCCATTAATATTTATCCCTTGCCCAGGTTTGCAATTTTCAAGTTAGTCTCAAACAGTATAAACACATGTCCTATCTTTTTCTCATTTTTGTTATTTAATTCTTCTAATTTTGCTTGCTGTACCTGCACACTATATCCAATAGGTCCACTGAGAATCCAGCTGTTCTAAATTTTGGCTGCCTTGGAATTTCCTAGGTAGATGGGATTTTCACTGTAAATTTTTAAAAGATTTTCATTTCTTCAGGCAACATGTTAAGAATGTTTCCTGCTGAAACTTTAATAAGTCAGTAAAGAAAACCAAAGTAGGACACTTCTGATCTAATTGATTTGTTTTGTCCTGGTGGCAGCAAAACTAACTCTGCATTACTGCCCTAGTACAGATGAAAACTCAGGAAAGAACCCTTTAATTTTGGCTTTATTTAATAGAAAATGCAATAAATGTTAGCCAAGTAGAACACTAAATCTTTATGGGAGGAAGAAAGATTGTTAACGTATAACTATTTGTTAAAAAGAACTGTAAAAATTAATTTTCAGTATTTATCAGAATCTTCAATTTATTTATTTTTATAATGATGTTTTACAACAATCTTCTGCCTGGCAGAGAAGGAAATTATTTTGTAAGGAGCTAGAGAAGCCTTCTGTCCTATTGATTTCCATCCTCTGCTTTATATTTTCACCTCTTTCCTCACTCCATTCCCCGTGGTGAGGCTCATCAGGCAGCACCATTCCTGGTYAGAGTCATTACTGGTGTGCTGGGATTGCTGGGATTGCACACAGAATGTTTTCTTTTAGTGGAATTAAACTTTGAAGATTAAAATTCAGCAGTTTTCCTCCTTCTTCTCGTTCATAAAGACTTTCATTAATCCTGCCATAATATCTCCTGAAGGTGACTGGGGGAATATGTKCCTATGATTAATGTTTGTTTAAAGCAGGATTATCTCTATTATTCATGTGTTTTATTCACATTAAAACTGTGCCTATCAGCTCATTTTCATGTTGAGCAATCAGATGGAGCCGGATGAGGAAGGTGAGATCAGTGGACCAAGAGTTTGAGCTCACTGAAGGGCAGAGCAAATTCAGTGTACGGCCCACGGTGCCAATTCCACGATTCCTCAGAGTTACAGGGTCACACAGTGGAGTTTTCACTGCAAAGCTTTGATATTTTTCACCAGTCTTCCCAATGCCTGCACTTGTTCTCCTTGTGGCTCCTCTGAACAAATTACCTGCTTTGCCTTGTGAAGGAAGGTAGAGAAAATGAAGGGAAAAATGTAAATCTGTCTTTCAAGTGAATTTTTTATACACTTGGCATTTATTGTGCACAGAACTTGAGACTGAAAKGTGTTTCATGCATTTCTTGTTAGCTGTTCTTTAAAAAAATCTCTCTGTAACAGACGATATTGTGGCCAAAACCCAGAAATTACACGAGAATGCTGTTTGTAAGAAAAAACCCAACGAGCACTGAAACCAAAGGATCTAACAGGATGAATTTCTGTCTAATTGTGCTTTTTGCCTGGCAGGTACATCATCCCAGCCCTGCAGAGGTCTGACGCCGGCTCCTACCAGTGCATYGTGCGCAACAGGATGGGGGCACTGCTGCAGAGGAGATCTCAAGTGCAAGTGGCATGTATGTCTAAATGAGGGTTACTCTGATTCACTGGCTTCTTTTTGGGCAAAGAAATCACTGTACTGATAACATTTGGGAGTCTGAACGGGTGTTAGRTAACAGATTTAATGAGTTTTTTGAATTATTGCATCACAAGAAGTTTCATAGTTCAGTTGTCATCTGGGAAGCGGCTCAGAGCAGGGTAACACTGAGTYTTTGAGCTGTTCAAAGCCTTGAAAATGAGATTGTTTGGAGATAYCTGTAGCGTGAAGAAACTATTATACCTCACCCTGAATACAAAGGGATTAAGCAAGGCCATGCAGCACAAAACTATCAATCAGAACAATTAGCAACAACAAAAAATCCAGAAAGCAGCAGCATCTGAAAGGGAATGGTGGGGAGAGCACCAGGAAGATTTCACATTGTAATCCTTGTGATACAAAATCAGTTTTGCAGCAAAACCTTAAAGTTCTGTTCTCAACACCTTCCTGAAGCAACCTTCCCCAGTGTTTGCACCGCCTCAGTTTGGACTGTGCAGAATTTTTGAAATCCAGCTGCCATTTGGAAAGGTTCAGTTGGTTTTCTCAGGAGTCTGTGCTAGTGAACATGACATTAGTAATGATCACCTACTCTTGATTTCCTTTTTTTTTCAGTTAGCAGGTAGAAAATACAATTCAAATAACCTTTTTTGGAAATAATAATAAAATTAGGCCTGATTCYTTTTCCAAAGGAAAAGGATAAAAGAAATTTAAAAAGAGACAGATTTGTGTGCTGTACCTGAGAATTCTCACACATGGATCAAATTTCTCCTCCTCAGGGTCAGCGACTGGAAATTCAGCAGTAGTAAATGTCACTTGATAAGTGGTAKTTGGAGAAATTGAATAATTTATTAGATACCCAGTTTGAAGGAACTGATGCGAGTTAATCAGTATGTCAGTGAGGGAAATCACATGGAATTTCCTGTGTTTGAAAATAAAACAAAACCAGTTGCCACTGGTATTATCTAAGCTTTGCTATCRTGTTCATCAGTTTGCTGCATTACAGCAGATTGTGTTACTGTCTCTGTAATGTCACTGATATCAGTAATTTGATGTTTGGTCTCTCTATTGTTTCAGAGCTGCTGGGAACTGAWGTTAAAATAAACTTTAACTGCTGCTAAAATGGGGTTTTCCTTCCCTGCCTCCTGCCAGCCCTTGTGCCCCTGCTGTCTCTGACCATGGCCTCACTGTGCCCTGGGTCAGACCCTTGCAAGCATTTTTCCAGATATTCCTCTGCAGTTATAGTGAGTTAAATCAGGTCACAGAGGACCTTCTGAAATCTGGTGTGAGTGAACATAGCTTTGAGTGAGCTGTGGGGTGAGCAGCAGGTTTAGCAGAGAAAGGAGAGGGTGAGGAGCCTCTCCTTGTGCAGCACTGAGCCCTTGGAGGAGTCTGGATCCCTCTGGAATTGCATCTCCAGGTGTGGCTTCAGGGGATGAAAGCTTTGGTAGCCCTTCCATGGAAACACGAGCCCATTTCCTTCTCCATCCCACCAATCATTCCTGTTCCTGCAGCTCTCTGTCCCTTTAGGCTCAGCAGGAAAACTTGTTTGTGCAGCTGTGTGCTGGGAAACTTCTCCAAATTTTTTTAAAAGAGCAACAGTTCTTTTGTGGRGCTGTTAAAGGGGTTCTCTCCCAGCTCCTCCCTGTCCAGTTCCCTCCCCAGCTGTGCCAGAGGTTTTACTGGCACAGTGTGGGGAGCAATTCCTGAGGGAGTCCTTGTGGGATACTTTTTGATGCTCTGCTGAAGAATTTTTTCTCCTGAAATGACAGCTTTGTTCCTCTCTGAAGGAAAGGAAGGTTTGCAGTGCAGAGTTTTGTCTTTCTAGACTGCTTTGTGTGTATGTTTGGCCATTCTGGACAGAGTAACAAGTGAAATTGTTTACTCTCTTCAATTTTAGTTTTCCTCCCATTTCATTTGTAGATCTGCATTGCTGAACAAAGCGAAAAATCGCTCTCTTAAATCTGAATTAAGCARTCTGTTTATTAATTAATTTATTAATTTATTTTCACTGATAAAGRCRTTGAGGCAAAGCAAAGCAGATCCTRTGGGAYTTGGGAGASCTTTAATCCTGAGCCTTTGTGACATTCTTTGTGACACCTTATTCCTGCAGCTTAAAGTGTTCTGCAAGTTTGAAATATCCTCCTTCCCCGTCACTCAAGGGTGGATACTGATACCACACGATTGTTTTCTGTATTTTAGTATTTTTWATTTAAATTAATTGATTTAAGCTGTCTGGTTATAGTGAAGTTCCTGATATTTTACCATATTTTTGGTTATTCCTCAAAATATATCTGAAAGCAACTTTCCAGGGGGTCTCTAAAGTCCTCTTAGCCAGTCATCAAAATTTAGGGGGAAGTTTATGTTCGACATTAAACTAAAAGGATTCGCAAGAAATTAGCCATTTTTGCCTGTGAGTAGAGGATGCTTCCCAATACACTTCACCTCAAGATCTCTAGTGAAAAATGGAAAGGTAAAATTATAATGGCCCTGAGAAAGATCTGAGGTGTTTTCCACGTCCTAGATTATCTGAAGTAGCAGGGAACTTGTTAAATAATTTAAAAAATATTCTCAACACATGCTAACATATCACTTAACTGAATGGGAACAGATATTGGTGAGAAAACTGCTGAGTAAATCTTAATTACAGGATGGCTTTAAAAAACTCCTGGATTGTGAAAACTAAAATAATCATACGACAGTGAAGTTAATTAGATCCACCTACGCAGTTTGAAATTTCTTTTCAAGTAGCTGATCTGATTACAGTTGTAAGGAATCTGGAGCAGCAGAGGAAGTACAATGCTGATTATGTCTGAATAAATAACTTGAAAATCACAAAGATGATTAAAGCTTCTTTAAAATACCATGTGTTTTTAATTTCTGCTCTTGTTCTGTCTCTTCTCATCTCCTGCCATTCACAGACCTGTAGCAGTCTTCTCTTTGCTGCGTCCTTTCCATCCCTTTCTGCAGCACAGAACTTGTAGAGAGCCCTGCTGTCCTTAAAAAAAAATAAGGGAATTCAGTGACAGAAGCTGGAATAGTTTTCTCTATGTGTGTATGAATTTCCTAGCTTAAATCAAATTAAAATGCAGAGAAGTTCTTTGAAGGGTGAAGAAGTAAGACCCTACAGCCTTGTTTATTTTAATGGGTAAGGTTGTGGTACAAAAAGGCAATGGAAAAACAAGAAAAACAAATCACTGAATTTTTTCAAGGTCTCCCCAGATACCTGAACTTGCCTGTAAAATAAAGCCTTCAGAGGCAGAGGTTCTGCAAGGGTAGTTTCATTTCTTCCATTAAAWTTTTTATTAAAAGCTGCTCTTTAACACTGGAGTTGCACTATTGACAAGGGGTGTGGTGCCAGGAGAGCTGACAGCTCCCAGCCTGAATGTGAATCCTGAATGTGGCCTTGGATTCCAGGATCCTCTGGGGAGCAGGAACTTCCCTGCCTTGCTCTGACTCTCTGCTGGCCTGGCTGTTTGTGTAGCTTTCATTTAAAAAAAAAATGACCAAAAAATTACACATTTATATACACCATGAGCATCCCTTTGCATTGCAGGGGTTCCTTTTTTATTGTGAAAGGATTTATCTCAAAAATCCCAAACCCACAAAAAAAAAATGCAAACAAACCTCCATTAAAATGTCATTTTTAGTAAAACCCCTCAGTTACTGCCCAAGGGTCACTCAGGGCTGCTCATGGATGCTCTGCCCATGTGCACCAGAAGTTCTGGGGTTTTCTTCATGCCTTGTGTTCATCTGCCTCCATAAACCAAAATCCAAACTGCCCCATGATCCCGTGTCCCATTGAGTAATCATCAGTGCCAGTGGCTCTTGGGAACCACGGTGATTTCTCTGTGCCCTGAAAAGAGATGGAGAGAAAGACAAAACTTGTCATTCTTTCTTTTTGCAGACATGGGAGATTTCCTGGAYGCAGACCAGAGGAAAACAGTGACTGAAGGACAAGCTGCAGTTCTGAACTTCCCACACATCCTGAGCCATCCGAGGCCCCAAGTGACGTGGTTCAGAGACGGGCACAAGATTATACCGAGCAGCAGAATGTAAGTCAATTTAAAGCTCAAAATACACCCACCCTAAAATATGATTAATTATATTTGATAACACAGCTTACATTTTAAGTACACTAATTAAGGTTTAAAGAGAATAAAGTAGTCGTGTTCGTACTAAGTTTGAGATAAATTACTATTTTAAGACCGTCTCTGAACTTCTGAAGCAGTTTGACAAAATAATTCATGTGGTTTTAATGGTCCTGGCGCAGCATAAGGAGCTGGGTATGGAGAATGTCTGTGCTTCCTTCACGCTATTCATTTCCATGATACATTTTGRAAAAGGAAATGCTCATCTCTCAATTACGTTTACTTGAGTGCACTTACTTAATGAATACTGAGGTTTTTCTCTTTTTAATATATGAATCTGTGGGAGTTTTGTTGCTGGGTTATGCTTAGTACTATTCTCCTYGCAATAAAATTCCAGATATTGTTTATTCTTTTCATTATTTTTAAGCCTACAATGACAGTTTTATTTCTTTTTTGCTAATTAGTAGCTCACCTCTAATGACACAATACTTGCACTTTGATTAGTTATTATCTCAAGGTTTGCTCATTTTTCCTTTTCTGGAACAGTTACGAAGCCATCCCATGTTTTTATCTGCACGGTTTCATTCAGAGACTGAAGGGGCTTGGCTGTAACATTAAAAAATGTGGATTAAACCTTGCCTCATTTATTAGAAAACTGTTGAAATGCCAGGAATGTTGCTGGTTATTTTTTTAATGAATGTATTACATTTTCCTGTGTTCAAAGGGATAGATGTGCTAGCAAATGATGGTAATGGGACATTGCTGTGTTCCAGGRCTGCTGAGGCTTTGGRGTTCATATTAGAAAGGGAAAACTTTTCTTAAACTTGAATTTTGTTCATCTGTTCAATATATTTTACTGCTGTTTATGTGCCTTTTTGAAACCTGAAAGCTGCTATTCCAGTATCTTAGAAACCGTTAAAATTAGTATTGCAGGGATGTGAAGAAACAGCGTAATAATTTATGAATAATTTAATAGTAATTTGATGGGAAACAGCTGGAAGATGAAACAATGGGTTCCTGGGCAATCTCTTGAAGTGAGCTAAGTGACAAATCCTGAGTTATTAACCATTAAGGATCTTCTTCCTCCACTTCTGCCACATTACAAATTTTGTGTTGTCGATGCTGAGAATACACAAATCAGAAATTTGCAGATGGTGACAAGGCCTTGTTATCCTGATAGCTGAGAGTTTCCTGGGAACCCTTAGGGGAACAGAGCAGGGGAGCCAAGGCAAGCCTGCTGTGCCTGAAAATGAGATTTTCCCTGAGTTCTCTTACAGTTTGGGAACATTGCAGGTASAGCTGTGTATGTCATGTATTTATTAAAACAAAGGTCCTCATTTTCATCTGCTGTGGTTTGCTCTCACCGTGGTGGGATTTTTGGGATAAAATGACTCTGTAGTAACTGTGAGGAATGCTTACAAATGGGAGATCTGTAACACTGGCTACAGCAGGGCTGAAATACACCTCAAGGTTTCCGTATCAATTTCATCCCCCTGGTCAGAAATTTTGTCTAGAAGGCACATTTGAGGACATTTGTCTGGCCTGTGTGGGGATCTCTGAGYATTCCCAGAGCTGAAGGTGTGAGCCTCCTTGGAAGTTTGATAGATGGTTCATAGTGAGTCTGGTAAGTTCAGGAATGACAGATTGATGGTGCACRTACCAATCATCAGAGCACTCTGTGTGCAGTAAGTCTCAAAATATTGGAAAAAACCAGAGAGCATCCACTCACATCTTGCTCTCCATGAAATCTGGGAAGTAAATATGGCCCCCCTATAAATACTGGGGAGATGAGACATGGAGAGGATGCACATAAAACTGTGAGAGATGCAGAAATACCTTATGGGAGCTGTTTCTTACCTTTGGAGCAAGTTTTGCATTTCACATATTTTTTTGTGCACCAGGAGGTACCAATCTCCCTGATCAGTTTAGCCAGTGATCCAGTTAGGCTGGTGCATCAATCTCACTGGATCTCCTGCTAAACTGATCAGGGAAATTGATACAACCACCTTGTCTGATGCTCTTTAATCTGATTAAAAGTACCTTATATTGCTAAATCAATATAAAGCTTTTTTAATGCTCTTAAACAAGCTTACAATGATTTGGCTGAATCAATCAGCCATAATTTTGTGTGTCAGCTGTAATAATGATTTCCAGGCGTGACATCGCTGCGGTGCACGAGGAGTGAGAACATAAACAGTGTTAGAAAATGTGGAGAGTGGTGGTGGTTGTGGTGCAATTCATTCAAATGGTCAAGTTAAAGTCYTACTCATGCAAAAACCTTAATTTACATGTACTGAACGCTGCACTGCTTTTATGGCATAAAAATGATCCCTGTGTTTGTGTGCACAGAGCTGCTGTCACCTCTGCAGTGGATTCATCTCACTGATGTGGGAGCAGAGCATGTGACGAGTTGTCCTTGGGTGAGAGATACAAGAGATCAAAAGTAACACAAGTTCTGAGAGTGAAAAATAAGAAATTCTTAAGATGTTTCAAGGAATGGCATTTAATTGGCTCTGCAGTGAGGCTTCCCTAGCAGGATTAAGGCAGTAAATGCTGATGTGTTTCTCCTTCACTGTGTTCCAGTATTTAGGACACTGATGGGGAGGGGCTSTGCCAGCTATTCAGCATCTCTGGGCAACCTGTGCCAGGGCCTCACCACCCTCATTAGGCAACATTTCCTCCTTACATTCACCCTCTTTTAGTTTAAAACTATTCCCCCTTGTCCTATGACTGGATGCCCTTGCCAGTTGTTTAAGGTGGGGGAAAAATGCCGTGAACAGCTTTGGTTTCATTTGTTTTTTCATCAGAATGGTAAATCCTACTGAGAACATTCATGGCTGKGGCATTTTCTGGGAGAAAGTTTCCTTTGGGACTCAGGCAATTTTTTTCAARCTGCATCCTCTATTAATTTAACTGCTGGAGTTACTCATGGCAGAATTTTCCAGCGAATAACCACCTATTAATGCCAATTCTAATATTTTGTTAAACCCTCCAGATGAAAACAGGAATAGGATGACAAGTTGCTCTTAAATGACTGGACATGTAAGGCCAACAAATCCCTGTATAATACATGAATGTGGAGCAAATGGCCTGCWCGTACTCCTGGGGTTGTTGTCATAGTTTATGACTTAAGGCAAATAAMAAATCTGCAGCAGAGTTAGTGGGACATGATGGTGGGTATTAAAAAATTTAAATCCTAAAAGTCTCTGTTGTCCTCCCCTCATGCTTAGTGCACTGTGGGTGTGCATTCCTTGTGGCTTTTATGTATTATCTGTCACCAAACCTCAGCTTGGTATTTTCAAGAGGTGTTTCTGGAATGTCAGAAGGAAGCTTTGTACGTGCTAGAAAAGGACGAACTAGAGAGTTGGAAAGAAGACTGAAAGATCAAGAGAAAATGAGCAAGGAGAAGAATTAGGGTTTGAGGTATTTATTATTCAGCATTCCCCAAGAAGTTGTAGAAAAGATTTCACATTGCACCCAGGCAGATTCATTTCCAAATATATCAGTRATGTGTAGTTAACAGCTGCACTGTTATCCGAGGTCTTGACTGATGGGATGATTTTGCCTATTTCCCTGCACRTCTTACCAAAACCAGCAGCTCTCTAAAGGTGACTGCATCAAAAGAAATTGCTGCTCTGGGATGTCAAGTATTCAGCTTGCCTTGCCTGGCTGTTCTTCATCAGGCTTAAAAGCAAAGCACGTTTAACTTTCTTCACACGAGCACAAACAGTACCTTGGAGAGGCACAAAGGACAGCAGCACCATCAAGGTCTACAATTGCCTTTCACTCGTGGCATTGAGRAATTAAATTCTTAGTACTCTTAGAGGATTTTTTACCTTTCTCTAAGTGAAGCACTTTGCAGAGAAAAGGTTCATTCCAGCCATCAATTCATTTAATTCACTTCCTTTAAGAAGAAAACTTCTATGCAGACATTATTACTGTCTTCATTAACTTCCTCTAAYGGTGAAACTGCTCTTCCCTTGTAAGCTGCAGTTGGATGAATATTAACTCATGTCTTTTGATGGTGGAATTATGTCTGACACAAAACAGCAAAGTTCATTTTTGGAGTATAAAGGCATTTCTGGGGGGTCCCTTTCAGCAGAATGGACATTTGGCCAATTAACTCCTGAGGAACCAAAAACTTCCCAAGTGCACTTCATCCCACAAGGGAGGAATGCTGAATTGCATTGTCTTTAGGTACCCATGGGTTCATATCTGTGTTTTACACTCACATCAATTCATTATTGGGCATATGTGGTYATTATCAACTCTTAGAGACTGAAGGTGCTGGCAGATTTTGGAAATGAAAATACATTAAGCACCAGCAACTGTTGCGCTTGACTTACTGTGGTTTTGAGCACTCACAAAATCTTGCAAATAAGCAAAGCTGGTGTAAATTTATTAGAATTTGTTAAAATTGTAAATATATTAATGGCAGTAAAAAAAAGGAGCTGTAGCTAAGTAGGCTTTAAAAGATGAGAAAAATTAAAAGATCTAGAAACAATACATCAAATTTTGGGCTGATAATACCAATAGATTATGTTTTGCTTTGGTGAGAGCATCTGACTTAATGTAGCATGTATATATTTTTCACTTTAAAACAAACACCACTTTATTTTTATATGAGCWGTTCTAGTGGCACAATGCATTTCTTTGCAAATACCAGCCTGTCACACAACTTAAGCTAGTTGCACATAATTACTTTTCACATCCACTGGATAATACTTTCATTAAGCTTGTGATGATTATCATTGCTGAACAATAAATTCAGAGGCTGTCAACTCTGCCATGTATTAGCCGAGCAATAATTTAAAAAATAAAAATTTGCAGATCTCTTGTCTTCTGACATTATGGAGTGACACCTCACAGCAGTAAGAAATGAAGAAAACCCCTATAATATTGGGTTATCTGTATTTACCTTCTACAGGCTCCACATTAAAGACAGCACCTCAAAAAGAAGAATATTTGGCAGAATTAAATTATTTCCTTAAACTAAAACTCATTGGCACCACCCTGTAATTATTGCAGCAAACTGCTGCATTGAGTAATTTCAGTTTGGAGGAAGAGGCAGCACCAGGAATGATCTTTCCTCGAGTTTCACTGTTATCCCCAAGGCCTGTATGGATAGGAAGGGCTGTAGGGAAATTTCAACTCTCCCATTGACTCTTGGAGTTCTCAGTGTGAGGAATCCTGCACTGCCAGGGGCTGCTGTGGGTTTTGTTGTGTGCTGTGCTCAGCAGAGGGAAACAGCAGCACCCCCGGGAAAGCAAATCCCAGGATTATTTTCCAAAGCTGTTTGACTTGTCTGGATTCAAGCTCGCTGCTTTCCTCTCTGCACACAGTTTGTTTGCCGCAGGTTTTAGACGTATACGCTTCGGAAATTAATTTATTCAGACCTCTCGACTTTATGGGTGAAACTCTGAGGGTTGGTTTGATGGACGGGGAGGAGGAGCTGAGGTGGTGCCTGGGGCCCATGGGATGCTGAATGCAGGGTGGGAGCAACACAGGAGGGGGAGAGGGACAGCCAAAAAAAAATAAATAATAGTGCTGCCAAAGAAAATAAAAAATGGCTTTTAGCAAGGCTGGTTTGGAAGGGGATTCTTCCCAGGAGAGACACTTGGGCTGATGAGATGAGAGGCACATTTTGGGATTTGACCAATATGTCTCATTACAAGTTTGGACCACAAACCACAGAGTGGTTTTTTAATATATATTTTTTTCATAAGCCAGGGGAAGTTCTGCCGTTATGGTAGYGCTGTAAAAATCCATATTTTTTGCTGGAAAGAAGTGGATACTTGGAACTAATATTGTGTTTTAATGGCGCTCAGCTGCTCACAGTATCTTTCAGGACAATCTTCACCAGCTGTAAATTTCAATAAAACTTCAAAGATCATTGTCTAAGAGRAGAATCTGACTGCTGGATATTGTTTTTCCTATGATGATCATATATAAAGAACAAAATCATTTTATGTGCTGCTACCCTTATTAATCATAGATTTGGAATTTGTAAAACAAAGGCAATGGAAGTGTCACTGGAAGGAAACCTTTTTTGCTCTAAGTATGATTTACTTATCACAGCTTGCAGTGGAAATTGATTTATGAGTTTGTTGCTTTCTGGGGACAAATGTACTTTGAGAGAGAAAATATGGACTGTGAAAGAAGYGTTAATAGCATTACTCTCTGTAAGTGAGCTATATACTATTTTTTAAAAATCATCCTCAATCTAAAGGTGGGTAAATACGAAKGCTCATTGACATTGTATTTTGAGGCTCACTTTTTGCATCTGCTGCATTTTCTAATCGAACCAAAGATGCTATTAGGGACAAGTCCTGAATATAATCCTTTAGTAACTAATGTGCTTTTGTGGAAAACCACTTTTCTGTCAATCTTTGAACTACAAATGGAAATATTTTAATATGCAGCCAAGATAAGACTATTTAAAAGTGTCGCAGTCATTCTTAAGAGCAAATATGCAAAAAAACCCCTATTGCTTTATGCTTAAAAAGTGGCAATTGTTCACAAATCCCYGGGAACAATTTATCTCCTGTGGCCCCTCACATATCTTTGCTTTCATGGAAATAGATGCAAAATGCTTATCAAATATAGCAAAAGGTGGTGTCTTGTGTTTACCAATCAACTTTTATTAATCAAAACTGACTGAAGTAAAATGTATCTGTCAGTACCTCTGCCTCTGTGCTACAAAGGACTGTTAATTTTCTCTCTGTGCAGAAAAGGACAAATTCTGCCTTGCCTCATGATTCCAGWGGATTTTTATRTGATGTGAAAAGGTGCTAMGACATATAAGTGTGTAACTTTAARGTACAGGTTTATGTGGAATACTTTAAAAGCCTATCATTTTTGGCAGATTTACTTTCATTGTGAGAACTGCTCTGTGATTCAGGAAGAAAAAATTTTTAAAAAACCACCCAAAACCACAGAACCTGACACTCTGGGGATGTATTGTGGCTTTTGTGGTTGATTTGCATCAAGTCTACTGTGTTAACTGTATTCAGGYTGAATTTAAAGAATTTCAGGTTGAATTTTTTGCTACACGGGAGCAAAGTGAGGCATTAATGAGTGCTGCAGGGAGAGGCAGAGCTGGCAGCCTATGCCTATCCTGGGTGTGCAGAGGGCTGAGTGGGGCTGCTTTGTGCTTGGCCTTCATCAAACTGGTCCCAAATGAATTTAAACCCCTTGTAAAACGTTCCATGGTCTGTSTGATCTCTGAGAGAGGAGGCATTTTCCGTTGTGGTGAAACTTTGCGAAGGTATCTTGCAATTAAAAATGATAAAACAGTTGAATTCTGCCAATATTTATTTGAAATCAATTTTTTCTGCTGTTTGTTAGTGCTGCCTTTTAGTTCTTACTAGACACCTGTGCCTATTTTTATGTATTTTTGTAATACATTGKTTTACCTGGAAGGACCAACTCTGGACACAGACAAACAAGGCAATTATTTATTGGGTTTTTGTTGGGTTTATTGCTTGCTCAGCTTCACTCTCTTCACTTTTCTCTCGAAATTCCAAATTCCTGCTGTTTGAGTGGGGAAAGAGTGGAATAGACCCACCTACTTCCCATCAAAGGACAAAGAGTGGAAATCCTGGAGGGAATCTCTTCCTTCCCTCCCTTCTCATGAGTGTCAGCATCCCAGGAGTGAGGCCCTCACTTTTCTTCAGTTTCTCCCCCAAATAATTTCGATGAGTTTCTCAATCTCAACTCCCACCAAACCTCCCCTTTACTGCCATTCATCCATCCCAGACCTGTGGCCCCCTGGAACTCCCCTCCCTGAACGTTGCCAGAATTTTATTTTTGTTTGTTGTGGCTTATTTGTAGACTCAGRACCTAATGTGTCACTGAGAAATAACACAGGAGAGCAAATATCCAGCAATTTCTACCCTGTGTGTGCCTGGCTACTTGAATTCTCAGAATTGGGGTCTAAAGGAGACCTTATTTAGGAAAAGCACTTGAAAGCATTGCGTCTAAGGGCTGTACAACAACATTTTTGGTATTTTTTTTTTAAACCTCAAAGCTTATTCACTTTGTAAAACAGGGTTTTGCTGGATTTTACTCMAAGATTTTTCAAGAAACAGCGTTTGCTGTTGCCATTCAGCAACCGTGACCATTTGCAAGAATTTTAACAGCTCTGCTGCTGCYTGCCAGCTGCCATGTGTTCCTTCCCTGCTCCCTGCACAAAACCTCCTCCCTGCAAGAGGGCTGCAATACTTTCATAGTAATCACTAGTTCAAATCACTGATTATTTTAAAACATCAAATCTCATTTTTGGCAATCCATCATCTGTTTCCATGGGAACTGAAACTGGCCTCAGCAGCGACAAGAAGCAGAGTTTATTGGGATACTTGCACATTTCAGTGGCTGTTGTTAGACAGCTGCATTTTCTGTTTACCCAACAGATATTGCAGCAACAACCTCATAATAGACTTTTAAAATTCGATGTACATTTCGTTTTAATGCATTTATGTCTTTATTCATATTTTTCGCAGCTTAGCCCAACTGTTATGATGGAGGAGAGGRAAAATTCAGTAATTTCCATCATATGCAGTCAACATTGGATGTTTCCATCAAGTGTCTTTGCTATTGTTTTAACTAGGGCTGGGACAAAAAGAATGGAAAAATGTCCTGCCCTGAGGGGGCCAAAAATAAATAAATAAATGAAACAATTCCTGATTTTTCTGYAAGTCTAGTGTTTCTCTATATCTTTGGTGCCCCTCATCACAAACCCTTTCTGTCCCAAATCTAACCCAGAAGGAGTTTCATGGAAATGCCTTGAAAATTCTCAGTTCTTGCTTCTTTCACAGGGCTGATCTCAGCTCGTGTCATTGCTGGTGCAGTATTTACCACAAACCCCACTTTCTAAACAAATTATCTGTCCTCAAATCTTTGGTTCGGTGTGTTTATCAGTAATTTATTCACGTTTAGCATAATTATGAACAATTCAAGCTCTGTTTTCACCGAGATGGRTTTTTCTGCACACAGACGTAGTTAAAAATGATAAATAACTGGTAAGAAATGGCTGAGGGTGCACAGCAAGAGGGTGAGAGCAAAGAATATTGTGCAGCTGCTTTGCTGGGATCTAGATCTGGTACTGACTACACCCAACTCTGGTTTTAACAGCATTATTTGGAGAGTGAATKAATTTATTTTAAAGAATTTTAAATTTATTTTAGAAGAAGAAATGAAAATACCTTGAAGAAATCCTGTAAATAGGTCTTCATTGTATGTTGATGATTTAAATATTCCAACACAAGGAATAAACTAACRTGCCACTCATAATTTAGTAAAAACRGGGAGTTGGCAAAATCTTYGTGTTTCAGAGAAATAAAGAGAAATGTCRGTTTAATATTAGAATGCCTGATAGCTTCTAATCCATAGCTGTCACTGCTAATTTCACTAAATAAAAGACTTTATGGTGCTGAARGTTCACTAATCAAGATTCATAAAGGTACAATTCCAGTTGTCATCTTCTTGTCTCTTTGGGAAGCCACTTTTATTCACAAAAAAATTCCTGAGTGGAAAAAAAATACCGAGCATAAAGTAGAAAATTGAGTGTGTAAAATGCACCTTGGATTTTCTGGTGAAACTTTTAGGGTGATGCTGGGTGGATACTGAATCTGAACATCATGCCTGAATCTTTGAATTATTTAAGTAGAATTGCTTCATCAGTTGGAAAACTTCTGATTGAGGACYAGCTTTTAGAGTTCTTTTTTCCATGCTGGGAGGTTTCTGTCAGTGAATTGTGGGGTGTCTGAGTGCTGTTAGTTCCTCTGAAACCTGCTGCACCCCATGGGATATTCCCTTAATCTGCTCTAGCCCATTCTGTGACTGGTAGGTGTGAATTTTAATCATTTCTCTAATAAAATACTCACTTTCATCAAATGCAGCACATTTGTGTGAGGTGGCACAGATGGATTGTTCTACACCAAGAGCAAATACAACACATTCTCTTGGTGCACTTTGGTTTTTCTGTGATTTGGGAATGTAAAGAGCACGTGAACATTTAAAATAATCCAACACCACAGCAGCACATCCGGGCTACCCAGCCAGCTGCCAGGTGGTTTCCTAATAATTTAAACTTTTAAATTTTCTAATACTTAATTTCCCCCTCTGAAATAACATCGTAATAAACCCTCCCTTTGTGTAACATCAAAGCGCTTTCCACAGGGTTGCAGTTTTTACTCACGTGCAGATCTGACAAAAAAATATCCATTGGGTCGTTCCTCAGATGCAAATGTTGAAAATCTTTTTTTRTTACATTGCAAAAGGGATTTACCAGAATTATGAAAAGGACTCTGAGCTTGTGCCTTATAAATGCTAATATAAAATCTAGTCTTTTAATAAGTTTTTTAAATTTACATTTTTGAGTTCATTGAGGGAGTTTTGAAGGTGCATCCTCTCCCTCTGACATTTGCTTTCTGTTCCAACAGTTCCTACTCCTTTAATAGAGTCACACTTAAGCTCTCTTTGTATTTCAATCTTTTAACCATTATAGAGGATCACAGAAGATCTGGTTGTCTTCTGATTTACATCAGAATTTTCCTGASCCATTTTGGGGTGTGAATGGCTCATCTTATTCTTTCCAAACCTAGCACGGGGTCGGCATAATGAATGACAAAAGGAAATTTTCTGGGGTTTGGGTTTTGGTTTGTTTGGGTGGTTTTTTTTTTTACCTTTAGTTTTACCAGTGATGTGTTGGGTGGATTTACATTAATGTTCATTTGTGTGTTTGTGCTCAGCTTTGGAATATTGGGAGATTTTCAGATCAYATGCTCTGGGTGCAGGTAACCACCTCTTTTTCCTTCGGATCATTCTGTTTTCCTGTGCACACTTATCTTTCTGAAAGCTGAAAGAATGGTGAAGGTAATGAAATCTCATGCTTCAGGGCATACGCTAATGCCTGCAAATCTCTTTCACGTTTTGTGAGATTAATTAGTTAATATGTGTACAGCATTTAGAACATCATTAATTTGGAATGTACGGCAAGAATTACCTCAGACTGATCTTCTGTGGAGCTCAAGAGTTAATTTCTTCTGYATACACTGTGGAAATTAAGGACAACATTCATTTTTTACATCATCTGTGTTTGTTACTGACACATCATTTGTCCCACCAGAGTAAAATCTGCTACATTTAGTTTGTTTAAAGAACATTTAATCCCGGTTAGTTGGATCACAAGATCTCAGCTGCCTGCTGAACTCTGGGAGGGGCTTGGAAACACTTTGGGTTCGCACTTAATCCTCACTCCAGGAACCCTGACGGTGTAGAGTTAGGGCTGCTTTTTCTTGCAAGGGYGATCTTCAATCCATCAAAAGATCAGAAGTGGTTTGAGATGCATCCTGCAAAATTTCCAGAGCCTGGAAAGGAGGATTTGAAATGGGAAGATGAAAACTGAAGCTGGAATGTATTCATGGAGTAGAAGAGTGGATGTTCACAGGCAGAATTCTGAGCAGTCGTGATAGACTGGGGGGAGGAATCAAACCCAACCAGAGTTCCCTCTGTGCTCCTTCAGTGGAAAAAAGGTTCATCTCAGTGCACAGAGTAAATAAAAGCAAATAATTAATTAAATCATTAAATAAAGCAAATGCATTAATAAAGCTTATTCCTGGATAATAACCTGGACTGAAATGAGGGGAAGGGCTGGGCCGGTTTCAGTGATCATTTCAGTTTTCCCTCCTCAGAAGGTGCTCATTACTTACCATAATTTGCTCCTCAATCTATGTGGATTTGCACTAGGAAAAAAAGACATGARTATTAAGATTTTCACCCCGTATTAYTTTTAATTTGTAAAATAGATGGGAATGAGAATTGTAATTACAAATTGGCATGAAGCTGAAGAATGTTGAAATAAGCATTTCTTTACAAAGCTTTTTTTCACTGATCCCAAAATGGTTGATACTTGCATTGCATCTTGTGCTTGTTTGTTTTATGATTTTTCCTGGAACTATGTTTGCTGTCATTTGCAAACAAGAGAGATCAGTCTGTTATTTACTGAGGCTGAGTAAATCACAGTGTATTATCCAGTTAGGAGACAGCACACAGAGTAAGCAGATCAGGAAAATGTATTTCAAAGCCAGCTTCATTAAGKCGATAATCATCTCAATATATTCCCTTACAATTTCAACAATTAGTAGCCATAGTTTTCTTCTCGTGATTATCTTTAATCAGTGGCGCAAAAAAAAAATCCCCAAGAAGAATTCCATGGAAATTGGAAGCTTCCAGAAAAAATGTTCTCAATGTGTGGAGCATTGCAGCAAGCAGAGGCACAGGACCTGAATTTGCAGGTTGGTTCTGTGCTCTGAGGAGAGGAATTCCTGCAGCAGCAGCTCCCCCCCAAGGAGACACCTTCATTGCTGTCAGAAACCAGATGTTCCTTCAAAAATATTCTCAGAGTGTTCGTGCCTGTGATGGCCACGTCAGGTCGTGGTCAGGGTTTAGCATTCTCTGACTGTGCTCTCAAAAAGCTCTTGGTGTGTTCTTAGCTTTGCTCACACAGTGATTTTTCTACTGGGTTTCAATTTTAGCTTCTGCTGGTTTAGCTTAAGTTTCTGAAGGTGTTTTTATCACAAAATTTCTTCAAAGTTTTCAGTAATATGTAAAAAAATGATCAATAAATTTATTTATAGAATGTTGAAGTGAATAGTGCTGTGGAGAAATCCCCGTGGAAGGATTACCCTCTCTTGGAAGACGGGAGAAAAGCCTGGAGCTGGCTCTCCCTGTGCCAATCTCCTCCACAGCTCCTGTGGTCACTCGTGGACGTGGCCAAAGCCTTTGGGCACGGGGCTGCTCCGGTCAGCTCACCCTGAGAATCCCACCCTGAGCTGCAGTGTCCAAAATCCAATGTGCTAAAACCAATTCTGCATCTCACAGGGCTTTGTACTCGCGATGTTAGACGTCTTGTGTTTTGAGGAATCCAGATATTTAGAATGACATTTGTTTCACAAGCAAAATTCAACAACCCAAAACTTCCTATTCACTTCTTTCCTGTTTAGAGATGAAGAAACTCCTATTTCTTTTTATTTTTTTCATGGGCTTTCATAATTGAAGAAAAAAAAAAAACAAAACATTTCAAAGGTGTCCAGAGTTGCACATACACATCASTGTGGTTTGAATACAGTTGCTGGATTCTTGGTATGAGTCTTCAGTGAGCAATGAAGCTCCATCAACATTTTTTGTTCATTCAATGTAGCTACTSAAGGTATATTATTATTTTTAGTTGACTTATCGATTTTAAATAAATGTTTATGGGAGCTAGARTGTTACAGTATGTTTTGTAACGTGTCATAAAATTTGCCGGGAATCATCTGAATTGATCACACCCAGAACGAAATCCACTGACAGAGKGTTTCCATGGTGATTTCTTGTTTTTCTGATCATGCCTTTTAATTCTCTCTCTCTCTCTCTAATATGTTAGACAGGTTGTTCTCACTGAAAGCCCATGGACTGCAAGAAGCTTCAGCATTTTCCTGTGCTCCCTGCTGCTTTGTGTATTCTGTCACTGGCAGAGTCACTTAATTATCTGACAGGCAATAACTGCTCTCGGAGGGAGTAAAAACAACTGTTGAATCCATTTCTAAATTATATCATATTGCTCCGTTCTAAACCTCTTTTAAATAAATGTGGAGGGTAGGACTGTTGATGTGGTTTTTAAACTTTAAATTTCAGTTAGTTCAGATCATTTTAAATAGTCCTTCAGCAAGAATAAATCAGTTTTTATGACTTATAACTTCCAATTACCATCTTTGGAGGGAATAACGGCGCGTTCCGAGGAGCTGTAAAGTACAACAACAAGGAATTGTTGCTGTTCCGTTTGTGCAGCCTCTGAGCTCCTCTTGTGGAACCTGACAAGAGCTTTTCTTGAGGAAGCACATCCTGGAGGGATCCTCGAGCGTGTCAGTCTGAGGTGTGGCTTTGATCTCCTGTTTGAGCTCTTACCTGGGGAGCTTCCTGAGGAATCTTGGGGGGGGATGGATGATGCTTGACCTACTTTGCTGTGCTTCAGCTGTTCYATAGAAATGGTCTGAGAATCTCAAGCTGTTACAGCCGTTGCTGCTGTGCCACTGAATTGCCTGGAAAGAGGTTTCCTCTGCACAAATTGCCGACCTGTGGCTCTGATGGAGAAATTTCGGGTTTAACTAATAGCTGACTCCATTGCGAGGCGTCGGACGGTGCAAAAGCTTTAAATTGTAGCAAATTTGAACTAAATCAGGTGTGGAGCTGCTGTTAGGGACTTATTTAGGATAGACATAAGGGTTCTATATTTAGAACAAGTTGTCTGGAGTTAGATGGATGGATGAGTATCCATCTATCCATAGGTATCCATTGTGTGGACACATCCATATATCYACACAATAGTGTGATTTAAATAGAAGCCTCACCTGTTAATTGATTCTAAGTGTGTTAAAGGACCCAGATGATGGGTCCTTATCTGAAAGCGTTGGTTTTTAACAAATCTTTCAGAGCCTGGTAAAATCCAAATCCTTGTGTGGCTGCTGGAATCATGGTCCTTAAAGAAACAAAAAGAATGACTGGGATGGCAATCTCATTAGGGGCCATCAGTCCCRGCAGAGGAGCTGAATGGCTCTGTTGGCACTGCAGCAGCAAAAAATGGTAAATTCATCCTCCTTTCATTCTTTAGAGTGTCATTTACTGATTTGTTTCTGCCTGAGCCCTGGTTTTGTGTAYGCAGATTCAGCTAATAAGAGATTTCAGAAAGAATGGAAGAACTGGGGTGATTTTTCTCTCCCCTTTTTCTGACTCTTRTCTGATTTTGGCACTTGCTTGAGCAGCTGCTGTTGGGCACAGAGCACGTGTTGCTGTCACTGTGGGGTTTTTTCTGCTGTCCCAGTAAATTACCTGCCCCTGCCTCTCCCTTGGCCCAGCCCTAAGCTGTTGGGTGCCAGGACAGAAAACAATACCCACACTGATTTTTGGCTTCACAGGAAGGTTTTCCTCTGACCAATTACACAACATAACTCTTGAAACWGTTTTGCTGGATTCATTACTTGTGCTGTTGCTTTACTGAAGAAGAAACGAGGAAGCAACCCTTTGAAAATGTCTGAAATGTTGGGCTTTAAAGCCTTTCTTAAGCATCTATTTCTTGTTTGCATTTTCTGGCCTCCTCTGTAGCATTAAACATGCAGGAAACTATTTTCTTTTCTGCTGTGATAATGCCACATTCTATGATCTAAGGATTTATTTTTTTTAAATAAAGCCTTTACATCTTTTTTTTTTTGTACAAAGACAGATCAATGAAACCTGTGAAAAAGTTGCTAAATTGGCAAATGCAGCATTAATTCCAGGGTAGCTGTGTTATAGATTGACCTGATGTTTTTCCATTTAAACTTAAGAAAGAAATTAGCATAAGTAGCAATGAGATGTGCAAAGGATAACATTTCCTCAGGTGAAATCCCATTTGGATTGTCAGGCATAGAAATTTAGTTAAGACAATACTGTCATCTAAAGCAACTTCAATGAAGTGATACAGAATYAGAAAAATAAAAGTCATGAACAGGAGAAATATGAAGAATTTTATAATACCAAATATATTCCTTTTTCCCTGCTTCACTGTTTCTGCCTTTKTTCCCCTTTTTCTCTCTGAGAAATACATTAATTGTAAGATTTCATCATTTCCTGCATAAATTGTCATTTTACCTTTTGTAGATGATTTTCAGAAATTTGCTGGCTTAGATTCATCTAATGAAATTCAAATTATGTTGCCCTGCTGCTCCAGGATCTGAGCTGCTATCCCAAGGCTTCCAGGGCTCTGCACTGCTGGCCCTTGATGATGCTGTTTGCACAACCCCAGAAATTACAGCATTTTGACCCTTTCTGAATGATGAGTTGGGAAATTCAGGATGTATTTTAGATAATTTTTTAAAATACTACCTAAAGTAGGATGGTGTAAATCCCATTTTTCCTATATGCCTGAGGAATTCCCCACATCAGTTCTGTTTTCTGCACTGGAAAGGCAGGAAGGGACCAGTTCCCCACCTCTGCAAATTTGCTAGAATTGCCCTCAAAATTATGTGAGGGAAGTTCTGTACATGAATTTAAATCATGCAACAGGAAAAAACGAAGAAAAATATGTGTGAAATGAGACATGGGAAACCAGGGCTGTTACTTTGTTTGGATTTTCAGATGATGGACTTCCACTGAGCACTGCTCMGCGTAATCCAAAATAATTGCACCCGTAATTAGTATTCAATTAACACCAGTTACATTTCTCTGACTGCTACTAACTTGGAATCTCCACTTACAGATTGTCCTAACTTAATGATAATACCTGTCTTTTATGGCGTTTAATTGKCTTTTAGAAGGGATAAATTAGGTTTTCCACTGGAACAGAAGAAATGCCCTATTGGCTCGGGCTAATGGTCCATTGAGCCGAACATTCTGTCCTGCCACCAGGAAAATGAGATGTTCTTCAGGGACAGCAGGCAGGTGTTGTCTCTTGTTCTCCTCCAGCCTCCAGAATTTTGGGGTTAGGAACACTGGAGAGTTAATTCCTGTCCAGTTATTTCAATATCTGGTGACAGACTTGTCCATGAGTTTGTCTAATCCTTTTTTGAACCTGCTGATTGTTCACCTCCATAAATTTACCTCCTTTTTTTATTTGCTGTCATTAAATATTATTAAAATTATGATGCAGCTTTATGTAATCATAAATTTGATTTCTTTAGAACAGATTATTTTCTGTGCTAAGTAGCAAAAATATCTAAGATGTTATTAGGTAATAAATTCTGAGCAATGTTATATTGACTGTTTTCTTCAGGAGGAAGCCCTTTGGACAGTGTGGTTGAATTATATTTAAAAAAAAAAACAAATGGAGCTTGTAATTGTAATTAAGTATCTGAAAKTACAGGAGTGAAAACCCAATTTTATAAAATATCCAATGGAGTCTGCCTTAGAGTGCATTTACACCACACCAGGGAAGGGAGTGGAACGAACTCTTGAATTTTTCCACTTTTTCTTTCCAGCCAGAATGTTGTGATAAAACCAATTTGCAAAATCTCATAGAAAATAATTCCACAGCACGTGCTCACATGACGTGGAGCTCCAGTGAGTGCCAGTTCTTGTTCCTGCAGGAGGAGGCTTCACCCGAGCACTGAAGATAGAAAAGGTTTTGATTACCAAATCCCAGTATGAAAAAGGCTTTAGATCCAGAAGATGTTTAGCAAAAAGAATGTATACTGATCAACATCTGGAGACAAATAGGGTCCTGCAGGAGGATGTTAGCTGCAAAATAAAAGCAAAGAGGATAATAAATGCAGATTATAAATAAACAATAAGATTAGAGAAGACATTTCAGCTGTAAGCTCTTCTTAGGGCTATGAGAAAATATATTCTGTTTTTTTTTCTACAGCCTGAAGATGGTCTCATAGCCCAAGTGTCATCTTCTATTTGGCTTTTTTTCCTAGTGCAAATTAACCCTTCATTCAGTGTTTTTATGCTYTGTTCTGACGTTGAAAATTACATAAAATCATTCTATTTTTAATCTTAGCAACGCTCTCAGTAGCTTTCTGAACAGTCTTAAGTAGTTAATGACTTCAGAGATAAATGGATTGGTTTACACCATTCATTTACAAATGTAGTCAAGATCAGTAAGATGTACTGCAGGATATAATTACCATCAGTGGCAAATGTGTTCATTGTGCAGCTTCTTTTGAGCCCCAGTGCAAGATTTTTTAGACTAATTTGTTTAGAATGAAATATCTTGAACAACTTTATTTCTGCCCTTCTCCAAACCTCTGATATCTTGCGAATCCCTTTGATTTATCTCGGTAAAATTATTCTCCTTTTATAAGAAATAAGGATTAAATTTAAGATCAAACTCAAAGGAATCACAGATTTTTTTTCCAAAGTAACATTTCCAGTGAATTTTGCAGTTATCAGGGGGTTATATATTTATATATATATACTTTTTATTTCTTTGCTTTCTGATAGAATAAACCAATCAATATTCCGGGAGATTTTTCTCGGTCTGTGAGTAGAACGGAAGAACCGTTTGTGAAAAGCTTTATAACCTCTTTCCTGGTGAAGGATCACTAAAGAGGTTGACTGACATTCCTGGCAATGTGTTTTTTAAGCTCTACAAGAGTGTCATGGCTGTGATAAGGAACAGAAATGCTCTGGTTACAGAGACACCAATGCTCCCTCTGTTGAAGGGCATCGATTTTCCCATTTTCTCTTGCATCATAAGTAGACATTGAGGAAAAAGYACCACTCAGTGATTGTTTGCATGGCAAAGCAGGGCTGAGATGCTTTTCATTTAAGCGGGAATCTTGTTGCTGCATTGATTTTATCTGACTGCTGTTTGTTCCCGTGCACAGATCTAATGTATAATCAGAATCGCTAAACAGGGAACACAGCAAATCGCATCAGGCCTCGTTTTACGGTGGCAGAAAGGATAAGGTCACTGTTTGGAACTGAGACATAAAATTTGGCTTTAATTTCTCTTAACAGCCATTGAAAATGGGAACAGTTCGGGAGTGCAGTGACCAGGAAATGAAGATTCTGAGATATGTTCGTGTTTTTTCCCCTCAAGCACCAAGTGTAGATTGCTACGCCTTCTCTTCATGTCAAAAATGTCTGTTAAATTAGGAAGACTTTTCATCTAAATACTTTAATCATTCTAAGTGTTTGCATTATAGTCAGATTCATGCTCAAATTGTCACACAGAATTACAGTGCTGAGGGAAAACAGAACTTCAAATGAAATTTTGTAGCCATTTGCCATCTCAACCAATTCTTCATGGTTTTCATTTTAATCTCCTGGGAAGAATTTTCACTTATTCAATAACATGTTCTTACTGTTGCACCAAAAATACCGGATCTGCCTTGGCTGAGAGCAGAATTCTCCCTGCTCAGGAATCTGGAGAGTATCTACCCAGTACAAATGTGATAAGTGCTCTAAATTAATTGTCATTCGGTGTCTTCTAATACAGAAAAGTCCTTGAAAGGAGAGTGTCACAGGAATAAAGARCTGAAAGTAAGCGACCACTTAAGAGACATCAGAGATGGATTTCTCATCCAGTTAAAAAGATGAAAACCTGTTTGCAAGGCTTCATTGGATTTTAAGGAGAAAAGCCCAGAATTAGAATGAAAGATGATGTGCTAGGAAGACTTAAAGAAGTGGAAAATATTGAAAAGTGCAGCAAAAAAAWGTACTAGGATTAATTTCCAGTGCTGATAATTATTTTTTTGGTAGCCTCCACCTTTTTGGCCAGCCTTGTTATATAAATCCTTATTACTTCCTTATCGATTCTTACATGTCTCAATTTTCCTTTACCTTTCACATTTTTTCTCTTCATCTTTCCATCCATCATTTCTTCTGCCCCTCTTCCCCTGCCTRTTTTGAAGCCACAATCCATAAATTTGCCTTTCTTTCAGGAGGCCTTTCCATGCATTAGATMATTTGCAGTAACCAGCCCAGGAGAAGTGGCCCTTCTCGCCAGGGAGTTCCCTGATCTATTTCTGTTTTGCTGCAGACCTTTCTGCAGATTTTTTGGTTTCCTGATCTGCTTTTATCCCCATTTAAGTTGAAGAGGAACAGAGTGTCTTTGTAAGACTTGTCATCATCGTGAACTGAAACTGGAACGGTAAACATGGAAGGGTCAGGATGGCAGTGCAAATATGGTGATGCATGAAATGACAGTTTTGAGAWGGTTTAAAATAAACACACAAACTCCACAAAACTGTAGAAAGATTAATGTTGGGGAATTACAGCCACGAGCAATTGCAAASCCCAGCATCATAGATGGATGAAGTTATATAGAAATAACAAGTGTATCAATAAAGATGAGAAAAAGATTGGTAGCTGGGTCAGCGTTTCTGGAATTTCTGCTCCCAGCTAAACAGGTTGCCTCTGGTTTTCTAAAGGGTGCATTTATGAAYGCTGTTTCATATGTTTGGAAAGCAGAATCCCTCTTTAATGGGGTCAAATAGATTGAGTTCTGAAACAGGCCAGCACGCAAATGATTTCACAGGTGCACATAAGCCATTATTGAAATGAAGGCAGCCAATTTCTGTAATTTCAGAGGTCAGGTTGGCGCAATCTGCTTTGCTTCTCAAAGCATTTCCTGCTTGGAGAATTTCTTCCCTCACATTGCACTAGATTTGAAGTGGGGAAAGGAATAAAACCAGGCGCCCTAGAGGTGAACTTTTTTTGAGGGAGGTTTTTGGAGCAGGCAGTGGAGTCCCCATCCCTGGAGGGATTTCGAGGACCTGCAGATGTGGGGACGGGATTCAGTGCTGGGGTTGATGATCTTCCAGGGCTTTTCCAACCAGAACAATTCTGTGWTTCTGTAATATCAATTTCCTGATGGTTA
Organism: Malurus melanocephalus; assembly: GCF_030028575.1. Classification (NCBI taxonomy): domain Eukaryota; kingdom Metazoa; phylum Chordata; class Aves; order Passeriformes; family Maluridae; genus Malurus; species Malurus melanocephalus. Next base: position 1,317,391 of record NW_026623347.1, on the reverse strand, counting down.
CAGTGATGGAGTGAAAAGCAACCCCTCTGACTCTTACAGCTGTCTGATGACAGGTTTGCTTTCTCCTCTGCATGTTCTGACGTGTTCACTCATTGTGCTCAAATGCAGTATGTTTTAATTTACTTTCTAGCTGAGATTCGCCTTCCTGAGCATCTYCACAAAAGGTTTTATGTAGATGAATTTCAAATCTTGCAGTCAACTTGTCATCTCCCACAATGAGATGATAGAAATCACGGGAATATAAATATAATTTGAACACCGTGTCTTCAGCTGATGTAAATAAAAAATCATGAAGATAAAATATCAGTACTATGAAATTTTTCTAAGTGTGTATTACAGAGGCTCAGAAGGAGGGTGGATGGGCTGGAAGGGTTGCAGGCAGGTTAAAAAGTGAGCCCAGATGTGGATTTTGAGGAGAATGAGGATTGTGTGAATCAGGTAGTGCTGGTAGCCTGCACTRGATAATTATTTTCTACCAGGAAAATAACTGATGTGGTGCAGGGCTGCAGTGACCCTGAGTAGGGGCTGTCTTGAGGACTATTCCTGAGTGAGGGACTTTCTGAGAAGATGAAGCTGGTTCAGATCACAGCTCCCATTGAACAGTGCCCCAAAAGAACAGTGGTAGATGATTCAATCATTCATTTCTGCCTTTGGGCATCAGCAGCTTCCAGAGGCAAATACAGCAACTGGGCAGACATTGGCATTAGTGCTGGGGCCAGAAATGTATAAAATACCCCTTTTCTTGAAGCGATTCAGTACACATAATGTTCAGAAGATACTGCTGGTAAGCTTGAAGTAGAACTTGAGTGCTTTTGTTGATGTGAAAAAACACAGACACTTCATGACTTTTTTTTTTAACATTTAAAATTGGTTAAATTAAGCATGATCAGATGCAGTAATTAAAGCGGATTTTTGGCATTAGTGTTCCTTCAATGACATTCATAACCTGTGGGATAAGATGGTAATTTTTTCATCACAAACTCATTGTCATTCAGAATAGGGGAAAAAAAAATTCAAAATTAGTTTTTCAGTAGAGTGGCATTTGATGAGGCTGTTGATGAGCCTGTGTTTATCAGCAGCTTCCTTTGCAAGCTATTGCACCTTGGTTTTTCCAAGCATTTTGGGTTTTCCTTCTTTTGGTTTCTTTGGTTYTTCAGTTCCAGTCCAGTTTTAAGGTCAATGCTTCCCAGTTCAAAGCAATTGTAGAACACTTAGAAACCTTTATCTGTTGCCAGTTCATTGTTGGCTGCTCCTGCTTTTTACTTGATCTAGAGTTTGGGGGAGTTTAGTTTTTCCTGTTGAACCCTTTATTAATCAGGATAACAGAAGAAAACCAGTGTTCACAGAGCTGCTGTAGTTTACTAAAAGTTGGCAGACCGGGTCATCAGTAATGATGTCAGAGAATAGAAAATTATTTCCTGCACATGGCCAACAAAAAGGTCAACATATTATAGTAGTTAAAAATATTTTATAGTAGTTAGGATATTATAGTAGTTAGGATATTATAGTAATTAGGATATTATAGTAATTAGGATATTATAGAAGCTACGTGTGATCATCAACAACAAAATCTGCAGGAGCTGAGTTTACTTAGGGCCTGGGTTGGTGTTTATTCAACTGAAGTGTCCGGGGAAATCTCCTCTTTACTCTTCCTGCTCCTCCAATCCTCAGGACTGGAATGCAGGCARTACAGGTGGGCTCAGTAATTATGATCTCTTAAAACAGGAATGTCCTTATTTATTGCCTTTAGGGAATGTTTRTTACACTGAAGTTTACATCTGACTTTTGGAGTGATTTTTCCAGGTAAACACAGTTCCTCAGAGGAAGACAGATCAGGACAGCCCCAGTGTCTCCCATGAAACAGAAGAGAGCAAGCACTGACTGCTCTGACCAAACACATAACAGGGTCAGGGTCACTTAGGATTGAGGCTTGTATTCATCTCAGTAGGTTGGTGTGATTTAAGGAATTCCTGATTACAGGAATGTCACTCCCATGTGGTGTTTTGCACCTTCTTCATGCTCCCTGTGGCTTTTCAGCTGCATTTTAACTCTGGGTTGTGTGTGTTTCAGCATTCTCTTAAAAACTCTGTTCTCATTTTGATACCACATCAAGACCAGCAAGAAAAAATAGCAGTAAATTCTTACTTTTGTTAGAAAGTAGCTCTGAACAGATTACTTGGCTCACAGGGATGTTCAAGCCAGAGGCCTTTTTGAGCGAGTGAAAGGACAGAATAAAAACATCCTCTGAGCTGGCAGAAAAATTCAATTGATGCATCAAGATAGACTTCAAAAATTCACCTGCCTGTGAAAAGAATGTTTACATGGAAATAGGGGTTGGATTAATCCTGCTGCTTGTTGTAAGGACTCAGCAAGCATATCTAGAACGTGTTTACAGGAAAAACAGAACTAAAGGATAAAAATTASAAATTATGGCAGTCTGATGTCATTCCCTGCTATCAGTGCAGTGCTTTCTGTATGTTGTTACACTTGGGCTTGCACTGGTGGCTGAGAGCTTAACAAGAACATCATCCAAGAGCCATCAAATCGTCACCACTCGGTGTCTCTTGCCATTATTCTGCATCTCTCTGGTTCTGTGGATGCTGGCAGGGGCTGGGGTCGTGGTCTGGTGCTGTTTGAGACAATCCACGCCATCCCACACCCCCAACTGCAGCTCCAGGAACACACAGCCCTYCCTTGTCTTCGTGTCGTGTGTGCCCAACCATTCTCCTCATCCCAATCACCTCCCACAGTGCCTGGATTTAGGGAAGGGATTCACATCTGGAGAGGAAATCAATATAAAACAGGTCAAGAAAATCCAGGATCTGCCTGTATCCATACGAGTATGATCTGCTGTTACAGCTGGTGCAGATGGGTTCTGTTACCAAGCTGCTCGAACAAGTGAGCAATTAAGAAGCTAATTAAAGRAGAGGATGAGAACAAACAGTGAGGGTAGTAACTTCTTTAATCAGGCATTTAATTTGCCTCTTCACATGGGCATGTCCTGTGTTGCAGCCATTTCATGTTAYTGCACATCTCACGAGGAACAGGGTGAGACAGACCTAAGGACTTCAAGGGAGTCTAAGTGGGCACAATTTACACTTAAATATAACTTCTGATTTGGCCTGAAGTACTAAACTCGCCCTTGGAGGACAAAGTGTCTCTCTAGTCTAGAGATGGGAACAATCAGCTCAAGGTGACCCTGTCAATGACTGCATTGCTTGGAAATTATTCATTTCCATCTGAAATCAACTTTTTTCTGATTTTTGTTGCTGACACCCACGTTGTTTCAGGAATGCTGAGAAATGTTCGATGTTTTTACCTCATTTACTGCTGTAATGACAATATACAAAAAGATTCCTTCACCATCCTTTTCTCCTGTAGTTTTTCTTCCATGCATGTCCATGTGTGGGTATGAATTTCTGAAGTTCCGAGAAGCTGTGCTTGCCTTATCTTGCTCTTATTCTCTGCAGAAGAAGAACAAATACCATGTTTACAAGTATGGTGGTTAATTAATTTAAATAAGTGCATCTCAAATTGACCTTACGAGACAATGTGCAGGTAGCAATTAAAATAAAATTACTACATTGTTTTCCTTCCTGTTTCCACAGACGTTTAACAGTTTAATGTTCTTACTTTTCTATACCGTGGAAACCTCTTGCCATCAATGGCATTGGGGATTTTATTCTTGTGAGAATGCAAAAGCAAACAAAACATAATGCAGGAGGAAAAAGATGGGAACAGAGAATATTTTATGGGTCATCATTTCATCATTCTGACCCCATGGAAAACTCTACTGCAGAAGGTCAAAAAGGAGGAAAATGGAGAGAGCAGAAATGGGGAGAGCAGAAATGGGGAGAGCAGAAATGGGGAGAGCAAAGAGGTTGCAATCTAAGAGGAGCAGTGATATTTTTGTAACAAAGTTGGTAAATAAAATATCTCTCGGAGAACAGCCGGTGATTTCATGCACTCTGCAGTTAAGGATCACCTTGTGGGACCTGCTCTCCTGTAAAGATTTGGGCAGGGTGGCTGGAGAGCTKAGAGATGCTTTTTGAGAAGGAAGTGCTGGGTGGCAGTGGGAGCAGTGAAGCTCAGGGTCACAACCCTGACCCCAACACAGGCACTCCTGAAATTCAAGCCAATGATGCCAAGAGGTGTCTTTATCTTCACCGGAGCTGACAGGGYTGGTTTTTCACCCCCCACAGTTTAAATAAGAGCAGAAATCATAACAACCATTATGCCTTCTTATTCATTGCTTTCTTTTTATGTTCTGCAGTTAAATTATGTGTTAAGAATCCTTTAAAGAAACATATTAAYGTATTTATTCCAGGTTGCTGCTTAAGGTCACYGTAATGTAATGTAGATACGTARGGGAAGCTGTGTTAAATTCCAAATACCTTTAATCTGCAATGTAATTAGTTTGATTAAGACTGGTTATCTCTGTTAATTAGCATATCTGTTAGAAGCGTTGACTGAAGTGCTTTTCATGATCACAACTGGTCCTTTATGAATTTAGAAATTATTTCCTTGTGTCTGTTGCTGGGTTAACTGGAAAAAGATCAAATCTCCTCCAAGCTGTGAGACACTGACAGTGTGGAGCGAGCGATTCTCCCAGAAGAACTGGCAAATGATGAAAAGATGAAGGAATGGGATTTGTTTAGTTTTAGAAGATTAGGAAGGAACATGATAACGTTTTCTAGCACATATTAGATTATTAAGTGGATGATGTTTAGTTCTTCTTTATAGCTGGTGGGGAGAGGAGATAGAACAAGAAAATAAATGAACATAATTTATTATAGGGGAGATTTGGGCTAGGCAAGTTTTTTTAACCAACAGAAATAATGGGTACTGATACTTGGCTGTGGGAAGAGCTTTTGCCAAAGCCTTTACAGGTAATTTTTTTGTAAGTACAAGACAAATTTCTCTTTGCAATAACCCAGGTATTGCTGTCAGGCCCTAAACTGGAGGATTTATCCAGATGATCTCTTATGATTGCTCTGGAAATAGCTGATTCTGTGATTCATGGCTCTCTGATTAAGAGGAATTGGTTATTATTCATAGGCAGTTCTTCTGTCAGAAGCTCAGGGTGGGAARTTTAGAAAGGCACTCGCTTCCCAAAAGTGCTGAGTTCTGAAGTTATTATTTTATTTATATCTAATGAATAAAAGGCTCAGCAAGTCAACTGAAAAAAGGAGAACAAGCAGATCCTTTTTATTTTAAAATTTTCATATCCTGAGAGCRTAATTAAATAAATGTGCATTGGAGGAACTATAGATTTTGTTACTTTGCATTTAATAAAAATGGACAGGCTCGGAAAATGAAGCAAACAGCAGAGCAGGATGGTGCTTTGTAGATTATTGCTTCAGGTATTCCACATGTRTAGAAAGTTTTTATTTTTCTTCTATGGTATTATTGAGAGGGTTTATGAGGTGCTTTACAAGTTTCTCATGGTTGAAAGGCTCAAATTGACTCTGCTAACTTACCTCCCGTGAGATTTATTCTATACTGCATAGGGTAGTAAATTTTTACAATCAATTTACTTAATTAATTTAGTAGATCAATTTATTTTTTTCTGTGATGTATTCCTTCAAGGGCTTTAATTTTCTTTTTTTTTTTCTTTTCTGACTGTATTTTTTTTCTCCTAAAGCTTTCATGACTTTCACTTTGATATTTATTTACTGAATGTACAGACTTATCACTTTAATACATTATTCCTTTGTGGTTCTAATGGATTAAATTAAAAATACATGTTAAAAAGTGCTGCAAGTTGCATGCCTATTAGCATTGCCCATCAGGGGCTCCGGGAATTTTATGGCTCTACTTTGGAGCCACAAGTTCATGTTCAAAAAATTCCAAAGGCTTTGGGCAGGAAGTCACTTGATGTGTACATTTTCTCTAATCTTTTTTAATTTCAATTCTGAAAACGTGTTCTGCTGCATTTTAAAAGTTGCATCATCACTGTTTTCCCTGTGCAGGGTTTTGGTTTTCCATCTGTAGAGCAGTGATAGGAGGAGGAGGTCGAATGAACTCCTTCCATGTCATTTGGGACACTCTCACACGTGAACTCTGACTCAAATTTCTCTATTTTGGCCTCTCTCTCTCAATGACAGCAATGCAAGTTTTTGTTGAAGACATAAGAACAAAGTTGTTGCTTTGTAAACAGCGATCTGGATTGGGATTTGTAAAATAACCCACCAACTTTGTTGTGATTTCTTTATATTAATTAATTTTAAATTACATCTTTTTGATCTAATTTGTGGTATCATTTCATTTTCAGTTTCTGTCCTTTCCACCACACAGCAGCTCTCTTTCTTCTTTTCTATCCCTTCATTTCCTCCCYCCCCTGTCCTACAGGCCTGCTCTTTGTATCTTTTTTTATTTTATTTTTCTTATGATACCCAGGACTTTGTTTGCTCAGTTGGAAAATAAATTTTGTTTTTAWTTCTTGCATACAACGTCAMCCATTTTGCATCTCTTTTTTTTTCACCAGTTGTGGCCAAGAGCATTTTTCTATAATTTTTAATTGCTATGTTTAATAATTACTGTCTTGAAGGTACTGAGAGGATTCCTGCTAACTAGCAGATGTAATGAACTCTGTGCATGGCTGGACATCTTTTTCCCCATTGAAGAGAAAGTGGTTTTTGTGACTTCTTTAAATCTTGCCTGCCCAWAATCATCAGGACACCATCCAAGGAAAACTTGTTACTTGGCTGAGCCTGCCTGGTTCTAAACTCGTGTGTGATAGATGATGGCTTTCATATAACATTAGCTTAAAACATTAAAGGCTTGAGGAGCATTTCAATCAACTTCAATATTTCAATTGATATGCCTGAGTAAGCTGCCAAAGTGTATTATTTAGGCAAATCCTTTTTATTTGGCTACAGGAGAGTGAGTGCCATTGATGAAGATGGATTTTCTGGTTTGTTTATGGCTTCAGAAGTTTGGGGTTTCCCAACTTTAAAGTCTGAAATATTTTTAAAAACTCAGTTGTTTTAAGGAATTTAGTCATAGATTTTGTGCAGGAAATTCCGATGAGGTTGGGCTCTTTCCTGTCTAAAGCAATAGTCAAAAACCTTCTTGTCCCAGGACAAGAAGATGATGAGCCTCCAGCATCTCAGTGGAAAACGATGCCTTATAAATAAAACTTCATTGCTATGAAAAACCAAAACCAGTTTACATAAAACAAACCCTGTCCTATAACAGTCTTTCTACAAGCATCATGTTTACAGAAAAATTTCCTGGGAAAGTTGAGGCAAGCATGTGGCTGACAAACATTTATTTCTGAGAGCCATCTGTCTTGAGAGAGAGATAAAGAAAATTCACAACAAAAATCTGACTCAACTGAGTTTAGGTATTTTTGTGACTTGGATAGTGCTGCAGCTCCTGGGGTATTTTCATCGCTGCGTTCTGAGCTGGAGGAGTGGGGTGGATGCTCCATTCTTTGCTTCCTTGGGCAAACTTTGTTCTACTTTTCTGCCAGAATAATTTTAAACCCGCGTCAAGTAATTTAGCGCAGATTAATCTCTCCCTTCTATTTAGCAATCGAGCGGGCTGTTGTAAGTAGTGAGGAAGAAAAGCTTTCAGAAATGARACTGGAAATGCTGGCTTATTATGGAGTGAATTATTTTAATCAGGTGCTGGAAGCATTCCACCAGCCCTCTCTCCACAGCCCTCAGAGATAAACTCATGGAACTTCTTTTGCTGGGAGGATGACATGGGAATAAAACAATTCTTGTCCTCCCCTCGCCTGCTTCTCACCAACAAAGTTTGGTTATGCAGAGATCACTAGCAGTTATATCAGCATGACCTGGTATCCAGGCAACCCAAAACCTTGTCAGCTTAACAATACACAGTGAAGAACTCCGGGCTGATGAAAGCTGAGAGGCTCGTTTGACAAGATAGCACCTGTTTCACTCTGAACAGCCAGTGTTGAAATAATGATGGCATTAGTCAGGGGAATACAAGAGGTTCAAAAGGGTTTTTGTGACTTTGAAAGCGAATGGCAGCCCAGGGAGCTGTCACCAGCTTCCTCTTTGGGGATGGGTTGCCATGCCTGATGTTTGTTTGTGGCCGGTTCGTGTGGGGTTTTATGATTTTATCGCCTCTAATGGCTCTGAGCTCCCAGCTCTGGCCAGTCACACGGGMTGATGTCTCTGAGGCAAACAGAGCCTGCTCTGCCCTGAACCCGTCCAACAATKGGAATTCCAGCCAGCTGTGTGTGAGGACAAAGCGATTGCACTGTTGGTCACGACTTTTAGCGAGTGCCTYTCCCCCAGGTGTGTCAAGAGCCTCTCAGTTTCTGTTACCTGGTACAAGGAAAAGCGAGTTCTCTCCTGCTGATCTCGCTGCTTGTGCCCGAGGTCAGTCCGTGATCTCCTGCAATGAAGAGATGCAGGGGAGCACAGGGATATCCCGCAGAATAAAAGTGGAACATGTGCAGAGGRGACTGAAACGATTCAAAAGACTGAGATCTGGAGAAGCAGGAGGAAAACATGAAAGCAATGTACAGCARAAGAGATAGGGGGAATTACAGAAGCAACTCAGTTGGGAAGCAAAATAYGTAAAATTGAAATATTCAGATGGTGGAATAAAGCAAGAGTGGTACACTACAGTGGGAAATGATAGRAAAATGAATTAATCAGGCAGCAGCAGTATTACCTTAATGGAATTTAGTTAGGGGGATTGGATGGGCCATGAAAGATGTTTGATGGCTCACTGGCTTGAGAAGCACAGATTCAGAGGGTGTCTCACTTCCTGTCATTCACTGATGCTGACAATGACCAGAATCACATCCCCATGTTGACAGTTTGATAAACTGTAAAAATGAGTCAGTTATGTGGGGTTCTCCAGATAATGCTAATAAAGGTTTTTACTTGAACTTGCAGCTATRGATATGTAGGGATTAAAGCAGTACTGAAAAGCACCACATTCCAGACATTATAATCTATYGAATTACTTTTAAAAATAATTTTAAAGATCAGTACAGTGGTAGTAAGCAGTGTGTTGAATTGCAAATGAAGCATAGAATGGGAACATGGATGGAACAGAAGGGTAAAAGAGTGATAATAAGCTCCCATGTCTTTCTACTTCACTCCCCTTTCATGTATGCCTTACTCAGGTAAATAAGAAACTTTTTAATCTCCAAAACTTGAAACTGGAAACTTAAGTAAATGAATTATTTTTCAAGTTGAAAGAATGAATGGTTTTACAATCAAAAAACCACTGAGATGAAATAACAATTCAGAAAGCCCTGCAAATTCCCACTTCCCCTCTTGATGTGTGTCACCTCCCTTTGGTTCCGCCCCATCCCACACCCTCCTGTCTGTGTGACACTGCCCCACTCCCGACCTTCAGAATCCCTCTGCAAGCTCATGGCTGATTCCAGCAGAAGCTGACAAGAGGCAGAGAAGTCTCGAATCCTAAAAAGTTTTGACGATTATGTGAAGCTGGATGGRAGGGAGAGCCYRGTAATGCATCCAGTGYGAGAAAAGCTCCAGCCCTTTTTAGACATTAGAGCATCCYYCTGRGAGCTCAGCCTGGAGCTGAGCTGRGCTGAGRCTCTGTTGTTTCCCTGYTTCTGGAGCTGATTATGCCCTTTTAACCTGCTGCCCAGGCTTTGACTCTTCTTTCCCACTTGAGTGAATTTCTTTTTTTCCTCTGTTCTCTGTACAGCCTGAACGAAAGCTATCTTCCATCAAACAGGGACAAAAACCTAAGTTTTGGACAAACAGAAATTAGAGCAGTCAAAAATTAGACATTGGCAGGCCAGAAGGGTCAGGAAGGTGAACAGAAGAAGCTGAAATATTCCAGCATTGAGACAATCAGGAACTGAAAAGAGTTAGGAACAAAATGATCCAGTGACTGTGCATATGTAGCAATGTCTGGGGTTCTATCAGTTTCTTAAAGCTTGAGGTAAATATAATAATGGGCAAAAATGTCCTGACTTTGTAATTTTAAATCCATTGTTAGAGCTTCCTGTGACCAAGGGAGAGATTTCTTGTCCTGTTCCACTGCTAGAAAAGCACTCTCAGTACTTCCATCAGCCTTTACCAACTCCTACACCAACTTGTCCTTGTCCATCCCAGGTACAAAAAGGACAGTGCAGAATGCAGGGGGATTTCTGACAATTCCGGATTTAATGCACGTGTTCGATGTTTATATGTTTGGGGACGTGTCTGCACCCTGCACAGCATTTCCCATTTTCCATTTTAGTGGCAGAGCAGAAGGTTATGGCAATCCCTGTGTTTGGAGCTAAAGGTGATGTGACACACCAATTCTCTTCAAATTAACACAAATATGTTTTATTGCTGCCATTTTTTGTATCTCCCTGTCAGTGACTAAAGCAAGCTTTAAAAATCCATTTGCCACACTGATGTAATGGTAATCAGTGGTAAAATAGTTCTTTAGACTTTAAGAGTTGAAATTTAAGTCTGAAAAGATTAAGTAGCATTTGCCATACTAGAACTTCTAGAAGGAATAAATGAATGGAAATGAAATTGTTGCTTTGGAACTTGATGATGTGGTAAATCTCACTATTATACTCATTGATATCGAAGATTCCTTAAACTGAGCAAATTGTTAAGATTTACTTTTCTCCTAGAGGGACTGGATTATGTTTGTCTGCTATTTGGAGCAGGGAAAGGCTGAACAATTTCAGGGATAAGCRAAGAGAAGGGATTTTGTAGATGAGTTTGCAAGCTCTTCTGTCTTTACTGGACTCAGTGGAGCTGCAGGAACACAATTCTTCACAGTGTTGGGAGCTTTGAGAGCAGCTTAGGATCCAGCCAGCTTTAAGGATCTGCATTAAATTTCTTCTGATGGAGGAGACAATGTAGAAGTCTTGTGGTAAAAAGAATTAATTTAATTTGTTTTGGAAGTCTGGCTAAAGAAGCTGAATGTTATTAATAAAACAATCTTTAGAATTATAATTGAATTTATTGGATAGAACAAAAATAAATTCTATGTACAGATTCTTGACTGGTTTTTCCTTGGCTACTGAAAGAAAAAGAAAAGGAAAATAACTTTTTTAGAGGAATCCACTGTTTCTGGGTCAGTCTCCTGACAGGATTGATCAAATGGCAAATGACTGAATTTGGTTCATTCAAAAGGATGCAATGCAKTCTCTATTTTGGTAATAGCCTGACACATTGATGGGCATCTTTGCTTTATTAAAATCATGAAATTATTTTAAATTAGMGATAGGTCAGCTGCTGAATTTCACAAATTTTCTGACCATTTCTTTGCTAGAYATGGGACTGTTCAAACAGCTTTTGGCTTTTAGCTTTTACACTTAGGAATGGATTCTCACATTTTATGATGTAATTCCATTTATAGCCATATAAAACTCGACTATCTCTTTAAGATTGGGAGAAACACATTTTTGTCTTTTTTTATAGCATTTTCTGGCATAACAGTATTTTTTTTCACTATTTATAGAATCATARCAATCAAATGGGAAATCYGAAGGGGGAAACCTTGGAGTAAATCTTGTTGCTAATTTTCTGTAGGCTAAAGAACAAACAGTTGACAATTAGTAGACTCAAACTGCAATTCTGAAATAAAACACAGTTTAAAGACATTACTTTGAGAGGGYTTGTGGGTGTTTGGCACCTTTTAGGCTTCTAATGACTGTGAAAGAGAAGAAGGTTGGTGTTTGTTCAGAGGTGATGTCAGAGATGTGACAAATGAAAACTTTCCTTGTACAGAAAATCCTGTCAGGGCTTGTAAGATCAGCTTTAMCTCCTTATTTCATATACCTTGGTAATATAAAATATGCAAACGAATTTTTCAAAATCTCAGCTTGAATGCTTGGTGGGTTCACGCTTCAGTAATCTGCTCCATCTCAGACGTGCACTCCAAATATCGTTACCTGCAAACCACATGTCCTCCCGTTCCTTGGATGTTTTATTTTAAAGATTTAAGATTAGAGAGTTAGCTGGTGCTGTGGGGATGGAGAAAAATGTTTTTTTGATATTCAAACATCTTTTCCCAGTGCAGCTGATGAAAGCTTTTTTAGAATCAGTTCTTTCTGCAAACTGCCTTCCTGTGTGCCTCACCTAATTCAGAGTGAGAAAGGACTAGAAATCTCTGACCCAGGAGTTTGTTAACTACACTTTCATCTGGTTCTCTTTTGCACAAAAATAGCCCAGAAAAAAAGTTATCAGATCTTTAATTTTGAACATTGAGTATTGAAAGTTGTCTGTGCTTTTGGTGTTGCTTCTTGTTGGCATAATCAAAAATCATTGGAAAGAAAATAGTTGTCCATCTTTTGGGTTTTCTGACCCAGTYAAAAATCAGATTATTTAAGGTCAATAATTTTGTGAACAGCTACAATGACCCTGGGCAGCGCAGAGAGCAGAGTGGTGTTTCACAGAGATTTTATTTGTGTTGGTAAATGGTGACAAGGAAAATGCAGACAACAAAGAAGGAGTCAAAGGCAGACAGACACCTTTCCTTGGCCTGTGCTCTGAGAGCAAAGTGTCGGATGGAAGGAGGTGTCACCATCAGAAGTGGGACTTTGAGGAAGATCTGAAGAAGATTYTGGGTTGTCAGGAGAGAGAAGCCAGGCTTTAAACTTTCTGCTAGAGGTTTGCTTGAATACCTAAAATGTAATTTTGCATCTGGTTAATGTTGCTTTGCTGAGTTTTTAGTGAATAATGCTGCAATCTTAGAAATGCATTCAGTGTATTTTTCTGTTCTCCTGTTCTCATCAGTCCTTGACCCACTCAATTCAGTGGGTTGGAAACACAGATCCACAGAAGGGTTTGGGTTGGAAGGGATCTCAAAGCTCGTCCAGTTCCAGCCCCTGACAAGGACAAGAGCCCCTTCCCCTATCCCAGATTCCTTCCACGTGCACCTAAATAACCCTAGAATACCACCTCAGTTTTGTGAGTGTGCTTTGTTAACTCAAGGGTTCCTCCCAGCATTTTAATCCAGTTTGGAATCTCTCTACAGGACAGGAGTGGGGAATGGTGACCACTGCATTCCCATCCTGTAAAATCATACTGTGCAAAATGGAAAATCAGGGGCATATTTATTTAATGCGCTTTTCTCTGCTGACAAAATATGTCTCAATATGTAAGCAGAGCTCTTGAGGGTGTCGTATCATTTCTACAAATATTTATTCAACCTTAAAATACTTTTTTYCTTCTCTTTAAAGTGTTTTCCAAAATACTTGTCATTTTCAGTAGYGTGTTCTGATGAGCTGTCAGTTAAAAGCTGGTTTATGACTCTTACCTTTCCACCCATTTATTCTAAATAAATTACACTCYTTAGTGATAATATGAATTTGTTCAGAAGCGATCACTGAAGAGTAAGACCAAGTAAATATTTTTTTCCGAATATGTTCATCTGACCCTTGTAGTTTAGTGAACTATTGATTCTGTCTTTTCTTTTGTTATCTGTATGTATTATTCACACCGTTCCTAAATCTCTGCCTGTGTGTTAAAATTATTCGTAATTAAACTCCAGAGAGTTGATGAAGCTAAGGATGTCTAAATGGACATGTTTTTCCCCAGTTAATATTTCCACACTGATTGACAGTGATAAGATTACTGCCAGGATGCTGATTACAGGCAAAAACAAGCTCAGAAAAAAAGACCCTTTGGAAGGTACCACAACGTCAGCTGGGAAGTCAATTTAAGTTACACTTTTTAAAGATTTGAAACTCCTGAAGTAAGCATTCTCTAGAGACTGACTGGGCTTGTTTAGAGATCTTGAGTGCTAAGCTGTGCTGAGACCACACAAAATTAAAGCTGACCTTAAAAGTGGCTGGAATATTGACTGGACCCTTTTGTTGTTAACTGGACAATGGGAACAGGACAGTTGTTGAYAAATTATATTTATGACTGAGAAACATCTATTTGGGAAAGACTGGGGATGTTTTCCTATGCCTGAGGTCTTTCCTACCTGCTGGGTTTGCCTGTGGGAGGCAAGACTTTACCTTGTGTCCTCACAGTTTTAATATTTCTTCCAAATCTTGGACCCTGTGCTAGATGGACCTGTTTAAACACAGAGCCTTTAGCAGGCAGTGAYATCTGTGAGCATCCTGTGCCCTTTCCATTGCATGAGTTCTCTTTGGGATTAAAATCTCTAAAGCCTGATTCTTCTGAATGTCCCACAAACTTTCTTTATTAAAAATGACTGCAGAGTGCAATCCTCGTATCACAGTTCTGCATGGCACGGGCAGCAGAACACCGATCTTACCATGGCAGCTGTGCTGTGTTTGGGAAGAGCTTTCACCTCAGTTATTGCCAAAGAGACACGGTGTAGAAATGGAGATGGGATTAACGAAGCTGTGAGAGGGGAGGCAGCTCTTTCTGATCATGTGACCTTGCCTGCACTGGAGTCAGGTGCTGTTTTAAACCAGAATTAGGTGTTCAGTATGAAGATTGGACTGGAAATGCTCAGTTTCCTTCACCCAAGACTGATTTAGGATGGCTCTGACGTGTCAGAGAGAGACCGAGCTGATGGCACATCACTGAATCCTCCTCCAGCAGATACTTGTAATTTTATTAACCATTTCCCACAGCTGTAAATACCATCATTGTCAAAGCAGCTGCAAGCGTGAAGAGCAGCAGAGAGAACATGCTATCCTCTGGAGTCGGAACAGAAAAGCTGTTACTTTGAAACTCTGGAGAATACAGGCTGGTATTGTATAACAGGATTACTCTGCATTAACTCGAGTGTAGACACCACTCGGCAGCAGCGCTCTGCAAAACAAATAAAACATCATAAAAATAAACTGCTTAAAGTTCTTGCAAGAGAGAAGCTTTAAGATAAAACAGAGTGGTAATATAGAGGAATAATTTATTGCTCGACTGCATCCTTTTCCTTTTTTCTTCATTGAGACTTGTCCATCAGTGTGCTTTGGCAGCGRGTTTAAACAGAAAAATGACAGTGCTGGATAAAATACGATCTTGGCTCAAGGTACAAGGCACAAAATATTACAGCAGGATATGGTCTTGCCTCACAAAACTTAGTGTCAAAAATAAATTAACAATCAGTGTTGATTACAGCAATGCTGCACGTGTMCCTCCCAGCTCCATACTTCTGTGTTGTCACCTTGCACATGTAATTTGTTCCTAGACAAACCATTCCTTCCTCACAAGTGGCTTTCAGTTTCCTGAAAGTTGACAACAAAAATGTTTTCTTGCATGAATGAGTAAGGATTTCTCTTGTGGGATTCCAGCTGCTTTGAAAATAGATTTCCTAGTGCTGGTATGTCTTGTACCACTGATGGCTGTGCTGCCGTGGGGGTTTATTCTGTTCTTTGCCTCTTTTTTTTTTAATGCAATACAAACCTAGAGCACAGTGAGATCTTCTTCCTGTGTTTAACTACCCTAKGAATGACTGTGATGGTGACTTTTAGTCACTCTTCTGGCACAGCTGATGAGAAACCCCAGTGATGTAAAGCTGTTTTCTGCTAGKGACTGTCATGAGGAGAAATAGAAGAGCCTAAACACAGTCTTCAGAGTTTTGGTGATTTAGCCAAAACGACACAGGACATGCCTATAAGGAGCATTGAAAATAAAAGTGAAAATAATGCACGTTTGAAAAAAATAATTTGAGTGTGTACATAAAAACGGGGCTTCAAAGACAGGTATTAATGCCACTATAAGGGAGGGAGTAATCAGGGCTTTTAAAATAAGAGTTCCATGCTCATGACTGTGTGTGAAGAATTACCAGGAGTGGAAGGCAGTGGCTCGGTGGTTGTGCTGAAATCATGAGTGCAGACAGTGGTGCTGCAAGGTGGAAGCAAGCAGGGCTCAGGTATCAAGAGTCTTTATTGCCAGGGAGGATGAAAAAGAGGCARGAAAACAGCTCAGCTTAATGTTCAGCTTAATTTTTGAGTTTTGCTGTTTATGATCATAAATCATATCTCTTTTCCATTCCGAACAACAATTGCCATCAGCGTGGGGTTGACAGATTTATGTTTGGTTTGCAGGGTTGACAGATTGATTTGCTGTATCTTGTAGCATCCTTTTTTTAGATTAGAATAGCATTTTATATAAAAATAATGAGTTTATAATTATATAACATAAACAGAATAAGGATGAAGGGTCCATTGGGTTTCATTACTTCAAAGTGCTGCAATGCTTGCACATTATAGACAAAATTTTACCACTAAAAACAATTCACATGAGACATTAGCAGGCAGGAATACAAAGCAGCTAAATGCTCTTAGACKAAGGTATCTGTTTGTTTTGGAGGCTTAAACTTCCTTGACACTGAAGAGAATTTGGCATCCCTTTTGAAGAGGTGCTTTTAGTACATGACACTTTAATAGAATACCTCAGTGAGTTATTAAATTAACAGAGACAACACTAAATTATTAATGTTCTTTCCCTCCTCCCTTTCTCTTCTGTCCTTCTGCCTGAAATCACCCTGTATATTCACTTCTGTGAGATAAACATCCAATCTGTCTTGCAGTGTGGTTTGATGTCCAGCAGTGAAATAGATTTTAAATAGAAAAAATACAGATATTGAGGTTGCCAARTTGTCCATCTGAGGCTGGAGCAGTGACTTGAATTAGGCCTGAGCTGTAAGAAGAACCTGTGATAAATCCCTGAGCTGTAGCCAAATCTGTCCTCTGTGTTGTGATCTCCAGGCTCACAAATGATCCTGAGGGGCAGAAAGTTGGGATGACATCAACTCCTTTTGAAGGTGTCAAAGGTGGTGGGCAGTGATTCTGTTAATACCAATGGATTAAAATTGTTTCAATTCAGCCTAACTTCTAGAAACTGTTACTGTTGTTTATATCCTGGAATTACATTATACAGCCCTAGAACATTTGAAAACACCTCCGTTTTTCTCTCAGATGAACAAACTATGGTCACTTTTAGTATTGTTTGTCCATAATTATAAAATAAATCGGTGCAAGAGCTAAGCCGTGTGTCAGAATCCAGCAACTGTTTGATGTCTGTGAACTCAGCAAGAGCTTTTAGTCTATGCCAGAAGGTGAACAATCTTAACACTTGTGGGAGGTGATGTGTAAAAATAAATAAAAGCACATTTTTTTCCATATGAAACTGCCTTGGTGTAGTAGCTTTCAAAGTGAGCTGCTTTTCATTGCTGCTCAAGCTGTTTTCCCAAACATGTTCTGAAATAGGATGATTTTTTATCTCACATCAAAATACCACGTTCCAATGGCATAACTCATCAGYGAGAGCTGTTTTGGCAGGTTAGGTATGAAAAGGGCTTTTTAAGTAGACAGAGTTGGAGTCAAAAGCCATCTCACATTGGTCTGATGTGTAGAGAAAAAATTGCTTTGTCCTAAACATCTGGAAATTTTTCCGTCTTTTATGTTTGTTTGTTGTTTGGGGATTTTTGTTTTGTTTTGTTGTTGTTTTTTTTTTAACCTAATTTTCAGTGGATTTGTTTTACTAGTTGGAATTGAAGATTGTGCAGTGGTCATTAGGACTTGTGATGCTCTTCCTCAAAGCATCTCAGCCCTCCACTCAAACTGKATTTGTTACAGATCATCTTTTATTTTAAAGAATTGAGCTAGATCTTGGGATGCTGGTCTAGTTTCCAAAATGGAATTTTAATAAAATARCCATATGAATTATTGAAGATTATGATATGGAATTGTAAGAGATGATTTTAACAGAAAGCAGAGGTTTCCCAGGATCTGGGTGTGAGTGGCAGTGCTGGGAGACTTCAGCCACTGCACTCTTGTGTCTGAGTATTCTGGGTCTAAGAASAAATCTGTGTTTAAGAAGAAAAATCAATGGGATTTTGAATTAAAATTAAAAATGAAAAGGGTGTCATCACTGAGTCTGTGATGTGCTTGAAATATCTGAAGTTTATGCAGCTGATTTGTTCATTCCCAGTGCACAGAGCCGTACCTTTGATAAGCAGRCACTTTGAAACCAAAAGGTCTGAAACCTTGCAGTGTTTCTTCCTAGGCTGGACGAGGTTTTTGATTTTAATAGAGCTGCAGTAAGGATGCAGAACATAACCCCTTATTTCTCACGTGTGATACAATCCTCTCTGATCATATTTGTTTAATATTCGGGTGGTGCAAAGTGTCAAATGGTCCTGACTTTGTGTAAAGTCGGAATTGTAGCATCTGTCTTTAATTACCTGACAGCATTTTCAGAATTCTTGTCAAATTGTGCCTTAAAGGAATGATTGCTTACAAGCAGCTTTGCTGTATCTCCTTCATCATTTATTGTCTGTAACGAGCCACGTYCTCTTCTCCCACCTCACCTGGGGAGATTTCATTTCCATCCCTGACAGCATCTGTGTGTCCTGCACATCTCCCAGGGTGTGCTGAGTGTGCTGGTGACTGTGGGGTGATTCTCATCCTGGAGCCAAGGCTGATCCAGGAACCCTGGCAGCAATTTAGGGAAGTTGGTGCGCTGTGCCTCGGGCAAACACTGATTAATGAAACGGCTCCGGCCCTGAATCTGCTGAGGGAGGCTGTTTATGGCAGATACATTGTGTGTTTGGGCAGTAATTGTCTGCAGCAACCAGAAAGTTCCTGATACTTCTGTAATTTCATATATATATAAATATATATACATATATGTATACACACACACACACACATATATATATATTACATTTTAAATATATATGCCAGAAAAGCCAGACCAGACGGAATTCTTTCCATATGGAACAGGGTGGGACACAGAGGAAGTAATGCCCCTGTAATGTTCCCATTCCTATTTCCCAGCCCTGCCCTTTAGAGTAAATACACTATATAAATCCTATATATCAAAAAATATGTATAAAATATAGCATACTACCTACACCATAATATAAAATATTATGATGTAATTTATATATAGATTTTTATATCTTTAATTTATATATATTTTATATATTTATAATTGTGTATTTTTATATATTATATATGTATATTTTTATATATCATATATATCTATTTATATATATATATATATATATATATATATATATATATATATATATATATATATATATATATATATATATATATATATATATATATTTACATTATTATATTATAATGTATCCCCAGGATAAGGAGAGCCTGACCAGTTAACTCTGGAGCCAGCAATGTCTGCTTTTCAGAGGCCAGGTGGGCTTTTGGGGCTCCCTGGCCAGATTACTGTGCCACAGTTGCTTTCCGAACAACTGTAATAGAAAGAAAATAAATGTTAGAAGGACATGGGAAGCTTGACTCCTTCAATTCATTGCTTAAAAGCAAAAGCTAAAAGGCCTGGCGGCTGAGGGAACTGTGATACAGGATTTATTCTGACTAACTCTGCATCTCTGAGAAGCAGTCCCTAAATTTGTAGCAGTCTGAGCTGTTCCAGAGGCGGAGGGAGCTGATTCAGCATCCAGCTTAATCCTGCATTTACACCGAGGAGGGAATTTACTCACAGTTATTGGGGAAATTAGGAGGAGCTGTACACTCCACACTTTCTTTCCAAATTGCCTAATTAAAAAGGGGCAAAGGGACACTGATTTGGTGACAGTAATAACATTTTGGCTTGTCTGTAAGAGCAGCTCAGTGTTTGCCTTTCATCTGCATGCTCTGATCGATATCTGTAAACCCRAGCAGTTACTGAGTCTCTGCAGCAATCCCCTCTCATGCCTGATATTTCTGCTTCCAGCCTGGAAATTGAATTCCTCTCAGCACCTTTAATAACTGTGCCTCAGTGCCTGTGGGTGGGCTTTTGCCTCAATCCTTACAGATTTGGGACTTTTCCTTACTGGGCCACCTTCCACAGGATTTCCAACTTGTAGTTCCTGCATTTTAAAGTTCTGTTTGAATCCTCATTAATAAATTCTCCTTTTTTCATCTAGAGCCACAACTCCAATTTTTGCCATCACAAACCAAATTCTATATGATGCTCTCTGTGTTTACAATGCCCAATTTTACAAAGAAAATACTGACCAGGGATTTGGGGGATGTTTGGTTGTTTTTATAGACTGATAGAACCACGGAGATGTTTTTGTGGCTGCAGCCCTGTTTAATGCCATGTGGAACGTTCTGTTCTCCTGTAATCCACAACATTTGCAGCAATTGTTTCAACTGTTTAAAAATCTTCAGAATTTCTTCTGAAATGGTTCAAAGATTGAAGCAGAGGGAGCAAAGAAAGGACTGTAATGAAGGCATTAAGGCTTGCTGCAAAAACTGATATTTATRAGGAGAATACAGGGGCCAATATCAGTTAGGAAGACCAA
This sequence comes from Malurus melanocephalus, assembly GCF_030028575.1. Lineage (NCBI taxonomy): Eukaryota > Metazoa > Chordata > Aves > Passeriformes > Maluridae > Malurus > Malurus melanocephalus. Next base: position 1,297,213 of record NW_026623347.1, on the reverse strand, counting down.
AATCTGGCTTTAATCATGGAAATTCTAATTGATATTTAGACATTTAGAAATGTGTTTCAGTATTCCATTTTTGTTTCTGTTTTTGTGAAGGGATKGGATTAATTTGTACAATCATGGAAAGACTGCACACCTATCCATATTGCTGTCAGCTTACGTGCATAGACGGTGGCAAAAAAAAGCCCAAAACATGAATCACATATTTGTTCACTGTGATTTTGTGAGTAATCGTGACTTTGTCAGATGCTAAATTCAGATTCATAATTCAGGAAACAAACACTTACTCTTCCATAAGAGAAAAAAGAAAAAGATAATTTTACTCCTCTAGTTTTGTTCCAGTATAAGTTTTAAGTAGTTTTTTTGTAACATATTTAGTGATATAAATTTTACCTGTAATGTTTTATGTATTATATTTATAATATATAGTATCCCATATTATACTATATAATAGAATACATAATATATTATAATATTTTATAGATTAATTTCTTTCCCATAGAAATTCCCTGTGATGGCCCCTTTATGCATTGGTGAATTTTTTCAGGAGACATACAGGAGTGCTTTGGCTTTAACTGAAATCAGTATCATTAATCAGGAGTTATAGAGGGGTTTTTTTTTTTGAGAAAAAGTTTGCAAAAGTGYATTTTTTTCTASATGGGGCTTCACTTCCATAAAGTAGAATAACTCTTGCAGTGTTACACATGGTCAGCTGTGGATGGAGCTGCGGATTTACCTGGAGATTTCTAAAACTCCACCCTCCTTGTATTTATTGTATTTATTCAGGCTGAGATATATTGCAAAATGCTACTGAGGACTGCGGCACCAGGTCTAAATTTAAACTTATCTAATGCAACCTGTTTTCATTCTGCCTAATTTATGTGTGCGACTTAAAAATATCATCCCATTGCCCCTGCTAACTTTGCATTTTTTTAATTCCAAGTCAAACCAGCCTGTGGGGGTTTATGGTCGTAATGCTTTGTTTGGATGTTGGTGCTAAAAATAAATTTCAAAGGGGAACAATAAAACAGTGGCACTGACTGTATTAAACTGAGTAATTTTAAAGAATGAATGCATAAGAAAGCTACTTATTCAGGCCCTTCCAGAAAATGAACTATTCAAATTTATTTCCCACAGTAAGAATCCTTGAGCAGTATCCTCTCAGCAGCTCCAGAAAGGGAATTGGAATCCTTCCAYTTAGGAAAACTAAGGATGGGCTTATCACACAAGATGCTTTCTGTGGAATGCAATGTTTACCATACATCATCTGAATTGTTCTCATCTGTGAACTGTTTCATTGAAAAGAAAAATAAAATAAATTAAAAAGAAAAACACTCAAGCAAATCCTTGTGAAAGCTCCAGAAGGACAAAGGGAGCAGCCTCGGTTATGGCCACCCCTCGGTGCTGTTCAGTAAAACCAAACTGTCACAAAAGCAGTGAAACCAGAGCCCTGACAGAACCAGCTATCAGCAGTATCTGAAGCACTGGAAGTTTTACAAGTTTTAAAGTGAATTATCTCGGGTGTGCATTCCCATTACGGCCCCTCRCTGCGTGGAGTCGGAATTCCTTAATTGATTCATCATCTCCATAAAGAGAGCAGCTAATGAAGATTTTCTTATCTCGTGGARCCAGTGCTTTTGAGAAAGAAGGATCCCAATTTGGTCTGTCCTGATGCTTTGAAGTTGYGAGTGGTGCTGGTGCTGCAGAGTGACAAACGGGATATTTGAGATGGCTCCAGAGCTTTTCCATTAGATTTGGAGGCATAAAAGAGGCTGGGATGAAGCAACAAGTTGGAGYKKTWRKTTWAAAAWTKRRGGRARKGGRMMAAWYMAAWTTWWKGSYYMGKKGRAAAAAAAAATAGTTTTTCTGTATTTTTAATCAAATGGGTTTCATATCAGTACACTGCATAATCTAAGAATTAGTTCTCCCTTTTTACATCTACTTCCTGGAAACCCCTGATAACAGAGATATTTTTAGAGCACAGCATTCTCGAATTAGCAGATWTTTTTAGAGGTCTGAAATTACATTTTGCAATTTGCTCAGGTATAAGAAATATTTTACGGAAACAAACAGTGAAGATAAATCATTGAAAGTGAAATATTCTACAGCTACCTAATGTAGGAAAGATAATGATGCCATTATTTTGTCAAAGGTGTGATTAGAGAAATCCCTTTTCCATTCTATTCCTTTTTTCATTTACAGACATACTTACAAGGGTAGGGTGTATGTGCTCATAAATGCACAAATATCCAGTACAATTTTTGTTCTTCTTAAGGTAATTCTTTAATCCATTAAACTTTTATGACKGGTACACACACTGTGCCAGGCAATACATATTTATGAACAGTACACACAGCACCGAGTAATATGCAAAATATTCCACAATTATCTACAAGCCTTTAAATATCAAGTGGTAGAAGGCCATGGAACGGGCTAACCTTGGATACTACAAATACTACTGATGGAAAATGTTAAAACATTCATTGCTTTGCAAAAACAAAACAAAAATGCCACTTCTGTGACCCCAGACACAAGAGTTGACCGGGAAATGGAGAGACTTTGCAAATAAGGTTGTGTTCGACATCCTTTTCTTAACACAAAAGAATTTCCATTCCTGGCCCCAGAGCACTTGGAACTTGCTTGAAGAAATTCTGCAAACAACCAGGATCATGTGAATGGCCTCTTTATTTGCATTTGGTTACTTTAAGTAGTTCATTAGGACTACTGAAGAATGATCTGAGTGTGGAATTTGCATTCATATTCGGTGTATGACCTGCCCAGGTGTTCTGAGGGGCTGGGTTGCTTCTCTGCTTCTGTTTTTTTTTCTGCCTAGAGCTACAGGGGAGGTTTGTCGATGTTTTCATGGTTTKCAGGACTCTAAAGCAGGRCATCAGCTGGCTTTTTGTGCTTYGAGARCAAGAAATTGATGGTCAAGAGACCYSAGGCAACRCTGGGAGCACATTCCTACGTGGATCTTGTTGTGTGGTACCAAGAAAACAAGCAAAAATCCTTTTCATATCTCTGCCTKCATCTCTCTGTCTCCTTCCCTCATTTTCTAGAGCAGRRAAAGMTGAAGTCTGGCTGCCAGACGTGGGGTTTGGTGTGTTCTGATCATCTGGAACATCACCCAGGGCACCCAGAAACCTCTCCCTGGTTCTCCTGTTCTCCGTTCCCTCTGGCCTGATCCGCAGTGTGACAAAGCAGGGAATGAGGAAATCTCCTATTTTTATCAGCTGCTCTAGAAAGTGTCTGAATGACTTCCTCAGGAGCTCCCAGAGCCCAGGATTTACCTTGGGATTCGTGTTGGATGGCTGGAACCCTCCAGATGGAGAAGTGGGAGCAGCTGCAGCACAGAGCAAGCAGCAAATGCTCCGGGCTGGAGGAAATTTGGGAAGAATTCTCAGCCATGATCGCCCTTGAGATCCCCTTCCAACCTGGGAGGCTGTGGCTCCGTGATTTAGCTTCAGTTTTAAAAAGTGAGGCATGCATTGAGGGGCTTAATTTAGTTCACATTAATTTTCTTTTTAACTCAATATCCTTTCAAGGCCACAAAGCATATCCTGGGGATCAGAAGTGCTCTTTGGCTAGCTGGAATGATGGAGCAGGCGGCGTTGCTGAGGTAATAAATTGGAAATAAGTAATAATAAAAAACATGAGAACATCACGGTGCTTTGGAAAACAAGCAATATTTCATCTTTATTACATATATAACCATCCCTCGTATTTGATGTCATTGCTTAAATATTTCTTAATCAATTGGACAGGTGATCTTTATCTAGGTTATGTGGAGAACCCATGGAATGATTCTGGAATGGTTAGCAGTTATCCCARGGAATGAATGCAGGATGTGAGCTTRGCATGCAAAACACCAGGAAATGTYGTGCCTGTTTATAGGAAAGGGAAAAAAGAAAACTGGAAATTATATGTCAGTGAGTTCTCCTCTAATTTCTGGAAAAATACTGTAATTAGCAACCAGGAGAACTAACTGTAATCTCCTAAACAAAAAAAAAGAAAGGTCATTTAGCAACAGACATATGTTTATATGTGTCAGAAATGAGTTTTGTGGGACCCTTGTGTGKGTGGTAGATACGAGTGGAGCAGCAGATGTCAGACATCTTCATTTCAGCAGGATTTTCAATACTGCACTGTGAGCTCTAAGAAGGTCTGGTCTGCCACAAGTTACTGGGAAAGGGATGGGAAACTGGGAAATTCTGCTTTGAGAAGAGTCAGCAGCAGCAGTTCAGTGCTGTTCCCAYCCCAATAGGATGAGCCAACCTGGAAACTGTTTCTCCTGTTTTCATTTGCAATGATTAAAAGGTGGCTGTTTGGAAAAAGTCAAAATTTGAGCAAAGCCATTGGCAATCTTACAGCAGCCCAGAATGCTGACCCCCAAAAAATCAATAAGCTGTTTTGAAAGTCAGTTTTTTCTAGTATAAAAACCCAGACACATCAAGTTGTTCTCTCCATTCAGGTAAGGATGGAACGTGCAAAATGCCATAAATCCCTTGCCAAGGTTTACTGTACTAAAGCCTCGATGCATGCCAGAAAAGTCTGGTAATTTTTCACTTCCATCCTTATAAAATCCTGAAAACTGTATGTCTGGCCCTGCTATGCTGAATTACTCACTAAAACCTGTCTTTACATGGCTGCTGGGTGTTTGGTTTGTAGAGAAGCAGTTTAGTAGAAACTCCTGTGCTTTCTGCTCTGCTGGCACTGAGAGCATCTTCCTGCTGCTCCTCAGCGCAGAAATTCATCTTTGCTTTGTTACAGCTGAAGAATGTTTGCATGTATCCAGAGCTTTTCAGACTCCTTAGAGACCTGCTGYTACTTTTGATGGCAAATTCTTAGAGATGACGAGACAGAGCAGCTGCAGTTGACCACTCACAGGTTATATTTTGTTTTCTTGAGGTCAAGACGGCGGAGTATTGTTCCAAAAACTGCTGAAAATTGGCGCGCGGTGGCTGCGAACACACGGGTTCCAAAGCTTTGAGATTTAAATTTGCCAAAGACTCACAGAACGTTGTCCATCTCTTTCAACTGCAGATCCTTAGGAAAAAAATTATGTGCAATTTTTTCTTAATACATGAAAAATACCTGTATTTTAAGGACATGAAAGGGCTCTGAGTAAGCTTATAATCATTAAATATTCACAGTGTACAAGGTTTAATGTGCACAACATTGAATACACCAAAGAATAATGCCATAATTATAGCTCCTGTAATAATTATGTTTTATTGTGGCTTCCTTACTTTTTATCCCACAGTTGGCATAAGCTTTTAAGCAGATGCCTTGGGTTTGCCCTTTGCAGCTTATAGGCAGATCACTGCTGTGTTGATTCTGCAGTCAGTCAGCTATTCAGCAATCTCATTTTTCTTTTACTGTTTTGGCAGAGATGAAAAGCAAAGTTTTTAACCTTCCACTTTCCTGCTACTTACTCGACTGTTGGRAGCCAACTTTAAAGCTTAAATAGGGGCACAGGCGTGTCCTCCAGCAACACATTATTTTTCTCCCYGGAGTTCTCGAAGCAACTGAGTGAAGAATGAAATGCAGGCAGTGTGAAGACACAAATGAAGGACTGGAGTAAAATATAATTTGAGTGGTGTCTTTTTTAATTAACAATGGCTTTGGCTYTGCAACACAGACCTTCAAACAGAARCTTGCMTGTAGAYGGAGAATGTGTTGCAAAKTTCCAGTTTTAGGTAGAMTATCTGTAGAATATCTATAGATATATCCTGTAGAATGCAGAATATCTGTAGATATATTCTATAAATATAATCTGCAGCATATTACAGTCTCCCTCTATATATACTTCTGTATATCCATTCTGTAGGTGTAAAATATGTAGAAATATATTTGATATATAAATAAAATTTATACCCTGGAATCAGAAGTTTGAACCTCTAGATGAGCATGGGAAAAAGTAATCTAAACATGGATTTTGGCTCTGGATCTTTCTGCTCTGAGGTGCTGGGAACACTTGAATTCATTATGAAAAGATAATTATTCACATTTCTTTGCAAAGGAGAGCAGCTGTGGAGGAATGAACAGGATGTGACGTGGGGACATCTTCACAGAGGTTCCTCCTCAAACACTGAAGTTTGTGGGGTATTGATTGTTCTGTTTGTCCACATCTGCTTCTGGTTTCTTCCTGAAAAATCTTTTGGAATCTGTGGGACAGAATTAACTCCACTGAGCAGAGGGCACCTTTCTGTGGGAAGAGAATTGTGTTTCTTAGAAAAGTGCTTTATATAAATGTTATTCTTGCCACAGAGATTACCAGCAAATATTATTTTGAAGCATCAGAGATGCAGCTTCTGAGTGACAACAGAAATSTAGGCAAAAAATTTCTTTATAAAAGTGCTGGATTTTGATGAAAAATTTTTATCCTTCTGCCTCCATTGCTGTTAGAGTGAGGAGATTCTTTTAAGTGAGACAAGGAGGGAAAATAGTGCCATGGTGTTGGTGCTTCCTCTGCTCTTGAGAGGTAACTCGTGTTCTCCTCTCAAATATTCCTTTTCAGCTGCCTCTCTGCGTTGAAGAGTAAAGAAAGAGGGAGGAAAAGAAACGCATTTCATTTGTGACCTTTTGGGGGAAGTCATCTAAACTGAGCAGGCTGGAATTATCTGTAGAGCAATATTGTTAGGTCTTAAAACTCGATTCTGSCATGCTAACAAACCCCAGCCTGGTGCAGACACTACTGGCTCATTTGTGGCACCGGGGAGCAGAATTTAAAGTGCCTACTTCAAAAACTCGGGCTGCTGAATGAGCTGGAGGAGGAACTCCAGCGTTGAGTTGACAGAGGGATCAATCAAGAGGCAGCTCTGACCCTCTCCCGAGACGTGGCTGTGTGTTTTAGTGGGATGTGTGCCCTCTCTCCTGCTCATTCTCATACACAAGCACTCAATTAGACACGAGCCGTGCCTTTTCCTTTCTCCCTGCAGTCTCTGACTTTGCAGAGCGTGTGGAGCTCAAGTGGAGCCGTGTATGGAACGAGGAGCTGCGAGCCTGTGTAATGCAATTCTGAATTTTAGCTTTAAGAAAAGTTACAATCCCCGGGTGCCTGTTCGACTTCTTTTCTGGGTTGAATATTAACCACTTGAACAATGTGCTTTYAGTGCCTTGAGACAGGGAAACTCTGTGAACTTATTTGTGCCCTGTGCATAAAGATTCTCATCAAGAACTAAGACTTAAGTACTACAAACCTGCAAGAAGCTGTTGTTCTGTTCCTTTAYTATTATTAATTTAGCAGGACTTGTTGTATATGGCATTTTTCTGCCTGTTTTGCATGATTCAGGAAAGGCTGCATGATAACCAAACAATATTTTWTTTCTTACTTACTGGGTGAGGAATATATGGGAGAAAATGGGACATTTACCTCTCCATCCTGTGTGACTTGTTCCATATCTCCTGTTTATTGCCTCTGTTGTCAAGACTTCATTCTGCAGTTTGTGTATTGTTATTATTGGCCTYGTGGCTCTGACTCTCACAAAACACTTAATTTTCCCTTTTTTTTTTTGTACCATATTTCATCTTAGGAGATAAGAGGTTAATTTTCCCATTTCCTTTAGCAAGGTAGCCTGCAGGGTTTATTTGAGCATTGTTTCTATTTTCCATCTTCCGAGTTCAGTAACAACGGGATTAAAAACTTGGAAGTTAAAAACATAGACGTCTGTCTAATTAAAGGAATTGGCTGTCGGGGCTGTATTTTTCTTTCTCATTAGCATTCCATTCGTTCTGTTTTCTTTCCCTATCTCCCTGTTCCCTACACACTCAGCTTGTAATAAAAGTTGGTTCTTGAATGTAAAGAGCGTGTTAATGCACCTGGGAAAAACATGTACAGGAAGGAATTGGATTTGTTTCTATCTAACCTGGGTAAGATAGAATGGAATGTTCCAGTGTTTATCTTTGCAGTAATAATCAAAGGCTCCTTTCAATGCTCATAAGGATTATTTAAGAAGAAAATTAAGGAAATGTATTTATTTGTTTGTTTTCAACAGRAAAACAATCTCCTGTTTTAAGTTTATACCCCTGCAGCCAAGTGATAAGGGCATTTTAATGCTTTCCTGCATCTATCTTTCCATTTTTATGTGTGGCAGGATTAGGGGAGAGCTGATGCTGCCGCTGCGTAAATGTGGGCAAGCAGAGATCCTCATTACAGGGCAAAGTGGATAAAAAGAGTCAGTAACTGAAGGTGATGGAACTGGTGTGTCTACTGGCCATTAACTTGGTAATAGGAGCTCTCCTCCAGATGAGGGGAATCGCAGGGAGCAGCATTTTGCTGCGTTGCAGGAGCAAATCCCTAAAACCTCTGCAGCAGGAATGTCTGCAAGTGAGGAGATAAATACGTGGAGACAGATTGCAGCAGAGACTTTGGGACCAGCAGAGGTTTTCTGTTCTGGTCCAGCTCTTACACAGAGTTCCTTGCAGGATGTGGAGCATTCTGGGCTGGCACCACCAGTGCCTCCTCCCCACGATTTGTGACTTCTTCTGCCATGTAACTCATCCGAGTTTTTCTTCAGCGCTGAGAATAAAAACGCTCTGCAAAGCCTGCTGTGGCCATAAAATCAGAGAAACCACACTGCATCTGCTGACAGTCAGGCTTTCCTTGGCCTGCTGGACGGGCACAGGGTTTATGGATCATGCAGCAAACAAGGCAGGTTTGGGATGCAGCCTTTCTGTTGCTCTTCATTAGGGGAGTGTGTGGTTTTCAAAGCTTCAGTGCTGCGAGGGAGATGAAGTTCTTCACTTTCTATTTTACCTCTGGGACTATTGCTGAAGTAGAAGTCACTGTCATCCCCCCAGAGGACTGGCCAGATTTACTGCAGGAGCTTTGGCCTTCTGACTTCCTTAAGCTTTGCAGCCAGAAGTCCTGAATATATTTYGTGGCTCTAGGGCAAGGAAATTTGTGTCGTTAGACTCAGAAGTCAAATGTGCAGTAAGTCATACAAACACACCTGTGTCTTGATTTCAAGTGATTTAAAAAAAATGGAGTTGAGAGGGTACCTGTATGCCTGGATTTGGCAACACCACCCACACTGGAAGCAAAAAAAATCTGTGTGTTCCTTCAATCATGTGTCATTTACAGTTGAGTTGGCCAATGAAGTGTTCTGGATGAGCTGGAGACAAGGGCTCAACAGGGTTTCAAGCAAAAAAAAAGATCCAAAAAAAGAGCTGTACTTGAGAATGTCTAAAGCCTCCATTTTGGGACACTTTATTTTAAAAGATGCTGATGTTCACGTTGAGGTTTCACAGATTTTACTATAGGTAGCTCGGCTTTGCCTGTGACTGGGATCATCAAATGTTTAGCTGCAGGTGGAATTCTTTTTATCYTCTCAGTTTCTTACATAAACCTTCTCATAACTCAGCTTTCCACCTTTTGCAATTCCGTAGCTTTGCTSCACAACAGCTTTGTGTATGTTTGGCTCATTAATTGGAAAAAAGTATCTCTGCTTTTACTTCTGAAAAAATTTCCACTTGTATTTTTTTGACTAGTAATGTACCCTTAACTTAACAGATAAAGTGCTGTTGATAGAACAATATTTTCCAGTAGTTTACTTTGCTGTTTCACATGCTATTGACAGGAAATCGTGTTTGGGCAGAAACCACAACAGAAAATGCTGCTGTGATGTTACAGTTTTCTTTCATTCCACAGTTTCCAGTGTTTGGCTCTGTGTTTGTTCAGCATATGGTTGAATGAATCCAACCTGGCTTTGACTTKGTGTCCCTGCATGACCTGTTTGTGATGGAAATAAGGAGTTGCTGCTTTCTTTTAAATTTCTGCTTATTTCTTTTCTTCAACCAGTGGTTTTGATGTTTTCTTGTCACAAACTTGAAGTGCTTGGAAATGTTTGCATTACAGGCATTGAAAGGACATTAGAAAAAGTTAATCTGTGACTGACTGGGTTGAAGTTTGTATTGCTGAATCATTGTGAATAATTACCAGGATTTTGTGGGGTCTGTGGTGGGTGTGGTTGTTACTGAGTCCATCTGTACCCAGCACGAGGGGATCCTGCTGGTGGAAGTTGTGCAATTCCATGGATTATGAGAAGTCTGGTGTTCATAGAGCAAGGCTCACCTGCCTGGAGTGTTTTAACTCGGGAGATGTTAAAGCAGTTGAACATCAGTGCTTTGCCTCAAGTTGTAACCAAATGCCTGAAAGTCCAACTGAAATGCAAGGGGAASTAAAGAGCATTAAGATTTAGCACTTACATAATCTTCTCGATCTTTCGAGTGCCACAGGTATTAACTGTTTGAGCCTCTAGATAAAATTTTTCTGCATAAAAAGAAATACCTACTTGTGTTATCCTTTTTCTCTCCTGGCAAAACATAGAGACTGAAAGGCTGAATAACTCAGCCCAGTGTGGATTTACCTGGCTCTGGGGCCTGTGCTCTATTTCTGCTGCACAGCAGTCGTGTATCTCCTAATGGTGTGAGTGGAAATAACCCCACAAAATCCCTGTTTTGATGTAGACAGCAAACCTGAGACACTGTAATAGCCCTGTATGATGGATCTGCAGCAGTAACACAAATGCTGGTCTTGGCAAACTGCAGTGCTGTACGGAGATAGTGTTTGCTGTTGTATCGATCCGTGCCTCTAAATCTTTAATTATCTTTCATAGTAAAACTTGTCTAAATAAATTGCTGTGGTGCTACTGCTCTTTGGCAGCAGCAGAGGTTGATGCTTGGGTCAGCAGCCACTTTTTACCATATCCTTTTTCTTTGTTTAAGGATTTGGTACCATTAAAAGGAAAAGTAATAGATCAAAAAGCTAATGGGCTAGTTAGTCCTGAGGTACAACATGTCCTGCTACAAGTTATGTCTGGTACAGGTTTTCCTACCCCTTGGAGTGTTTATTTTCACCTGAAGGAGCTGAGTGGCCWGGCTGCTGCTGTTCCTCTTGCTTGCAGAGCCAGTGCAGTACATTTGGATATTTATTTTGCTGGTTTTAAGCTGCAGATATATTTTTCTGGCACTAAAAGGAAACCAAAGCCTTTGGCTCATACAATAATAAGTAGCCACTGCAGGTGCTGGCCTCTTGAGGTCTTCACCTGGGGTTTTCATCTTCCCTGATGCACAGTGCCATTAGGTTTGCTGSTTACAGACAGGATTGCTGTCACTGYTGTGCACTCTGGATATCAGTTTTAAATACACTCATATATTTAGCTGCTGAAGGACTTTTTTCATCTGAGAAAACTGAGCAAATATATTGACCCATCCACGATTTGATATTTTATTTCCAAACAGCGTTTCAGTTGCTGTGATACAGATTTCTGAGCCCCTGGGATTGGGTGTTCTCAAACCGAGGGGTGTCAAACCTTATTCTCAGCTGCACCATGTGAAAATGGAGATGGTTCTGAAGGAGATACGTGTGAAATCAGGAATTAAAAAAGGCAGAGATGGCGCTGGGGCAGATCCAGGGACATTAATAAAGGAAAGTTGGGAGCATTTAAGCAGGCACAGTTGTGGCATGTCTAAATGTGAGTGTTAAATATGCTGTTAAGAGGTTGAAGTTTCCTTTGTCATTGTYGCATGATCAATTATCCCTTCAGGGCATCGCCCTGTGACAGGGCCGTGCTGCTGCTAATTTGTTTTATAGTTAGAGCAGTTCACAGCCATGGCTTATGTACTGAGAATAAAAAACAAATGTGTCTCAGTGAAGTAATGGAAGGAATATACAATATCCAGCAGGAAACTCCTCCACGCTTCACCACAAAGCACTCGAGCACCAGCCATTACTCTGGCATGTTTTATCAGAAATGAAGACACAATTTAATAACACAAGTTTTCCTTCCACAGTGAAGGAAAGGGGAACAAATCGGTGTTTAAAAAAAACCCACAGCACCTTGAATAATCAATTCAGGAGAACTATCATAAAGTGAAGCAATATTCATGTCTGTCTCTGAAAATTGAACTATAAAATCCCAAATGATTACAAACAGTCTTTGTGCTTGCTGTCAGTGAAGTCAGCCAGCTGTGTAGATCAACAACCTACGGTACTTTTTTACTGCAATGTTTTGTTTAAATAACCCATTTATATTTAAAAAGAAATTTCCACTCTTTTTCCTCCCCGTGGCTGCCAGCAATGTCCATAGCAACAGCTGGTGACGGCACAAGTCAAGTTCAATGTGTTGATTATACCATAAACTGGAGARGGAAGAAAAATAGATACCCTGCTTCCAAACATCCTGAATGCTGTAAGAGTTTTATAAGGAGAGATGGCTGGAGAAAATTGGCTCGTTTTATTCTGAATCTTTGGTTTCTGTTATTGACTGAGATGTGTATTTTGTTTTGAAAGTCTGGTTTTTCCTATTTGCTTGAGAAGTGCTGTTGCTGGCGAAGCACATCCAGCCACACCTCGGTGTGGTTCAGCAAGATAACACCCAGGAGCTGGGATTTTAGCACATTTTTGAGTTCTTGTATCAGCTGCMCTAACTCTTGCTGTTTAAAATGTAATAATAGTTTAAAATCCTAAAAATCACAACCAAAGGAGCAAAGTTGTGTGATAATAATTAAGCAGCATTAAGTATAAATTGAAACTGCTGAAAACCTGGGGAGGAAAAAAAAAAAGGTTTTAACACAAATAATGCACTTAGGAATATTATTCCTCAGTCTGTTGCTGTAATTCCTTGCCTCTGGATTGGCAGTATTGTCCCTGTAAACATCTCTCTCGTGATCAGTTATATAGTGATTATCTTGGGGGTTGTTTTGTGGGGGTTTTTAATCTCTAGACAAGTAATTGCTTGATATGGGCCTGATTTAAAAATATACATTTGGGAAAATTCATCTGAGCATCTTTTCTGGGAACTTCTGTCTCCGAAGACTAAAAATAAGCTTTCTGAGGGTGAACTGCTAAGATTTTTATAGCAAGACTCAATATTTGATGATTCTGCTTAAATCCGAGGTTGTTTTTGTAACAGTCCTGTACCTAAATGAAGATGCTTGTGATGAGTTTTTTGGTTTTTTTATTTTTTTTTTTTTTGAGTATTCTCCTGCAACGTCACATTCTCTGGATGATTCTTTGGATCAGATGGGTGGCAGAGGAAGGGAGTGGATGGTTGTGATACCATTTTGATGCTGATTTGATTCTTCCTGACTTACCCACACATTTAAATCCATCATCCAGGGCTRAGTGAAGGCCATGCAGGGTTATTTCTTAGATTTCCATGTGACACTGCTGTTTGCACACCCCCTTGTGAGGTTTGCCTGTTGCTCAGTCACTYGTTCTTTGTCAAATACGATGTTTTGAGCTCGTTCACTGAGCTGTAAACCTCAGTCTTGAAAGGATTCCCTCATTGCTAATTCTGATTCTGTCTTTTGGAGTCTTKGGGACTTTATCAGCAGATTTAGTAAGTGAAATCTATATTCAGTCAACAAACAGCAATGAAAATATGARGCCAGGCCAGGCCAAAGACAGACCCAGTGGGTTTGTACCTGATCTCACTTTCCAGTCAGGTAGAGGATCACTGATGATTTGTCAAGTGCAGTTTTCCATCTGCCTCCTTTCCAGCCTTACACTTGCTTTACACAGATCAGATTTAGTGTAATGTGTTCCTGAAGAATCAGGGGAATARTGTCTACAGCCTTATTAAACCAAGACCTTGCAAGCCCCAAAACCAGAGAATAGGGAAACCAAGCACAAAACATGGGAATTCTGCTGTTTCTCTGGATTCCTCCTGGAAATACATCTGGTAACCCATCAATAGGTGGCTGTCCTTCATTTCATGGCAGTGTTTGTCCTCTGCCTTGCCACTAGAGCTGCCTTGGTTATTCCTATGGAACCTTGGGATGTTCCCATGATTAGAAATCCCAGTCACTTCCCAGAAACAYGTGGTGCCCTGGCAGAGCTAGAGGAGCAATAATGAACTGCCCTGATTGGAAACTCAATGTTTAAACTCAAAGTTGTGCTTTAATATTCAATGCTTRTGCAAATATCAAATTTATATTAATGGGTGGTTGATTTGCAGCACCAATGTCCCTGGAACCTGAATAATATCCCACGAAGCTGCCACCCAGTCCCAGCTCTTGGTGCTCTGTCCCTGTGGAGATGCTGCTCAGTGGCACATGCACAAACATTTCTCCTGTGATTGAGTCCTGAGAAACACAGGCTTTTTATATTAATTCTGATAATAATTCCCTCTCAATGCTGGGAGCCATGAGGGTGGGGAAGCGCTGTCTGGGTTAAGCTGGGCACGCACAGGGATGCCCTGGAACAGCTGCACGTGCAACTGCAGCACATCCCTACTTTTCCAAAATGGGAAACCCACAGGGGGAGTCTTGCAGGAATTATTTTGTTCTTACTTCATAATCGCTCCCTTTTCTGTGGGCATCGCTGTTATTTTGAGGTGTCTGGGTCGTGGGGAGATGGGTCCTTGCTGTGTAAGGTGGACAAAAGTTTTTGAAAGGGGAACAGAGGCTATCCAGTAAAAGAATATCTGGTGTAGAGGGATTGATAATCGTATTAGCTGGAGGTAATATTGGAAAAGAGGCTTTGTGAAGGTCTTTGTACTAAAATATTGCAYGCTGGCTCAGGAGCAGATGGTGCCTTCTGAGAGAGAGCCTAATCAGGTTACTCTGATTTTCATTTTATGTTTTTATAACCCAGTATTATCTACTTTTTGTGTAATCTGRTGGACTAATAACATAACAAATATCTAACTTTGGGGAATTATCCACTTGTTGAGTAGATTTTGGTATTTTCRCATAAAAATGTTATTAATCTAAATCCACCTATTTGAGATACTGAAGGGTTCATTTGCAGCATTAATTTCAAACCTTTCTCTTAAAGGCCATAAGAATGGTATCCCCTTTGAAAAATTATCTTTACTTGTAAAAGTCTGATTCATGTTCCATTGATTTTAACAAAAGAATTCCCATAAGCTTTAGATCAAGCTTAGAGATCGTTTGCAGCAGAGTTTTATAGGATTTGGACAACTTGAAAAGGTGCAATTAAAAATTCCAGACTGTACAGAGCCATGGAATGGTTTGGGTTGGAAGGACCATAAAGATGATTGATTTCCAGCCCCTGTGCCATACTTTATCTCAGACCAGGTATCCAAGTGCTAATTCTGGCTGCAGTGAGTAGAAATTAGGGAGCCCTCAGAAGGTGCAGTTCTGTGCTCTGATGTTTGCAGTAATGGGGTGTATCATGATTTGTGTCCATCCTCTCTGCCGTTCCCATCCCCTCATCCCACAATCTTTGGTTAAACAGCATCTCCTAAACACAATCTGTCCTCTCAAAGGCCCCACTCAGCTTTGCTGTGAGATCAGTCTGGTTCAGTTTCAGCTCCTTTTGTGGTGAAGGTGCCACTGAGATGTTTTTGGACACAATAATCCTGAATTCACTGTTACAGACACCTCCCACTCCCTTCCCTGCCCGCTGCTATTCCCTGCAGGTCTGCTGAGCTCCAGACAAATCCTAAAAACTCTTCTATTAAAACATGTGCTTTAGAATGCTCCTTGCCTACTCTTAAGCAATCCCAGAGGATCAGTCTGCTTGGTTTGCTGCTGGTTGCTCCTCTCTCTAAAATGTTAGATTGAGTTAAGTTTGATAGTGCTTTAAAAAAAGCAATATTTATATTTTTCATGAATTCTGTGCTGGGTATGAATTACTGACAGGTCCACTCTGTCTGCTGCATCATCCTCCTCCAGATGTGCTGGTAAACTGAGCACCCAGGAATCAGATTTTCCTTGGAACATTAGAGTGGTGCTGTCAGAATTTAGAAGTTATATCTGACAATGAAAACAAACAATAAGCCCAGGAAAACACATTAAGCCAATTTTGGGCACTCTGTGCAGCTGCTGTGCAGAAAGTGGCTGCAACCCTGGTAAGGGCTGGGGCCTGGATGGCTTAGAAACACTGGAATTAATGAGTCTTAAAAATGGGACTAATTGATTTTCCTGATGCACGGGGCTCAGGCGTGATCTAAATAAAACTCCAGGCTCGGCAGCCTGGGAGGGCTCCTGGCTCTGTACCTGCCTTCTCTTAATGAACTCGGAACATTCCATTTTTCACACAACTATTAAGATATCAATAACTCATTTGAGGAATTTTAATTTAACTTTGACCATGTAATTGATGACCCCCTAAGAGTTGTCTTCAGTCACTGCATTATCTTTTTTTTAATACAAATTATCATCAAACTTTTACACTCAGGTTCATTCCTTTCTAAAATTCACTCACAACTGTTACATTTAGCGTATACTCTGGTAAAAATTTGTATATTACAATGAAAAAGCCCCACTTGATTTTCAACAAATTCCTTAAGAGATTTTCATTTCCTTTGCTCTTGATTATTGTATAATGAGTTTAATGAGTTAAGTGTCAAAATTTCCAGCCAATTTAATGCAGATAGTAACAGTGTCCATCTGCAGTTRTATCTGGCATCAAAGCAGCTTGAAATATATTTCAGTATTTTCAAAGAATCTTTTTAATGCTTCTTTCTTTAGAATTAAAGTAGAAATGAGTGTAAATGTAATTGTCTTGTAATATTCAATTATTAGCWCTGCTCTGGAATTTTATCTTTATTTGCTCTATCAAATGTCTTATTAATTGTATTTTATATCCCCACTCTGTAAATCTATCACAGTTTCTTTGATTAATTTTCTAAATCAATTAAACTAGTGCAGTCTCATTGAATAAAACAAAAAAAAACCATACTGTGGTTCTTCTTTTTTAGTTTTTACAAAAAAATCTGTCAAGGAAGATAGTATAAACAGGGTCTTTAGGTGATGTGTGATGGCTGATTTCAGAGCTGAACATTTCGGTTCATTTTTCAGCTTTTTTTTTTTATTGGTGTGTGGAGCAGAAGTCAGGAGCAGCTGAGGGAGCTGGAGGGGCTCGGGAAAAAGAGGGGAAAAGGAGGCTCAGGGGGAATCTTCTCATTCTCTGCTATTCCCTGGCAGGACAAGGAGACACAGTTTAAAGTTACACCAGGGAAGATTTAGGTTGGAAATCAGGGAAAGTTTCTTCACCTGAAAGGTTCCCAAGTGCTGGCACAGCTGTCCAAGGCAGTGGTGGAATCACCATCCCTGGAGGGATTTAAAAGCCATGAGAATGTGGCACTTGGGACATGGGTCAGCGGTGACTGTGGCAGTGCTGGGGCAATGGTTAGATTCCATGATCTTAAAGATCTTTTCCAACCTGAATGGTTCTCTGATTCCACAATGGCTTTACAGAAGTTCAGGTTTCTTTGTATCCACATCAGAAAATTGAAGTGTTAYAAATGAAAAGCATGGCTTTGGTGTTCTCACTGTAATTTCTGATCCCTTTCCTATGTATGAAAACGAGTATTGTGCACCAGGCATGTGTGATTTCCACTGTTCCTTTAAATGCTTTTTCAAAGCAAAATTGCTGTTTATTATGAAGGGTAACCACCCTATGCCAAAACAGGAGGCTGGAATGCAGGGGTGTTTATTATTGACTGATTAGTGCACAAATGCTTCGACTCGGCGCTGACTCTCTCCGAGCCTATTGATGTGTGACCTTGTTCCTTCCAGTGTAGTAATTTTATACATTATTTCACCCTCCTGCTCAGTGATATGTCTAATAGCACAGCTGAACTCAGCGTGGCTTCTCATCAAGTATTAGAGGGGAAGGGAGTTTCTTCCTCCCAGCCCGACACTCTGATTTCCATGTCTGTGCCAGTCCCAGGCTGACRTAGGTCAGTTCTTTGCTCTTCAGGATTTTTTTAGAACTGCACATTTGCTTTTATCTTACCTGCTTTTGGAGCTTCCTGTGTCCTGTTCAATCAAACCCTTGAATTTTTGCATGTTGTCTCCAGGTTAATCCTTTCTCTTTTACAGTCAATGAACGAGCATCTAAAACACGTGAAAAGTAAAGCAGCCAAGTGGGTAACGCTGCCTGCGAGGGAATTCACAGAAACATTTGTTATTAGCAGCCCTAAGGATGGGCTTGTGTTAGACAATGATTTTTATTGACTCCACCAGGCCCACAACCTACAGGGTTTAGGCTRAATGGGAGCCCCTCTCTGCCTGTGCATGCACAGATCAGCTCTGTTAGAGCCCTTGGTCTTGGCAGTGTTGATGTGATAATCAACAATGCCACAAATGTACAAAGTTTACCTTTGGAGGTTCTGCTGCCTTCCATTTTTACTTTCATATTCCAATGAACTGTGGGTTACTCCTGGAGTGTCACTCTTTAATAGGCTCCTATCACTTCTTGAGAAGGTTTTCAATAAATCTGCACCCTGATGATTGCCAGGACTGCCGTCACCCCACAAAGGTGCACTTTGCAGCCTGGTGGTCACTGACATCATTTGCTGCCTCTTGCATAACTTCTTGTTGCCATTTAAACTGTCCCAATTTCACYTGGTGTAGCTTTTTCTGTGTGTCACCATAAGCATCTTACACGATCTGAGCAGAGAAAAGGCCTAGAGGCATCTGAGATCTTTATTTTGTGTTAATGCATTTGAAATTGGGCTGGTTTTGGTTCCACARCATGGTGATTGTTTTGACCAGTGAATATCCTATCAGCCTGTCAGCTCTGAAATGTTGTGTGCTTTTTGCCTGGTTCTCTGCAACCCCCTAACAGGACAAGGAGAAACAGCCTGAAGTTGCACCAGGAGAGATTTAGGTTGGAARTCAGGCAAAATTTCKTCACTTMRAGGTTTTTCAAGTACTGGCACAGGCTGCCCAGGGCAGCTGCAGAGTCCTAAAGCCCAGGGGGTTTTAATGTGATTTTTCTGGTTTTTAATGTGATCTTTCTCTTCCCTAAACAGAGCCATCACTCTGGAGAATCAGCTGGTGATYCTGGGGGCATCAGTGGCGGATGCAGGAGGTTACTACGTCCAGGCAGTCAATGAAAAGAACGGGGAGAACAAGACCAGTCCCTTTATTCACCTCAGTGTAGCACGTGAGTATCCGAATTGAGGAGAGTGTGCTGGCACAGCGAGGCTGCAGGCAGGAGTCACAAAAGCTGCTCAAATAACAAGAGCCTCTCTGACAAAGGATTGGACCTTTAAAAGGAGGTCAGCATTTCCTGCTTGGTTTGGAGCACGCTGAGCTCCTTGTGCAAAAGAGGGACCGAAGAGAGGAGMTGGCCTCTACAAATCACCCTCAAAGCCTTTTGTCTGGAGGTTTACTTTGTGCAAGGCAGGTACATGATGGTATCCCTCACTGTTTATTGTGAAGTTGGGATTATAATTTGTTTTTAATGCAGGTGTTTATAATGTGTTGTTTTCCATTGTGCCCAAGTAAACAAGTCATCCTTCCGAGTGCATATTTATTTATGACTCTATTCCCAGTTTATGGCATTATTTTTACCTGGAGTTATCACAGAGTCCCAGGGAACATGCATTTCGTTGTTRTTACTTATTATTTGACATTACACAGGTTGTTTTAACACCACCAGTGGGTTTGGCAGGGGAGCAGAGGGAAAAGCAGCAGAGCATGGGGTCAGGGAGGTGTCTGCACACCGAGTGTGCCAAGGTTCAGCAGAAACCTGCATGTCCAAACTCTTGTAAAACATCCCCTAAAYGTGTTTGCATGAAAAATTAATATTCTAAACGTGTGGAATGGTTTGAATCCTCGTGTGAGGCGCTTGATAAATGTGTTATTTATGTAGCAGGGAGACGAGGGAGCGTGTGAGTGCTGTGGGAACGGGGAGGTTCCTGGTTTTGCTTGTAGAGACAAGAAGAGGTGATGGGAGTAAATCACTGATGACAGAGGCAGCTTCACTGACAGGCTGACCCCAGAATTTGGGCTTCTGAGAGATGCAGGACTCAGCTCTGGGTCAATGGCATGGGGAGATGCCCCAGATCTCCTGATCTTGGGTACCATTAGATTGTGGACAATCCCTGTTGGCTCATTTCCTTACTATAGTAAAACCTGAGATCTGGGTTTCTGGGCAGGAAATCTGGGAAATTGTTTTTGGGACTATGCTTGTGTTTGTCAGAAGTTCATCTGAAACATTACAGACCTGGGAAGCATTTAATTTCTARGAAAATACTACTTTTCTGCTGAAATTCCTAGTTGGATTTCAAGGAAAACTGTTCTTAGAAAAACACTGGAGGTCCTGTTAGTGGGGCTGGGATCACTGGGGGCAGCAGCTGGAGGGTTTGACAGCAGCAGGAGACACAAACCTCTGTTTTCTTCCAGACAAGCATCTAAACTAAATGAACTGCTCAGGGGTTTTGTGTGTGTCTTTCTGAAGTGGAAATAATATTCCAAATCCACTTGTGAATTCTGGCTGTACTGTGGCGTGTAGATTGTAAACATTATTATTTCTGACAGTATGAAGAGGTTTGCTAACACTTTAGTAATTTCATTTTTAAAGCAAATTTGTGTTGTTTGTATTATGTGACCAATAGTGTACTTCCCACTTTAATTTCATGTCTTAATTAATGCTGGAAATAGTCWGTGATCATGCATGCATAACAAGTGCTATGCAAAGCAGAAGGTAATGTGGGCATATGGAAAAGAAAACACTCCAAAATGCTCACAGACTTGATACCGTGAATGCAAAGCCTGCCTGGAATGTGGCAAATAGGAAAGATAAAAAGGATAAAAGAAAATGAAGGATGAGACGAGATGGAAAGCCAAAAAATGGATTTGCTTTTAGAATGAATATCTGCCAATGAGGTTTTCAAATTGACACCTTGATATCCGGGGCTGTTAATGCTCTTTGTGTGTTGAAGGAAGGAACTGGAGTCTGTAAAGAAAATTGGATTAACACAGTCGTTCTGAACTTTGATCTGGGGAGGAAACTTATGGGGTCCATTACATAGAAATGAGTAAACATTTTTGGTCTAATAACAGAAGATAATCGGGCAAAAATACAGTCCTGAAGCAATACACAGGGAATGGCTGCAGAAAAATGACAAATTTTGGAAGAGTAATAAAGAATTCAGGCAAGAGGTTGGAAACAGATTGTTAAAGGTAACACAGATGAGGGAGATATTGCTTTGACTTGTCACTGCCTGAATCTTATCGGATGTTAGGAGTGACACCTGTAATTTTCCATTAGGACATGTATAAAATTTAAAACCAGTTTAATCAAAATGCAGTAAACCCCAAGTAAAGCRGAATAGCCAATCTGTGTGCGAGCAGATTATATATTAATTATTGAGTACAACCTTGCTGCGTGACTCAGCGTGCACACTGCCACTGTTATTGAGGGCAGGAGGAAAAAAACCCCACAGATAATTCCCAGAGCAACCATTCACTGAGAACAGTGTTAGATATGCACAGCTCGTTATTCCTTGAAGGAGACCGGTGTCAGATTTGCTTCAGCCTGGAAGAAAAGCATATTTGCAGAATCATTCTAACAGCTGAGAAAGCTGTAAGCTGTCCTGTTCTGCTCCAAAGTACAGGAGTGACAGCAGGAGAAAGGTCTGGCTCTGAGCTGAGRAGAAGATGAGTTACAGGGCCTTACATTGCAGATTAAAGGCACTGTTGGATTGTGGCTGAAGGAGCTCAAGCATCGTCTGGAAAATTCACTGAACTGTCCTTCAATTAATAACTGTGTTTGATACGTGGTATGAAAAGATTAGAGGATGTTGAGAGTGTTTCAGAAACAATCTAAAAGCCCCGATCTCACTGAATTCTCTAGTGGGGCTCGAAGTGTAAATACCAAAGATATTTTGTTTTTTGTCAGGCTCACTGAGTCCAACACTGCGAATCTCCCACTCACCCGTCAGCCCCGATTGCAAACACGAGGGGAAGTTGGGAAATAGCTCCCAGGGAAAGCCTGCAGGCTCGGCAGCGCAGCTCTGGCTGTGCTTGGGTTTGCTTTTCTCCATTTTCTGGGGTGGGCACACAGTGAAATGAAGGCAGCAGAGTGCCAGGCCTTGGGGGATGCTCAGCTCCTTGGGACATTGGGGTTTCACACACACACAACCAGTCCCCATCGCTGCCCAGCTCAACCCTTGCACTCCCCTGGTGCAGAGGCACTGAAGATTTATCAACCAGGATATCTGGTCACTCTGTGAGCACATCCAAACTCTGAGCAGTGTTTTTCCTTACCAGCTGAGTCCCCAGCTTGGCTGAGCACCCACATTCTCCGTGCCTGCCCTAAACCCGAGTGTGTGAATGTAACACAGAGTGAGGTCCACCCAGCTAAACTTGAAAATCTCGGTTGTTTCTTTCAAGTGAACTCRTTTCCACTGATTTCAGGAGGATTAGATCATCTCTGAGGTGACAGGCTTTGGGGAAATAAAAATTATGTCCAGCAGGCAGCATATTGGAATAACGTCACATCTGAAATTGGTGTGAGATGTCATAAATTAGTCCTAAATTTAAAATGTCTTAAAATGAGTTGAACTGTGTACTACACTAATGAAAATCTTGCCACTTTTTTTTCTCTTTAACCATATGTCAAAGCTTTCATGTAAATAACACAAAATTTTGGCTTGGAAAATCGGAAAGTCTGAAAGTCGAGAGTTTGGCAGCYGAAATAGTAACAACACTCACTTTGGGTTTTATCTCAAATTACTCACTTACTCCTTGTTGAGAATTCACTATTACTGCTTGGGAGTGTTTCAGTATTAACTCATCAAGTCAGGAAGTTCCAGCAATGGAGTGGTGTGAGAATTAATCCATCTCTGGGCTGGTAGCTTTTGGGATGTAAATACTGCTTTTCAATAACAACAGTTGGAAAATCCTAAAGGTTATTTTTTTTCCTGTTTCCATCATTGAACAATAGATTTGATGACAGTATCGTAAACGGTTGCTTGGTTCTTTAGGGTTTTTCTTTCATGTGCCCTTTCCCCCACAGCCAGACCTACCGTGCAGCACAGATGGTCGGATCTGTTCCTGTGGTTTTTCAGGGAATAAAATGACATTCTTTTGATCTTACCAGTGCTGGCAGGGCACCTAAAGGTTGTTCATTCCAGTAGGGCCATCATAAAAACCTTATTTCCTTGAAGGCCATGCTCAGTGTAACAGCTAAATATCTCTGAATCTGCATCAAAACTCTTCTGGTTGTGGTATGGAACTTGGAAAAAAAACAAATAAAAAACCTCAAAACTCCAAATCTCCAAGAATAATGATAAAATACCCGAAAACTCAAAAACACCCAGAAACACCCAAGCAAACCAAAAAAGTTTGTACATGATACTTTGCTGTTGGCTGTGCCACTTTTGCATGAAGGTTTTTTGAAGGTAAAGCRGGAGCAGAGGTGTTTGGAGCTTCTTAATGAAGCCATAAGGGATTTTAGTGTATAAGTCAAGAGTTTAAGTGGGTTTATTAGAAGCAGGGGGGGAAATGAGGATTCATAGAGAGCTTTTTATTACTGTGAGGAGCAGTCTGAGCCATTCCATGCAGGGTAATCAGTCCACGTCCTTCCCCTTTATGATGTGACACCATGGCCARACTCTGGGGCCACTTGGGAAGAAGTTGGCCCAGCCCTGGTGAGATATTTCCATTACTGAGCTCACTGAGCATCACTGGCCCAGCCCTGGGAACTTTTAACGGATGTTTGGCTTTTCCCAAGTCCAGCTGGAGCGTTTTCTGAAACCCTGAGCCTCAGTAAATGATTTCAGTGGCGAGTTTGCAGGAGGTGGGTGTGTGTCAGCTGTTGTGACAGTTTGGATGCTCCTGCCTCAATTGGTTTTGCGGCGCTAATCGTCCGGAACTGCAATTCAGGGCCCTGCTCCTGGACCTCCTTGTTAAGCTGTGAAATATTGAGATGCGTGTYGCTTGGATGGATTTATTAGTGAATTAGATAGTCCCCAGACCTGTTGGTAACACCAGGAGATACAGAGTGTTCTGCAGCCTGATGTCATTTTCTGATGCGGGCTTTGTGAAAACAGAAAACAAGATTGATGAAAATTTGAAAAACCTTGCCAGCCAGCATTTCTGAAGAGTCAAAGATAATAAAGCCAATTATCATTTAACGAAGATAAATTCTTCCCTTGAGCACTGGCAATGCTTTAAAAAAATAAAAAGTAGTAGGGAAAGGAAAAAGTTGGGGACTGAAAATTAAACTCCTGGCTTGGTTGCATTGCAATTATTTTAAAGTGTGAGGGTGTCATGTCATTCTGCCCAACTTCCACTTGCATCCAGAAGAATTTTATTCTGTTATGGCAGACATTGACRTGAGGCTAAACAGACCCTGTGTGTCTCTGCTTGGTGCCCGTTTTGTTTTTCAACTTAATGTATCAAGACATAAATTTTACAGAAGGCAAAAGTGCCATTTGAGGCTCACAGAGACTGAATTTACCTCAAAGTTCTTGTTTGTTTGGTTTCCTCCTGTAAAGGACTGCTCTCATGATGGCACAAGACATTTGGGTCACTTTTAGTGTCTGTAAGAATGAAATATTCTTTATGTTGTCAGGAAAGAAGGAGGTGGGGGACAAGTGCCCCATTACTTGTTGGGATTTTTGATAGGATGTTCTTTGTGACATTCTTCTGTAAGGTGGGGTAAGAAGATAAGTTTTCAGAGGATTCTGAGAAGACGTTTTGCTCTCTGGAACAGAGCATTTCGCTAACACAGTTTTTCATATTAACCAGCAGGGTTTGTTCAAGTCAGCAGATGCTGAGGATCCTTCATGGATATGTTTGAAGCACAAACGGCATGAATTTTTCATAGCCAGTCCCAGCTTTCAGGTGTAGGCAGGAAAAAGGAAAAAAGGAACGGGCTGGCACCCCCAGGGAACAGATATTTCTATTCTGACGTCAAACTCACACAAGCTCTATAGACTTGTCAGACTGGTTTTAGTTCGTGCCAAGAGAATTGACTTCGTTTAGCCTCTCTGGGTCAGTGCTGTGGAGGTGAATTTGTTGCTTCAATGATGGGGTTTTTTTTTTTACCTTTTGGGTTTACTTTGGTGGAGGAAAAAGAAGGAACATGGGATGAGATGAAATTTCTGGGCCATGACTGTGCCTGGCTACCCAAGGTTGTGACCAAATCCTGGGAAAATCCAACAGAGCACAGCCCAAACCTCTCTGCACTGGTTTGAAGTCACTCTTTGAAATGATCACTTTTCTTTCCCATTTCCTCAAAGTTTTTGCTCTCTCTTTATCAGGAAGGATATCATGGTGGGGTYCCATGAGTAAATGTGATCCTTTTGCTTTGCTCTGTTACCAAAATGTGAATTTGAAGGAGATTGTAGAAGTATTTGCGGCTTAACACTCAACCTTAAGAACACATTCTGTGCAAAACCCATCTTGAATACTCTGGTAAAATACTGTTGAAATGCTTTTGCTTCAGTTGTTGCTCTACATTCAAGGACTTTTAAATGGGGATCTTTTTTCCTTATTATTTTGAGAATAGAGTGTACTTAACCTTGCATTTGAGCTGTGTGTATGTATTTAAGTCAAACACCTTTTAATAACAGTAATAGCTGTAAGCAAAAGGACTAAAATGAGTTAGTGTTAAAGATTTGGGTTTGATATATTGGAACAAATGTTGGTTTAAGCTTTCTCCAGAGCTGGAAATTTCAGTGGAGGCTGAATTTCTCAGTGCTTTACCCTATTATCTACTGCAAAAGTGACACTGTACTGCAGTGTAGACTGATTTTATATGCATTACAAAGAAGTAACATGATCATGTTCAGGATTTATCAGCATTCTTGGACTCCAAATTTCATTGTTAGGTTTTTTTAAAGCGTCAGCCAGATCTCTTCCATAATTCTCTATTTTCTTCTCCTTAAAGTGAAACTTTGCTCATTTTGAACTGTAGTGATAGAGAAGGAAACCTGTGGTTAAAATGATAGATTGCTAAACTGCAGGAATTGTAAAGGTGAGCCAACAAACCTTTGTGGCAGATCAAGCAGTATTTTTTTTTAGTTTTTTCCAAATATTTTATCAGTGCTCTTCCTGATAATTAGCAGAAATATTGGTTGGTCTCCAGTTTCATCTTCCTCTGGACTGTTTTTGATAAAATTATTGCCACACATGGTGCATCTGCTGCAGCTCTGGACCGGGCAAGCCTCTGTCTCCTCTKCTGGTAGCTTTTGACATGGAAAGATGACAAAATGAACTTTCTGTAAGATTATTTCAGTCTTACTATTAACAGCCTAAAACAGCATAAAACCGATTTCAATATCTGGCACTTAATTTTCATCATATCGCATCAACAAATGTAATGAAGCTTTAAATGCACAGTTTCTGTGAAGAATAGTTATTTCCCTTTTTTCCCAAAWGCAGCAGAACAACCCTGTTGTTATGGGGACTCCTCCCTGGCTGGTGAAACCACAGAACTGCACCCAAATCGAGTGTCTGTTCCTTCAGCAGATGCACATCCATTATGCATGTTGCTCCGAGAAAATGGCAAATGCTGAGCTTTCTATAATCAAACTTATTATTTTAACATGGCTTCTTGTTACACTTGTCTGTTTATAAGGTTTGAGGGGTTATGGTGTCTGTGAGAGATCTGGAATGCACACACACCCACAGGCTCCAAATCCTGGGTTGTCTCCTAAACCCTTTATTTATATCTGACACATGCAATTAATCTCTCCCTATCTCTAATCACTTTTGCTATTACATTCATCGGAGTGATTTGTATCCTATCTCTGTCACTGCTCTGTAATTGATATGTGGAGATAAGGGATTCTTAGAGGACACAAACAAGGAAAAGGGAAAATTGAATTTACCTTGCAATCATTTCATAAAATGTGACACCCATCAATTATACATGCCATCCAGGAAAATGCCATCTTGAACAAACTGCGATGATTTGTTGGAAGATCAGCAGAAGAGAAATGCCAGAAAACTTTTCTAGACAGAAAAGTATTGCTGGTTTAACAGACAGGCTTTTCAATCTCATTGGTCCACCTACCGTGTTTTTAAATAATACAGTAGAATTTACAAAGAAAGTATCATTTTTGATCCRTGTTTTTCTCCAGTCAATCTTGTACTAATACTTCAGAGTGGAGTAAGATGAAAGGGAGCTGTTGAAATAAACATTGTTTTGATCAGACATAAAAAAGATGATGTTGGTTATTGAGATTGAATCATCTTTCATGGGCAAAAATGGTAAAATTGATAGTATAATCCAATTCCAATTTAACCACGTTCTATCACGAACATATTTCTATTTAGTTTCTCTTTTCTGTTTCACTGCAGTGATAAGTGAACTAATTTTCTCACTCTTGTGTAAGTACTTTGTGCTCAWGATTAGTTCTAATTGTTGGCATGAGAGCAGTAGCTCCTGTCCGTGCTTGTAAGTTTAAGCACTACTGGGGGATCCTGGAAAAGCTTTTTAACACGTACTGATAACGCCATAAAAACGAGTGTGTAGATGAATAATATAATAACAGTAATAGAAATCATAAAACCGAGGAGATTTAAGTCGAACAACATTCGGTGTTGGCAGCTTCCAGGGCCTGTCAGTCTGGCAAAGAGTCTTTTCCCTGGAACTATTTTATTTCTTTATCCTTTACACCCCAGATCCAACTGCACTGGGTAAAAACTCGCAGAGCAGACAGAAGCCCAGTGATTTGTGGGCATTTGTAAAGGGCTTTGCATTTCAGTTCCTGTAAGGATGGTAATGCTGCAGCTTTAGGAGGAACAGCTCCTGGAGACTGGTGTATCAATTTACCCCTTTTCAACATTAACTCCTGGTTTCYTCTAAGTCCCTTTCTGCTGTGCCAAACTCCTGGAGTTTTCCAAGGAGCTGACTTGAAGTATTTTGCTTTGATTCCCATCTTTACACAGTGGGGTGTATTTAGAGTATAATTTTCCTTTATTTTAAGTTGCCAAACCCTTCTGAAAGTGCTTTTTCCTCAGAAAGTAAGAATTTGTAACTTAAGCAAGCTTGAGCTTAAAGATGCTCTTTTAAGAAAAAACAAACAAGCAACCCCCATTTAAAGAAAAAAWTGGACTTGGATGATCCTTGTGGGTTTCTTTCAGCTCAGGATAATCTRTGATTCTCTGATCTGTGTCAGCAGTGAGACAAGTTGTGCTGGCTGGTCTGTGAGTGACAGAGTGAAGAGATACAAAGCTTTTAGGAACACAGGGACAAGCATTTTATTTCTTAGAAATCAGATAAATTTGCAGCATGTAGKGTGTGTTGTTTTTTTTATTATTATTCATAGGAGAAGCACTCTCTCTTCAGTTGAGAAAAGTAGTAATTTAGGAGCTATTTGATAGCATTCTTTAAACTGTCGTGTTAGGCAAGCTTCAAATGTCTTCTAAACAATCCAGATAAGAAATAGTAAATATGGTCAAAACAGATGTTTAGTGGAGTAAGTTCTGCACTGAGTTACTGCAAAAGCCTAAATATATCCTAAAGATTCTAGCACGTGCTAAAGGTCTGCGTGGCAGAGCTGCCCTCCCAGCGTCTCCACAAAAGCTAATTTTCATCTCAGCTTCCCCAGACATATGGTTGCTTGAGGGTTATCATTTTTAAAGCTCTTCATATTAAAGATGTTTTTAATTTCTTCTCAATATACATCATAAACCAGGAAAATTGAATAAGAATGGAGAACCCTCGGCTGTCTGTCTCATCCTTCTGCCAGATTGAGGTGATTTGTCCAAGTCATTGTGGGAATGCAAACAACAGCCTGTGGATGGGGAAAAATGGAAAAATWGTGATTGCAACTGCAACCCAAGCACTGGAGAGTCAGGACAGGCAAGATTCAAGGTCATCTCTACGGCTATAAATATTCTTCTAGATTTTAGCAAGGACTTGCTATGAATTTTAAAGTAATTTAGAATAATTGGTCATCCCTACCCCATTTGTAATAGGAAGAGCAGCTCAGCCCTGGCYGTACCCTGGGTTGCTTCACCTGATCTATGTAAAAGCTGCATCGATTTCCTGTCCCTCTCCTGTGCTGTGGGAGCTGTAAATTGCCAATCCAGGATGTTTGTTATCCTTTGGTTTTGTACTGCTGCATTTCACAGATTGTTGTGTGCAGCTGGGGAGTGGTTKAGACATTGGACTAATCCAAAATTTGATTTTTTTTCCCTACAGACCGTGCTGTAAGGTGATGGAAATGCTGCTTTCTTTTCATGGGCAGACTATTGTCTGCACTTCCAGGCCCTTAAAAWGGCAGGGTTTGGGATTATGGATTATTTTGGAGGGTGGAGAAATCATTCTAGCTAYGGAATATGGGAACTGAGTTCCAGCWCCTAAARTACTGGAGAACATCATTGTTAAATAGCATGTYTTTAAAGGGCTGCAAGCTTTCTGTGATAAAAATGGAGCACAGCAACTATGAAAATGCACACAATGTCCTGGTCTCCAAGGTCCTATTTGTGCAAAATKGTTACTAAATTTTGTCCAGCAATGTTTGCTGTTAAACATCTCTACAAGCTGAGGGTGAGCAGCTTCTGCTGTTGTGTGTAGGAAAAATACTGCAGTGGAAAATGTGTTGGATAAAGAAGGAAAAACAGAATAGTTGTGTCTGGTAGTTCTCTTTATTCCCCACTCATTCCTTACACACTAAGGAGGGATAAAAAGAAAATTTTGCATTTTCACTCCATGTGGCTGCATTTTGATCTGCTCATGAACCTGACTTAGTAAAGACTTGGTGAAGGCTTAAAAAGCCAGAAGTATTGGACCTTCTGCAAATGCTGAGAAAGGAACTGCAAAGCCTGAGYTGCCTTCAGCCATCCTTGTGGATTTATCAGGTATCTGTGAGTGATACTGTCAGAGCTATTAAAGAAAGTAATTGGTAGTGAGTGATTAAATTGCAGATGGCCTTTTCAAGGTGATTATGAATATTAAATCAAGTCAGTAAAAGCTAGCTAAAAAGGCCCATGAAACCCAAAAGTGAATATGCTGAGGATAATGGCATGAGAAGAGGCTCCCCAGCCCATCCATCAACCACCCACCCACCCAAAAAAAMCACAGCAAGCCAGAGAATTCAAGTGGGTGTATCGTATCAAAGGAGGTGGAATTAAATATTTCCTTTTTTAGGCTGTGAATTCCTCTGTGCAGAGGACTCAGAGCAGCTCACTCCTCTTTCATCCACAGCTTTACCCCAGTCTGTGGCTGCTGTCACCGAGCAGTGATGGCTCTGCAGAGTCCCCTGGGCCAGGCAATGCTGTGCCATTAGCAGTGATCTTTTCCTGTTCTTTCCCAATTGCCAGTGATTGTGACAAATGTTTCTTTACCACATCGCCCTGGAACGAGGCCAAGAAATACTGTAAAGTGACTTAATTTCATTTGGTGATCTTCATCTTGCAAAGCAAAGGTTATATGGGAGTTCTTTCTTAGCCCAAAAACCCAAGGTTCATTTTGTTCCRTGGTTTAAACTGGAAACTTCAGATGCAAA
The DNA here is from genome assembly GCF_030028575.1 of Malurus melanocephalus. Classification (NCBI taxonomy): domain Eukaryota; kingdom Metazoa; phylum Chordata; class Aves; order Passeriformes; family Maluridae; genus Malurus; species Malurus melanocephalus. The sequence continues at coordinate 1,267,037 of NW_026623347.1, read as the reverse complement.
CAGACACAAAGGAAACTGAAAAATAAATGTCTTCATTTTAAGCCCTGCTGACTTGATTTTAATACAAGAGCAGAGTGCTTTCACATATGTCTAAATAGCTTGTGTGCTTGGAGCCTGAGGGTTGGTTTTTTGTGCATATTGTGATTATGGACTCATCACTTTCAGGCCAATTTTATGGTTTCAAATAGAATTTGGTATGTTTGCTTCTACTTCAACATTATTGTATTGATCTCAGCCATCATGCTGAYCTATCTAATCTGCTCTTAAACTGTAAACCACCACGGATTGATTCTGAAGATTTATATTCATGTGCTTTGCAATTATTACTTATTATCTTTGATGCAAAAGGTATCATTTGTTTAATGGTTTGAGGAGCACTTTCCCCTTCAGACAATATTTCTGSTCACCTGAGTTTTGTGGTCATTGTAATGTCAGTGGTTCTTGTTGCATATTGATTTTTCATATAAATTAATATTCTTTCACTTACGGGTTTTCCCTTGGTAAATTTGGTAGAGAATTCTGGTCATTCCACTGCAACAGCACTAATTTTTAGCCATATTGGCTTAGGAACTGGTGACCTCCATGACAAAAACATCTGTCCCTTGCCAGTATTTGAAAAAACTTTTTGTACCATGCGAGTATTTGAAAAGCTTTTCTAAAATTTGTTCAACTTGATTGCTTGGTTGATTGCTTGTCAGTGCAACAGGTGTGTTTTTTAAGGGAGAGGAGGTTTAACCAGATGTTCAACACTTTCCTCTCACTGTGGAAAGACAAGTAATGCAAATAGCCAATGCCCAAGATGTTACAGGGAATTCAAAATGAGGAGGATTTTTTTTTCCTGCTGAATGAAAAAAATGAACTGGAGTAAGGCAATATTATGTTTTTCCACCCTCAAGGTGACATTGTAAATTTTAACTGTTCTCTAAATTTTAACTCTTCAAGAAGTGTCTTTTATGATGTGTAAGCACATCCAGTGGGTCAGGCTGCTTAATATGGAAAGYATTTTAACAGAGTTTGGATTAACAGTTGCCACTTGCTTTTGGGAAAGGAATTGATCACTTTTTTCCTGTGATTGATGTGCTGTGTTTTCACTTGGAGGACCTTGGGTGCTTTTAAAAGTTGTAATGTGGCCTCACCAAACACAGCCTGCACTGGAGGTGCTGAGGAGAGGAAAGCTCTGGTTAAATTGGGGCTGACTGCTTTGTATGATCACTGCAGAACAGGGGATTTGCACCTCACAGGCTAACGGGGTGAAATATGGGATCTGACAGATATTCTAGGGCTGGGTGGTGACCACTGAGTTCCCGAGTTTAATGCAGAGTTGATCCTGAGCAAACAACTCYGGGGTGGTTGTGCATTTTTGTTGTCACTTGTAACAGTGCCGCTGCAGTCAGCTGGGCTACTTGAGGAGGGCTTTTTTGATGATTTAAACGTGGAGAAATCAGGGGAATTCTTAAAATTCACAGATAAATCTTTTTTTACAAGGTAGTTACAAATGCTTTCGGAGGGTGTTTGTAATGGAAGAAGTGACAGAGCTCTAATTAGTGTGGCAGCATGAGGCTGCAGCAGCTGGGAGAGGGATGAAGTAACGCTGTTTATCTCAGTTTATGGCCAGCAGATGCAGGTAGATTGTGTTTTTCTAAGTTCATTCTTTCGCTGCACAYGCAAGAGGAGGTGTTTTTAATTTTGTCAAAATATTTCCAAGTTGTGAGACTTAGAACATACAAGCCATGAGTTGGCTGTGAATAATGACCAAGCTGTTTTCCTGCAGCCTTTGCACGCAYTGGTTCTTGAAGGCAGCTTCCTTTCAGAACTGTATTTTGCTAATTTTAAAGCAATAAAGCTATTTTCTGTGTGCTTAAAGTGGAGGTTTATGAAGTCAGCTGACAAGACTTTATTGCAATTTTTWAAAGACTGGGTTTTAACGAGTCCATTTCGGTTTGTGGGACTCAGGTACTGGATTTCAGTTTCACTTCACAATGTCACAAACAATTTTGATGACTCCTTAGTATCTTAATACCATATTTACAGATGCTTCATGGCACAGCAGTGGAACAGGGAGCACAAACCTCATTTGTGTGTTAATGCTGGAGATGGGGCGTTTGTCATCAATCCTTATCCTTAACCGAGTGCTATTCTTTAAATATTCATCAGGCGTGAATATGAATTACCTAAATAATATTTGTGGTAAAGTTTGTCAGTTGTAGCTTTGAATAAGAATTTTCCAAAGTAAATTTAACCTTTGCAGCGAGGCGTGGAGGGGCGTGATTTGTGGAAAGTTCTGTCCATGAGTGCAAACAGCAAACTCCAATTCTGTCTGTGCCTCCAGAAGAAATGAAAAACAGTGTCCTGTATCGAACACCTCTCCAATTCTGCWCACTTTAGCATCCAATTGTGTTTGTCAGCCACAGCTATTACAAAACAAGGGGGAACACAGCTTTTATAGACAGTGTGTGCTGTAAAAAATAGGATGTTTTGTGAAATCTGTCAGCTTTTGAAATATAGGACAGAAGCCCCTGTTTTTCTTTTTTTAAGGGCACAGTGCTGTGTTTTAAATGGTCTCCATGTCCTCAAGTGGAGTGAGCCTGTGGTTAGACTGGGACAAAGGTGAGCTGAACTGAACGATCAATTCTGGGTGATGAGAGACTTCAAAGTTTTCCAGTGCTCACTCTGACCCCTGCAAATTCAGCCCTGGGGAGGGAGGGGCTCATCTTTCCAGCCAGACTTGTTCTTTTTGATGAGTCCTTAAGAACAATGCAAGATATCTCTGSTTTTCATCCTTCATCACCAAGAGAACTTTAAAATCTCTGTGTCAGAAGGAAATCCTGGGTAGCAGACTCCAGAAACATGCAGAGCTCACCAGAACTGCGTGATAGGGAATACAAAATCTCAGTGAAAAGCRTGGATCCTGATTGAGGGATGGAGTGCATTGGCTCAGAAAAACACATCTGGCTCGGAATGCATTGCTTCCATCAGGYTGTAGATCACAGTTTTATGAGTTTGCACAAGATGGGGACAGTTCTGTTTTTTTACTGTCTTCTCCCCCTCAAGATTGTATCATTGCAATCCATTCAAAAATTGCAAAGTAAGCTCAAGAAGGAATAAGAATCCTCTGTAAGGCACAGCAGGCTGTATTGTAGGCAATTCTCATTTTGCTGTTTTTCTCTGAATTTGTCAAACAGTGAATTTTGAAACAACATAACCAAGTTGTTTATGCAGTTAAGGATTTATGGGAATGTGATTCTCATTCACAAGGGGAGTGTGTGTGCGTTTGAATTCCTTTTTACAATATGCCACCATGATCCTGAAGTAATTCAGAGATTGATTTGTAAAACATTCTGAATCAATTAAGGCTTTAATCAGCAAGTGGCAAACTTCAGATGGCTCGTGGACTAATTTTACCATCTCCCATCAACATGAACCTAAGCTGGAAAAAGAAAACAATTAAGAGGATGTAATTATCTGTCCTGATTACTGAATTAGAAGAGTTTGTGTTTATTCCATCGCTATGCAAAGGGAAAAATCTGCTTTGAAAAACAATTTGAGGCAGCTACTAAATTGCCAAGGGGTTGCAGGGTGCAGTGTAGATGCTTGCTGGGCTGGTTTTGGAAGAGGTTTGTAATCCACAGCTGTCAGACGTGTTCTGGCTGTGGAGTTTGGAGGCTGTGGCCCCGCAGCTGTGTGGTGCACCCTGCAAGTCCTGGAGCTGAGAGGGTTTTTCCTCCCTTTGCTTAAAATGAGTTTGGATTTTCRAGCCAGGCTCATCTACAGTCATTTGTGTAATCACATCTTCAGTCCTTATATCTGGTAATCAAAAAATGAAAATCTTTCTAGAAGGCAGGAATCGATGTTTGAGTTCCCAAATGGGAACAAACTTTGCACAAAGCAGGGATGGAAGAGCATCCCTGCATGATCAAACGGTCACATTACCCTGTGGTTGTAGCAGGCAGGGTTACTTCAAGTGATTGGTGTTTTGCTTGTTATCAAATGAGCTAAACTTATGGAAATGCAGCAAACTATTACATAATTCTTTCCCAAACCAGGCTTTCAGCTTTGGTCGGATTTTTATTTTCAGCTTAGCRGAGAGATAAACACAGATTTGTGATAGACCTTTACTTGCCCTTTAATATTGTCCCAGATGTGATCAGAATCCACAAATTGCATAAAACCTCTCATAAACCCCCAGCTTACAACACTGGTGTAATTTCTCTTAGAATATTTAGCAGAATGTTAATCCTGACATATTTAGCTGCCGTGCTGAAGGATTGTTGTACATTCTGTGCAAAGTTTAGAATAAATGCCCAGAACTCCAGTGAGTTATGGGTCAATTACAGTAATTGGAAGGAAAACTAAACAAGAAACCTTAGTAGTATCCAGCAGGAGCGATGCCTTTATTTTTTATTAATGAGCAGTAAACAAGCCTGTCACCAATCACTGWCTTTGAAAAATGTGCCATATAACTTACTCCTATAAATGGTATCATTTCTATGTAGTATATGTGTCTCTGGGTAGTACTGGGTTTATTAAATACTGTTGAACAGAATTTTCAGTTGAATGAGATTAAAACTGTCATGTTCAGAAAAATGAACTTTGTTTAAGCAGCAAGAGATAAAGCTGCCTCATAATGGAATCATAGAATGGTTTGGGTTGGAAAGGACCTTAAAGATAATCCAGTACCACCCTCTGCCACTCAGCAGCCTGGGTTGCCATGGGTTTGTCAGAAATATCCAGGACAATTGTGAAGGTTGTGGATTGTCCATGACAAGGGAGGTGGCTGTGCTGTGGCTGTAGTAACATTCTTATTTTAGGGTCATCCAAAGTCCCTTTTAAGTGTTTTATCACCAGGATGAATACATTGGAGTGGACTTGTTCTGAAGAAGAACTCTGTGATCTGTTATTCTAGCAGTTTTCCATGCAGGTTCTTAATACAGGAAATGCAGGGACTGAGGAATCTTATTTTTAAAAAAATTAGCTTTTCCAGGGATTGTAGCCATTGTGGATTCCTTTGGGTTCATTGAGTTGGAATTCCTAATGATCACAACTATCTTGCAAACATTCCAARAATTCCTCCACCTTTTCATAACTATCATTCCTCATCGGATTCAGAAATTATTGATGGAAAGGATCCATGTGAGCTGCATGGCTGTAGTAGTGTTTTCCACAGGCTGAGGTGTGGAAGGAGATGAAGAAATATCCAGAACTCGTGGTTGAAGGAAGGGGGTAAATTGCTGCAGGCAATGGACTGGTGGGAAGGAGGGATCTCCTGCCAGGGCCATCCTCCAGTGCTGTGTTAATGGACAGGCAGCATTTCAGAGAAATGGAGAAAGAGATGGAAATTGCTTAGAGGAACCAGCTTTGAAAGGCCACTGGGGGAAAGGACAGTCTGCAGTCAGTCTGCTCCTCTGGTAACCAAAGGGCAAAGAAATGTTCAATCTGATTTCCCCCAGAGGCAACGAGCAGATTATTGAGAATGGGGGCTTTATTCAGAGCTGCAGCCTCACCTGGTGAAATCCTATCAGCAGGACACGTTTCTGCTCACCACGACGTACCAAGGTCTCTTTATTTACCAGCTGGGTCACGATGTATGTGAACAGACATCTTGTCTGCAGGAAATCCACATGGGCTCCCTTCTCTCTCCTTTTCTTCYCCTGCTGGATGCAAAAGGTCAGAAGTAAAGCAGCAACAGGAATTCTTGCTGCCAGCACAAGATGCTCTTGACTATGCCTGCATCAGGAGCAGAGACTTTAATTTCCTTTACACTGAACTAAGGTTAGACTCACCGAAAGGTCATTCTCTGTGCAATAGGGTTTGTTCTGCCGTTTGTTTTATTTATTGAAAACAGCCTCTTGCCCAAGAACAAGGTTGTTTTCCCAGCTATTGCCTCCTCTCTTCTTAAGTTGCTTTTGAAAGGTGTTTCATTACTTGCTAAGCTCCAAAGTGATTTTTCTGCTAGTGATAATATCAACTTGCAAAACCTTTGAGCTGAGAGCGTTTTTATCTTRGAACTCCAGTGGTGCTTGTTGCATAAAGAGATGGTGACATTTGGAAGTGACCCTGTCTTTATTAACTCGAGCTTTGAGAGCACCCTGGAATTATCCTGATATCTTYCTGTCAGCTCCCCCAGACTCTGGGGATAAACTGGAGACCAATGCTCTCATCACACAACRTTCTTTGGAAAGTCAAATCTGTTCTTTAATCAACTAACCTTAAAAACTAAATTTTAAATCTTTCACTTCCAGTTGGTTCAGATTTTTGGCTTCAAAAATACACAGGTGAAGGAATCTGTTCTAAAATGGATSAAATTACCTTCCTCATAACTGTGAGAACTTCTTCTGGAGAGAAATAGGTGTTGCTAAAAATGCTGTCTCCTCTTCTTGGCGTTTATTTTCGTACTTGGCCAGACAGCGAGCAGACATTGTCTGTCTCATGCCACCTTGGGTACCTGGATACTCGATAATTGTTAAAGAAACCAGAAATAAAAGCAATTCAATGAGGGTTTTTTCATGCACCTGGGGAAAAGCTGGGACCAACAGAATATGACAGCTTTAGGATTAAGAATGAGCTGGTTTTTTTTTGGATGATGGAGTTCTCGGGGCAGGCGTGGGAGGATTTTGTTAGATATTGGTCCTATTATGTAATTCACTAAATGTGTTTATAGCTCCAGATGGCTGGATTTAAAAATAAAATTAATAAATTATCTTCAATCACTTTTAAAGTCCCMTGTGTATAGTCAGGTATATCCAAAGCATTATATAGAGAAGTATTTATGGGCTGCTATGAAAGGAAATATATTTATTTTAAAGGTTCTCTTTGCTCAATAAAACACCGCAGAAGAGTCCACACGAATCGTCAAATATTTTGGATGTTTTTGTAAAAAAGAGCTTATTTGGGACTGAATGATATCCCTGGGTTTCTGCTTTCTGAAATAAAAGTGAAGTAATGTGGAAAGTGGCTCTGGCAGGGGAAGTGTGGCCTTGTATTAAAGCGATGTGAGGGAGCCTCGTAATGAGGCTCAGTTTGGCTCGGGGATCGTTTTGTTCAAAGTTAGAACCCATCCATGTTTGACATTTTTTATGTTGCAATAAATATTGGCTGCTGGGGAGAAGCCTGAACGCTCCCCTCGTGCCACCCAGTATGAAAATAATTTAAACAGAATATAACAATGTCTCTGTATGCTCCAAAGGGAACAAGGGCAGATTTCTCTCTCCCACTTCATTCCACGGATGGCACTTCCTCCCTTCCTCCTGAGGGCCAATATCCCTTAATTAAATAAAAAAAAAAAAAAAGGCCTATTCAACTCCTTTTTTTCAACTCAAATGTCCATAAATGAGAGATTTGTCTGTGTAAGATGCAAGCACAAGACCCTGAATAGAGCTGATAATAACCCCGGCCCAAGTTCTGAAAGGAGCAATCCTTTGTTCCCACGTTGGGGACGGGAGCTCTGACTCCTGTGATTTCCACCCAGTCGGTTCCATCTCCGTTGACGTGGCTTTTCCCGTTGCTGTGCAATTATTCCCCTTGTTTTTCTTGGCCTTTGCTTGGGTATAAGGCTCTGAAAGCAGAGGAGTGTGGGCAGTGGGGATGTGCTTTGTTCTGGGGGCTGGGGCAGCCCGGGGTGTCTGTAAATGAGGAATGTCCCCTGTCCCCGGTGTGACATCTCAGTGCCACCCTGTACCCCTCACACCAATGGCCAGGCTCAGCCCCTCATCTGCTCCAAAGATTTTGCACCATCTTATTTTGTTCATGGTTAATGCAGCCCATCCATTCCCTCCTCTTCCTCCCTTTCCCTGCTTTAAAACAAACATTGCCAGGCCCAAAGGGCTCCTCTTGCTTTTCGGAAGTCCCAGCCTGAGATGGAGCACAGTGATGATCTGATTAAAGTGATTAAAAGCAGATACAGAATGCATAATTAACCTCTGCCCTGGCTGTCACGGGGAGCTGGTGCTGGAGCTGATGCCCCCTCTCTCCATGGCAGCAGGCGTATGCTCCGTGGCTGTTTTATTTTAGTTTTGGTTTTTTTTTTCCTAGAGAACTTTAATCGCTTGAGATAAAGAGCCAGGAGAGAGAGATCAGGGCTGTATTAATCCTCTCAATGGCTTTATAATTTCCCCACTATTCTGCTGCTGGTAATCAAGAAAAATAATGCTGCCTTAATCCTGGACGCCAAGGTCAGTCATCCCTGAGCCTTTTGATAGGAGGGATGTCATTATGGGAAGGTTTTTAATGAACGTAATTTTCCTTGCCTACTTTGGGACTGGCWATATGGACGTGATTTCTTATTCCTGGTGGGAGAATATTTCTTGGCTGCRGCGATAATCGGCTGATTTTGATCATTGCCTGACAGCTGGCTGGGGCAGCAGGACAGACAAAAGCTGTTTGGGGAGGTGCTGGGGGACAGGAGGTGTCCCAAATCAGCACCAGAGGCGGTTCTGGGACCAGCAGGGGAATGGGAGGGCAGGAGGATTGGAAAAAGTTGTGGACACAACATATTGCCCATCCTCGTTAGGTCTGGCCTTGCCACACAGAGGCACAAAGTGGAGCCTGGAATATGTTTTTTGGTGTTTTGGTTTTAGTTCTAAAAAACTCTCTCAAACTTCATAAGTTTTCTTTTTTTCTGTCTCTGAATTAAACTGAAGAAGTTTTTTAGCCGTTTCCTAAAGGCACAGCTCTCAAACCCGCCGCTGTAAATAACGCTGCTTGCCAGCACGTTTAACTTAATTCTGCAAAGATTTCCAGATTAGAGATGGTGAAAGATTTGCCTGTCACTGAGACTGWGGGCTGAAAGTGCTAAAAAGGCAGGGCTGACACACGTACAAAGGCTGATATTAATGGTGGGCTCATCTCAAGAGGAAACATATCAGCCGTGTTTGTGTTCGGAGAAAAAAGTGTGGGGGGATTCTCAGGTTTGTCCCTGTAGCCAAGGTTTGGGTTAATCCTGGGAGATTATTCTGTGTTCTTGCTTCTCACGTTCATGGTTGATAACATCKAAGGGATATGGAATGTGCAGAGGGTATTAACACTTCTGCCTTGTGCAGAACAAACCTTTTCTTCTGGAAGCCTCTGTGAGGAATTGCTAATTTTTATACTCTGTTTTTTGTTGTATTGCAATCTGTAGGATTCTAACCACGAAGTCTATTTRTTTAAAGTCATTGAGAGTTGAAAAATAACAAACAGAAAGAAAACATCTTTGGATACTCCATTTCATACAGATTCAGAATGCCAGTCTCCCCCATTGCTGATTTCCTACAGAAAAATATTAAATGCAACTTAAATGCAACCCCACACTAAAGAAGGACAGGATAAAATCCATCTTCACATTTGCACTTAATCCAGTGAAAGCAAAGAATTCAAGGGAAATGCACAGTTCTGTAAAGTTTAGTGCTGTTTTACAGGAGTTGTACCTGTCATGACATGGATATTGCCATGATATTGCAAATATTGTGCAATATTTTTGCTATTGATATTAAAAATATTGCATACTTAATCCTATCTTAGGGGGATGAACAAAAATCATTATCCAAGAGACTGTTTGAGATTTAACCATTTGGACTAAGATGAGGTGCTGTGAGGCAGCTTGGGTTTTCTTGCAAAAATATACATTGTTTTATCTCCCTGCTGAAAGTTTTTGGATTGTTTCACAGCAGTCATTTTATCCAGAGGCAAGATGAATTATATGTTCTACAGCATCATTTTTTTTTGGTCTCGGGGAGATGATGTTTTACAGCATCACAACCAGGGGAAAAAAAAAAAAAAAAAGAAAAAAGAATCCCTAATGGTTTTTTGAGTGATATTTTGATGTGACTAAAACAAATGATAGTTATTCTGCACAGTGCATTTGGATGCAATGTTTTGGGAGTAGATAGTATTTTAAATGAACTCAATTATAAAAGTAGCTGAAATATTTATAGTGCCTGACTATGGCTGGAACGCAGCCCTCTTGTATTTTTGAATAATGCACTTCTCATTGTCCCCATCTTTCCATATGGAAACCAGATACTGGAAATAATTATTCTTTTTTTTTTCCATAAATACACGTTCCTTTAAATTTGTTTGGTAATGTGGAATGGATGTTAGCAGTAGTTAACATCTTGTACAGGGCAGGGAGTTCAAGTCCCAAAGAGTTTTTGGCTTTGATTTACAGATTTTGTTGTGGAAGCATCTTAAACTATTCAAAAATGTACGAAATGCACAAGTCCTGAACTCCAAAATTATTTCTGTTGAAATGCAGAAGTTACACTGAACAGGAACGACGGCTGCTTAGCCCAGTGTCACAATTTTGATAAATGACAAAAAGGRGCATAATTAATGTTTCATGGGAAGAGAAAAAAAGAGCTTTTTACCTAAATTTCTCTGCCTAGTGCTTTTTACTTTCTTCCCCATTGAGAAGCAGATCTGACTGAAAATTCAGCTGCTGCTCTGGATCCCTCCCTGCTGGAGGAGCRTTGCTTTAGGCCATAAATACGGGTYGCTTGTTAATTCCTCTGAAGTGCCGGGGGCCAAGGCCATCACTGCTCATCAAATTGATTTGGTTTGTTATTAAACAAAACAAAGCATGTTCCTGTTTTCCCATGGAACTCTCCTTGCTTCTCAGAGGTGTGAAGAAGCTACCTGGGATTTTTGCAGTCATTAATAGAGATTCGGGCAACATTGGAAGTTTCCTCCTCCTATTCCCAGCCTGGAATCTGKTTTTTAATGAAGAAATAATGTTCCTGCAAGGGAATGCTGTGGTAAAGTAACGGGGTCTGGCTGGATCATTCTGAGGAAAAGAGGTAATTTCTGAAATACCAAAAATACTGAGTATTAAACTGCRTGACTAATGCAGCGCTCTGCTTTTGGCCTGCTAATTTCTGATGCAAACTGATTAGTAATTAAGTCAGTCATTAGCGTCTTGCCAGAATTAGGATGGCTAAAAAGAGCCACGTTTATGCTTTACTTCCCTCAGGTGGAAGATGAGTAAACAGGAAAAACAAAGTTTTCTCTGCAGTGTTTTATTAGGAGAGGTGCTCTTATATCCAGTCCAGGTTTCGAGTGTTTGCAGCTGCTCTCTTTAATTCCCAGGAGTGAATATAGGTCACACATCAACAACCTGGGGATCTGAGAGGAGTTATTAGTGAGGGAGGCATGGGATGGATGAGGTTGGAGGGCTCCATCCCCTGCTGAAGCACCTCCAGCTCTGTGCAGTGGTTTGAGCACCTCTGAGGATGCAGAGCCTGCAGCATCTCCAGGCAGCTTTCTCCAGCGTTTGATTACCCTGCTGGTCAAGGAAAAAATTAAAACTCCTTGTGCTTAAGCAGAATTCCCTGCGTTTCACCCCGTGCTCGTTGCCTGTGCCTGTCATGGGGCACTGCTGGGATGATAATATCAGTTTACAATTGTTTTCCCTGCAGTTTTTTGTGGATACAGTGGGCGAGGCTCCCATCAGAGCCAGGGTTGGAATTGTTTTCCCACTGTCACCACCTGCTGAAGCCCCTCCTGTACCTGGATGCTGTTGGCAGCATTCAGCACTAGGAGGAAAGAAAAAAAAAAAGAGCTGTAATGAGCTGTGCCCTGCAGAGCAGTTATGTGGGATAATTGCACTAATAGACACCGGGTTTTACAAAGGCTTTTGCAGATGAAAATATAGGGCACRTTAGTGAATAAATCAATGGCAATACTTTAATAGACTGTGGCTCTGATCTCCTCTCAGCGAAACTACTTGATAATGAYATTTTGTTCCCTATATCATTTCAAAACAACAGCGGTTTCATCACAATTGTAATGACTTTGATAAACCATTGCAGGAGTGGAAGGTTTGAAGCGGGGCTGTTGAAAAAATTTGGGGACTTCAGCATTTCCATTAATACCCAATATCCCAGCAGCAGCGTGAGATTTGGGTGTTTGCCATGGGGGATCTTGAGAATCACCAAGCAGGTGTTCCAAAGCCTCAGAAACTGCAACAGCAATAATTCAAGGGGCTCATACATTTATACCTTTGTGTATCCACTCTGAAATGACTCGAGTTCAATTTACCTGTCAGTGTGTAAGTAAAACTGGGGGAGATCTGAAAGATGAAGCAATTAAAGTTCCCAATATTTTCTTTGAATTTAAATAGCACTTATCATCCAAGGATCCCAAAGCAATTTCCTATTATTAATAATAAGGCCTGATTCATATCTAATGCTTTTCATCAGTATTCCTCAAAAGTCTTTACCAAGATGCAGGTTATTAATTCCAATATCAAAATGAGAAAACTGATGCACAGAAAGATAAAAGTGATTAGCCTAAAATCACTTAGTTAGAATCAGGGGCAGAAACAAGGTTAGAAATCACATTTYGTAATTCCCGGTCCCATGCTCCTCTCACTTAACAAAATTGACTCCTCTATACAACATAAGGATAATTTTATGGAATTTATAAGAGCTGTGTCAAATAATTTCTATTAAAATACCTCAGTATCTGTCTTCTTTAGGAGACAGTGGTGTAATAAAGTMAGGCAGAAGCACTTAACAGATCAGAATTGATCTGTATTGCTCTGTTGAAGSCTGATTATCAGCAGTGATTGATCTGGTGGTAGCCTTGAAGAGCAGGTGTGCTGATCCTGGAATGCCAGTGGAATTTGCACATCCCACGTATTATCTTGATTTTTTTTTTTTTTTTGCATTCTCTTAATGATCAACATTCAGAATTTCATTCAGAATAGTCCCTTTCTGACCCAGTAATCCCTGGTGTATGACGTGATGCACTCAACTCTTAYAAAAAAACAGAGGGTCAAAGTCTTTAAAAATAAATCAAGAGAAAGAAATTAAATCTGCAGATTTCATTGCAGACAAAATATTTTCTTATGGACATTCAGCTGAGCTGTGAGCACCCTATCTGGTGTGCTGTCCACAAACTCTCTGACCAACTTTYCCTGATGCTACAGAGAGAAGAAAAGGCAGATCTTGCTTTATTTCCCCTCYCAGAATGYMGTAAACTACATACAGGTCTTTGTTMCTTCGTTTTCAAGCTGGGCACTGCTATTTTTGATGACACAGAATGATCCTTTTTCCTTAGTATTTTGCTGGTAATGAGAAGTCAGAGTGGAATATCTGTATTTTCAGGAAGTATTTGAATCAGCTAATTTTTTGCAATGCATTTTCCTCATTTTTTCTGTTGCTGGACTGCACTGGTACCAACCAATTATAAGAGAAATAGATATTCCTGAGTTCATCACAGAGCTATTTACTTGCAAGAGGCAGCCACCACACAATGAAGCTTTTCGGAAGAATCTAAATACTGAATTGGAAATTATAGGGCAGRGAGCAGAAACCAGAAGAATAAAATGCTGGAAATTACCTAATGAGTAAAGAAAAGCATCAGTGACCTGAGTCTTTATGGGTGCAATTCCCATCAATGCTACTGGGAACTGTTGATGTAAAACCCATCTCTACCTTCCACCCTCCCCATTCTCTCTCCACACATCACCCAAATTTGAAATAGTGAAATTGAAAGAAATTATGGGGGAAGAACATTTTTTGTGTGCTGTTGAAGTGCTCACGTATTGATTTGCAAGCAATTTTTTTAATTGTTTTTATGAAATGCTGAGAAGGTAATGATTACTCTCCAAGCCCCAAATTATGCAGATAAATGGCCAATTTTAATATGCATGATAATGAAGTTGCAATAGATTATATGATAGTGCTGTTAATATTAAACCTTTTGGGCAAGGGGTCACTCTGTATTGGTGGTGTTGACCCAGYTGGTGTGGCCGGACTGTGGAAGCAGAGATTTACCTGGGGAGGTTTCACCTAAAATCTCAGCCAAACCTCATATTCCAGAGTAATTCCTTCTCTCTTCTGCTCCTTCCCTGGGATCTGCTGATCCCCAAAAAATTATGATTCTCTGSTGCAGCTCTTTTTCAGGGAAATGGGAAGGATGTGCTGCTCACTCCTCTTCCTTGCCTTGGTACCAGTTGGGCCAGGCAGGTCTGGAGCAGCAGTCCATGAGGGCTGGGGGTGCCTTGGTCCTGTTGTTGAGAACCCCTCTCTTTGAGGAAGATGATCACCTCAGGGGTGCTAATTACCATTAGTCCAGGCTTTGAAGTCTCTCACAAACACAAGAGTGAGAAGAGTTCTCGTGGGCAGGGAGGTGAAGCTCCGGATGAAAACGTGCGATCACCCCCTGTGGTGAGCGTGCTTCAGGAGWTGATGCTTCTCAACATCTTCATACACAGGCTGTGCACCAGGAAAACTYGAGAATGGAAAGAAGAAAAGGTGAGAAAACATCACAGGAAACTAGGCTGGAAACTGCCTGCAGGCTTTGGCTGATGCAAGGAGGACATCAAGGAACTGGTTCTCCTCTTCTTTGTACCCGTTTAACTTTATTATCCTTGTTTGACTTACTTTGTCATTTGATGGGGAATGGTTTTTAGCTGAGTGTTGTTTGGGATCTGGCAGTAGCAAGAAGTGAAGCTGTGTGTGCATTTCTTCTCTAGCCCTGGGGACCAGAATCAGCATCAGGATGTGATCCTGTCAGGGGACCCTGCATAAGTGCAGATCCCCTTTTTTGTTTTTTTTTTATCATGAGTTACCACCATGCAGCAGATCTGCTGAAGCATCCTGGGCTGCCTGAAATTTCTATGAAAATTTCACCCTGTTCCTTGTAAAGCTAATTGCCTCCGAGTAATTGTATACAAATTAAATTAAAGGCTGGAGACACGGGGTAGCTGGAGGATAGCTTTTGTTTTCCTGCGTCTGAGGTATTTTTATTCCACAAACGCGCTTCAAAAACAAGACCCGCAGTGTCTGTGTTATTTGTTTACCCAGTGTGAAGTTAGAAGCTCTGACAGCCCCTGTTCYTTCCCAGGTGTTCCCCTGCTCCCTYRCCCACCCATCAGTGAYGCAGGGAGTTTGCTCCTAATTGACACACAAACTTGTATCCCGGACAGCTTCCATTTGGCTGGGCTCTGCTTAGCGTTGGGAGGCTGCAGCAGCTTATTTCAGCAGATCTTGCACTTCTCCCTGCAGAGCATAACAAATGCATGGCCATTAACTGGGGTGGTTTGTGAGCAGAAAGATCTAGTGTGTGTGTTTGGGCGCYGGGGAGGAACAGAATGCCCGGGGATTCTCAAATCACAGCAGAGGCAAACGCTCGCAGGTCGCTGTGACAGGCTCTGCAGATGACAAGAACACCAGCTCCAATGAAACCTTGCCACCATCATTTGTGGAAAATCCTGATTACAAATTTCTTCCACGAAGCCYTTGCTGTGAACATTCATAGATTAAACCAGACAGCTCCTTTTCGAGTTTTACTTCATCTTTGCTGTGTTTGCTCCTGGGGCCATCTACAGCACATTTTCTGAGATTTAGAGAAAGAGTGAAAAATTACGGTGCATGCAGTGCCATAGGAACATTCTTCAAGATACTGATTTTTATGAAAAAGGGGAGAGGATGGATTGAATGCCAGTCTAGTTATAATTGCAACCACAATATTTTTCAAACCTGGGGTATTGATTGTGTCCTTGAACCAGCAGTGATTGTTTTTATGAAGCTTTATGTTAACCATTAAAACTATTTTAATATTTCTCGGTCTAATTAGATTCTTCTATAGAAGGCAATTAAGCAAAAGGGTTGCAGTCAGTTATATTGATGTTAGATCAAAGTCTTGCAGCACTGCTGAACTTAAATGCTGTCAGCRGTGATAATCTAAAAATTATGTGCATTATTTATTGTGGGGTTTGTGTATCACTTGCAATCCACAATTGCCCTAATAATGAGTAGAAAATGTTTTACCTTCGCTTCAGTATAGGTTTTAGCAATGATACTTTTACAAAAAATTGAACAATAGTTTAAGGGCTGAAATGAGGAAGGATTGTGCATCTCACTGAACTTTCATGTGGACTTTTGGCTGCAGGATGTGTACTGAGTAACATTAATGTTAGAGCAAGAAATGTTGTGGAAAATACAATTAAAATTATAACCTGCTCTGCCATTTTCTATGCAATCTTGTATTCTGCTTCCTGGATCTCCAATATTATCCAAAGTATGGATTCAGTCCTCATTCTGAAATAAATCTGAATCTCTCAGTGTACCTATGCTATACTTCTGTTGATTTTTCTAGGGATCACTTAGGTGGACACTGATAAAACTTATTAATTCTTTGCTATTAGTATGGAAAGGCTTTCATTAAATCAAGATATTATCTAAGATAYTCTATGCTATCATGCAGACCTCCCGAAATAACTTTGCCATATTTTAAAGAGGTGAATTAAGCATCTGTTTTTATATTTTTGGCTGATAYTAAAAAAGTATGTACCAAGATATTCTACAAACATTTTAATTATTTTTTTCTAGAGTGAAAACAAGATAATGTTTAGAATGTTTGTAGAAGCATTAATATAGAGAAGCAATGCCAAGTGTTTGTGACTGCAGGAAACCCCCAACACCATTGGGATGAAATGGCAATGTGAGATGGCCCCGGGAGTGAGAAGAGGATTCTCTTTCCTCCTGGGSTGCATCAGTTCAAAGCTGTGGCTTCTGCCTGGTGCTGAGAACAGAAATGTGTGAGACTCTTCTGAGCCCCTCGGGGAGGAAATCTCATGGACACGTTGGTATTTGGGCAGTTCTGAGAGGATCAGGTGAYAGACATTGGGCCCTACAGCAGTGAGGGAAGACTTGTTTTATTTCTATGAAAAACTTAAAACCTGAGGTTTCACAGCAAAACCAGACTGTGCAACCTGTGCTTTAAATAATGATAGTTAAGCATTAAAGAGCCATTTTTGAGCAAGGCCTGTGTTTTCTGACATTRACAGGAGTATTTTTGAGAACTTCTTGTTGTTTTAAGTACATGACTTATCAAAGATTATTTTTATGTAAAAGTTGATAACACAGAGGTTTCTTTTATCTGATCTTTTGCGTTTTGCTGTTGGTCCTTCACACCAGCTCCAGTACCAAAGGAGTGGTAATCTCTTGGATGCTTTAGCACATATCCTCCTTGAAATCTCAACCACTTCTGCCTCCCTGCTGCWATCCTTGCTCGATTTCTTATCAGTGTAATCACCCTTTCAAAGAACACCCATCTTATCCCTGTTTCTTGGGGGTATCTTTTTTGCCTTTCCTCTCAATCTCTTTGATATATATCAACTGCTTGTCATCCACTTTTGAAAAATCAGATTTATCTTCCCATGGCAGTTCTTGCAGATCCCACCACACCTCTTCCTCTCATTGTTTGCTGGCTCCCCAGAGAATGTAAACATGCTGCTTATCCCACAGCCTGGCATTGCCTGAAGTTCCTTGCTGTCATCTTCTGAGATCACTCATATTTATGTTGTGTCTATTATTTACAAATTCCTCTTACTTTTAATAGTCTTGGGATGATACAGCCTTTCCAATAAATCCAAAACTCTTGTCAAAGCTCTTAACAACTCATATTTCAATTACGACAATGCCTTCTCTTCTCAGGTATTKCTTTGACCTTTACCCTCACAGTTTGTGTCCTGCAGTTTGTCTCCCTCTTCCTCACTTTTGTGGAGAYTTATTGCCTCTCCCATCATGGAGGCAGCAAGGAAAGATGAGCTTCTGGCTGTCCTTAACCATTTCCCAGCTYGTTACCTTCTTGTTCTATTTTCAGAGTCTCACCTGTGCTAATTCCTATGCTGCTCCTGACTTACATTCAAGGGGAAAAAAAACCTAATCCTGTGAATCTGCCTCATTAGTGCTACAAAACGCCTTCTGGAAGTGTCTCTGTGCTGGGATGCCTACAAGAAAGTTTGAGCGTGATCCAGCAAGTTAATATGCTGTCAAATAGAGCTGAATAATTTCCTTCTGCTGTCTTGTTTGGCTGCATCATCCTTGGGAAGGGGGACTTTTGGCTTGTGACTCGCACTGTGAGATCTGTGAGACAGAGGCTTTGATTTTGTGTGATGAGCTGYTCCTCTGTGAAGCCCTGGGCCGTGTCCTTGACAAAAGCCCACCCCAGTTTGAGTCTGTCCTGTGCTTTGAGCTGGAATTGCCCAGATTTGGGGAGCCCAGCTGAGATATCTCACCTAGGAGCAGCTTCCTCTCAAACCCTTGAACCATTTAATTGCTCCTTCTCTGCAAATCCCACCAATGCGAATTCCTTGYTCTTTTGGGCTCCTGATTTAAGTGAAKSCTCATTTTTCTTTGCATGACCACGTTCCTAAATCCTTCCTTCCCCTTTTTAATCCTGTGTCCAGGCAATGCTGGRTGTGCAGCTTAGCACTTTGAGTKCTGTTCTTCTATACGTGCATCTGTYTCTTGTTATTGTGTRGCTTCTACTGCAGACCTGATTTTTTTTTAGAAGATTTATTTCATTTACTTTCTAAAATATTTTCTGATGTTTTCTCTGATGGAACGTTGTGTAAAAAATACGACTTGAATAGATTGTATAAGAAGCAAAGAGAAAATATAAGGCTTTGACAGACTGCAAACAGAACTTTGCCAATTTAACTGAAATTTTACAGTTCTGTAACTCAAGAAATGCTTTGGATCTCAAAACTGAAAGGTTTTGAATAGCTCCATAACAGCATCTAATTGCTCCAGCTATTTATAAAAAAAGAGAAATTGTAAAACATGGAAGCTCAAAAGCAAGCTATTGCACATGCCCAACAATCTTTTTCAACARTAATTTCATAATGGTTTTTAGCTTGAGGACTTTGTGCTGTGCATTTGTAGCAGCCAAATTGACACGATGGAGTGTAATAGCTCCAGAGCAGCCATTACAGTCTGTTGGGTAATTAAAAGCTAAATGGAACGTTGAGAAATGATCCGTACAATGGGATTGGCTAATTTCTTCACTTTTGTAGATTTAAGTCACTCAAGATGATGCTATCATTTTTTTTTTGAAGTGGGTTTATATTGTTTAAATCACCRTGAAACCCTCTTCAGCCTCAATGTGGTTTTAAGGAAGACATCAAACTTTCTTGGTGTAGCGAATTTCATGTAAATTGTCCTCCTGCCGTGAAACACTCCCACACTTTTGTTGTCCACTGAGCTCATCGTGGAGAGGATATTTTATCTGGAAATTCTTAAGAAACAGAACTTATTTATGACTGAAGGGACTGTGTCCAGCACTACAGGGACACAGCAGCAGGAAGAGGCTTCCCTTTGGTGTGATGTCCCTGTAGGCAGAGCACAGGCATCCAGGAGCTTTTCCAGAGCATGGCAGGGCTGAGGGTGGGAGAGGAGGATGTGACACCCTCATTGCCCTGGTTTTGTGGGGCTCCTTTGAGCTGTAAACAGCTGTAAATGGGGAGGATAAGGAGATGCTCTGAGAGCTGGAGACAGGATGAGAGAGCTGGGGGTGCTCAGCCTGCAGAGGAGAAGGCTCCAGAGAGACYTCACAGCCCCTTATGGTGCCCAGAGGGKCTCYAGRAGATCTGGAGAGGGACRGGGGACAAGGGACAGAGGGGCAGGACACAKGGAATGGCTTCAAACTGACAGAGAGCAGGGTTAGATCAGACATTAGAGCTGCTCACTTGTGATTGCTTTTGAAACAGCGTTAAGTTTATGCTTAACTTAGATCTCCTTCCAACTCCTGCACTTTTCTCCTCTACAACTTTACTTCCCCTAACTAAGCACTTCTTGCTGGCTGTTGTCAGTTCGTTTTGTGGACCTGTCTGTCTCAGCTCTGCCTGCTCAAGGGCCACGTCGTGTCTCTTTTATTGATTCCAGGGTCCCCCGAGACACTGTCACCCTGGTAATTCAGCAGCAAACATCCTGCACCTCCATCAGAGTTTGCCCAGAACGAGCTGTTTCTGTTTTATTAGGCTTTATTAAGCTGCGTGCTTTTGCTGATCCATCGCTTGGATGTTTCAAACGGGCGTCACGGCCATGCTGCCGGAACTGCACTTGACAGGTATTTTTCAACCTGTCTGGCGTTAGTTTGGTTTTTAGTATCATTCCAGACAGCTGTTGTAGCAAAAATTACGCTGCAACACAGGYCACTGGTTAAAGAATCCATATTTCAGGATGTAACAGCGTTAGGTGTGCATTCAAACTTGTTAAAACTCTTCTTGACTGTAACTACATTTAAAAATGGTTTCGGCCCCAGTTCCAAGCCCCAGAGGGAGCAGGGCTTTGCTGTCTCGTTCCTTCAGGGCAGCACACACTACCTGCTCCCCGAGTCCTTGCTAGCCTCCAGAATAAATGGTGAATTAATCTTGTGTGACTGAGAGAAACTTATGGTACATGAAATTTAGAATGCTGTCCAGACCCTTTCAGAGAGGCTTCCATCTCTTTCAGACCTCGGGCTTYAGAAAATTGAACCAAAGGAATATATGTTGTACCTCTGACAGAAGTGCTGTTGTTAACTATTTCTCATCCTGTAATTTCTCCTGGTGTGGACGCAGGCCGGGGTTTTGTGGGCAAACCCTCTCTGAGGGATGTGGCACCTTCATCAGCCTGACCTTGCTCACATATTTGCTGGAACTTCTGCTCCAGCCAGGCCTGAATCCCTCCATCTGCATTATCCTCTCTCCCTAACAGCAATCCTTGAGGGAGCTTTCTCCTCAGGCAGGGAAGGGCGTCCTCACCAACCCGCTTGTCTGCTTCTTCACTCACAGTAATTGCTAAAGTTGTAATTTCAAATCTGACTGCTGGTATCAGAAGGCCAACTACATGGTGTTATGTGGGTCAGGACCTGCAAATCCCAGCATCTTAATTTGACCTTTGCCAATTGACTCGGCGCTGTTTTATTCCCCATCTTTTCTCCTTAATTGCGGCTGCGGCCGCATCTGGCTGCTGTTACAAGAACTGAATTAGAAAAATGGAAGAAGTTATTCTGTGGTGCCTTGGCTCTCGAAGCAGCTGTTTAACCCTGTGATTTTGTGAGAGCCGTGCATGAAATCTGTGCCTCTGATGTCTCTTCTGTCATGTGTGCTTATAATGCTGAGAAAGAGCGCTCTCAAAATGATGATAAAGGGAAAACTTCAGAATTGTGATAATTTTGACACATCATTACCATGATTGACACGATAAATAAGTCAGGTCATAAGGAATAATGCAGCTCTAAATCCCCAACCACATAAGCTTGCTGAGAGGGAAAAAAAGGGTCTATTAAATTTTCTGTATAGAGATTGCAGTCAGTGGTGCATAAACAATACATTCTATGGCAACCTGTTCATTGCTCAAGTTGTTATTGGCAGGCACCGTGGCATTCCTGCAGTCATTAAAAGAAGCTATCACTATTAATCTGCAGTCTCAAAGCAGACAGGTTTAACCTGAAGCTGATCATCAAATCGTGGTAACAGATATTTGTGCTTTGTTGAACGTTCCCTTTCATCTTTGGATGCTGTTTCTGTAATGGAACAGGAAGGGTTGAGGATTGTAACCTTTATTATGAAAGTTAGGAAGTTAGTAATGTGTCTTTTAAAGAGGCTTTTCTCCCAAAAACCAGGGGTATTCCTGAAGGGGAAGAGTTTTTACAAAACTGAGCAGCTCATTCTGTGCATTCCCAGCATTTGGGTATTTCTCACTCTCATTTTCAGTGTCCTCTGTCTCATAACAAACCCTCACCCTTGAGCTGCCCAATAGTCCTCCATCAGAAGGAAAAGGGTTTTTTTAATTGCTGAATCAAGTCTTTAAAGTTATGTCAAACAGTGATGTACTTAGTGAACACAAGTAATGCATTTAGTGTTCCTTTTTTTGTTCCTGGTGGCCTGAGGATTTCATCCCACCCCTCAGGTACACCAAGAGGGAAGGGCAGCCTTGAGGATGAATTCAYCAAGTTCCTTCCTTAGAAAGTGGCCCTGCAAAGAACTGCAATAATCAAAATATTTTGATTCGCATTCTCTTTTGCTTCCCCTTACTCAAGGAAAATTGTATTTTCCTCTGGGGAAAATACCTGAATCTATCACCACAGACAAAGGGGAAACTGTTATTCATAAYGGTTAAGGGGAGAAAATTCAATTTATTTTTTTATTCTTCCTAAAGAGAAAGTCATATCCCTTCTCGAATATCCCTTAACATCCTCACAGAAATAGAGGCACATCTGTCGTTTAAGTTCTCTGAGTGCTCTTGTCCCGGTTCCAACTTTTGGTTGTGTTAATAAAGTGATCAGGACAAAACAAACTCGTCCCAAGTTATGCCTTCARAAACCATTTTTATGTGCAAATACAAAAATTGATTTCCCTGGTACAAATGATCTTCAGAGCATCCAGTGTCACCAGGACATGGAACCCCCAGAGATGGGGACAGCCCTGCCCTGCTGCACCCCAATGAGAGGATGAGCTTCAGAGCCTGCGAGATCCCCAAAGATTTGTATCTCCTTCCAGGTGAAGACTAGAAAGAAAAAAAAAATCTTTCCATCTTGTATTTGAGTGTAACCTAAAGTGTTAAAAGGTTGTAATAAACAGGTCAGATGCACCTGCTGCAGCCTCATTTCGGTAATGTTTGTCCTCGCCTCATTTTCACCACACATAAAATGGAGATAATGGTTCCTCCATCTTCTGTAGAGGTCTCTGGTGTGCTGGGAGAAGCAGTTATTATTTTTCAAGAGCACTTTCTACTCCTTCTGCTTTCCAGGGGTAATAAATTGTACTTTTTAATGGTAGGAGTAAAGGATTCGTGCAGAAATAAATAAGCTTTTTAAAATTTTCCCTCTTCCCTCTTTGCTGGGKTTTGCGTTGTATGAATTTGTATGCATAGAGAGGAACCAGAAACAACAGAAAAAAATTGCTAGCAGTTAAAAACATTTGTTTAAAAGCATTTTTTGTGACTGTGTTTCTCCCATATGAAAAAGAAACAGATTTGTTTGCAGCATGCTATTTTTTTCTTGTCCTATACATTGGCTATTGCTATTAATTATGAGCAGTGTTTGTGATTCACTATAAAATACAGAATTTTATGTCCACCCTGCCTGTATTGAGAGAAGGCTCAACCATTTACCACTTTCAGAGTGAGTAGGTTACAATAATTCAAAGAAGTTTCTCGATATCTCTCGGAAATTTGGTCATTTTTGTACCCATGGTTGCACACCTAAAATTTGTGACCAGACAGRAATTGCGAAATGCAGAGAAACACTKGGAATCCCACATTCCCAGAGCTTTGGGTRCACATTGGAGTTGGAAGCTTGTAATCATTTCCAAGTCTGTTATTTATAATAAAAATGAAAAAGCAAATCAAGTCCCCCAAATCAACAACAAAACCCTGAGGTTTGTGCATCACCCCTTGCAGGATTGGGACCGAGTAGGGAGCACAAAGAGCAGAAACCCAGTGCAGTTTCCATGTTTTGTGGAATAAATAAATGACTTTATTGAATGTATAAAAGTTCAGTAGTGATGTCTGAAGTGTCTGCCCTCTGTGTGGGATGTGGAGCAGGGGAAGCACTGTCCAGAGCCCAGAACAGCCCAGGTTGTGCCCCCTGGACCCWGTGMTGGCACCAGGAGCTGCTCTGCCCCCATCACATTGGGAACCTGGTCCCAGTTCCCTTCCCAGACCCCAATTCTGGGGTGCAGTAGATGTGGAGTGTGAAGGGCTTTATCTGTACCTTATGGAGGGCTCTGTTACAGAGTGGCATTAAAGCATTTTGCTGAAATACCAAGTAATCCTTTTCTTTTTCAGCAGTGCTAAGTGAAAACACATTGATTTTTATTTTCTTTCAGCAACTTCAATAGCTCAAGATTATTACTATTTTTAAGAGTGATAGAGAAATGTCAAAAATGCTTCATCTGTACTTTTATTTTTATATATCACCAGGCTTTGTGTTTTTCAAGGGTTTTTTTGTTTGAAGTTGCAGGYTTTGGGGGCAGGACAGAGAGATTATGGTTTATTTCAAAAAGCTGCTTCACTTTCGGATCTCTCTCAGAGATTTTGTGGTTCAGTAGGTAACACATTTTATTGTCTTAAATTCAGTCTATGCTGCAGAATTCCTTTGCTCCTGAACAGCCAAATGGTCTGGCACAGATTAATCTCTTATCTGTAATAGCACTTTTTTGGAAGAAGGAGGGCAGGGGATGGAGCAGTTGGTGACTCTCTGTGGGGTGTTGGCAGTGSCCTGCAGAGCCCAGCACCAGCTTTTGACTCCTCATGTGGTTTATGGATTTAGCATTTCCTGCCCTGAAGGTGTGGATGCCCTGAGTCTGCAGAATTAATCCCACAGCCCAGAACTGGGGAGAGGTCACCGAGCAGAAGGTGACAAAAGTGACAAAACCAGGCTGGAGCTGTTGGTGTTGGGTGTCCCCAGCAGCACCCAGGATGGATCCAGGAACCCTCCCTGCCTGCTTTCCTGGCAGCTTTGTTTTACCTGCCTGCTGCAATTTGAATCTCATCTCCATGCATTTTATGGGCGTGYGTGAGTGATTGTCCTTGCTCCTTCTCTGTCCTCTTTTCAGAGATGGATTGTTTAGGAGACAGAGTGAGCGACAGGTTTTGGGTTTCAGGTTTGGGTTTCAAATGGACCCTGCAATGTTCTCGTACTGGTTTAGCTGCTCTGACATCTGATAGTTCWGCCCTGCCACAGCCCATCACCATCTGGAGAGCAGAATCGTGTTGTTAAGGGTTATTTTTGGGGCAAATCTGAATAAAATGGGTTAATTAAGTCGAAACAATGCTGTTGTGTTCTGCCTAATGACACGTTGCCAATTTATTTCAAACTGACAACCCAAGGACATTCTGGGAAGTGACAGAATGTTTCTAAACCTAGGGGTGAATTGATTTCTTTTTTAAAACAAAGTGAAATAGATGTTACTTGTATCTCAACAATATAGAAATCCGTGTCTCAGACAGCGGCGCATTTCCTAATGTACCACTTTATCTTTCATTTATTCCCCCTAATTTTCCTTATTAACTGTAATTCTGTTGTGACATCCACRTGTCATGTTATAATGATGGAAATTTCAAATAAGAAGCAGCATGAAACGCAAAGTTTGGGATGAGCTGGGAGATGAGAGCACCCTGTGGAAATCAGCTGCTGGTTTTTATCACAGCACCGAGCCCCTGTCGTACTGGGGGGGCTGTTCACCATCCACACTGCCCCAAACTGTGACCAAACCTCTCCTGGGAGGGCAGGGAGTCAGTGCARGATGGAAAAGACATCACCCTCTGCAGCTCTTCCCTTGGCAAGGCACAGCACACAGGGAATCCCATAATAAATACATTAATGCCCAGAGCATTTGTACAGGCCGAGCAAGGCACAACTGAACTGTTTATTTTTGACAATGCTGACACTACCCAGGCTGCAGAAATACCAACAAAAACCTGGAGTAATAACTTCCCTTTAGATTTCCTTTTTGCAGGACTTGCAGCATTCTCTGAGCAGCATTTATGTGCTGGGTATAAACAGGGAGGTACAAAACCCCATTCCACATCCCAGAAAAGAGAGGCTGCTATATTCTCACTTCAGAAAATTAAATGCYTATCCATCTGTGGAATTATTTTTGAATGGATAAGTTTGCAGACTTGCTTTAGCTGGGTTATTGTTTGCTCTTCTGCAACATTTTTTGCTTTCACAGTTGTTTTGTTCTTGAGACAGAGGAAATGCAGCAATGTGTGTTTTTCTCCCTGCTGAGGTCTGAGGGAACCTTACATTATAAAATAACCAAAGATTGATAATCACAAAGGCTGCAAAAGGAAGCTGCACTTTATTTGGAAAAAAAAAAATCTGTGCTAGAAAGGGGAAACAAAATTCTTTCTTTTGTTAGAGAAGTATTTCTTTGGATTCTGTGTGCACRGTTTTGTCCTGATTTTTTWWAATTTTATTTTATTTTACAGTACTSTAAGTATACAAATGAAACTTTATTTGATTCTGAATGTCTGTGACCTGAACAACTCTATTTTTATTAAGGATTGTCTCCCTTTATAGGAGACAGTGGAAAAGTAGCATGATATGGTCAGGGGGATGGAGAACTTTAGACCATATGGAGTGGACCTGAGGCCCCTGATAACCTATTTCTCAAAACATTATTTTGACAAGTCATTCCATATGTTTGGTTGAGTTAGCTGCTGGAAGAAGGCTGTGGGGTATCTTCTTGTTTTTCTGATCTGTTCTCTTTACATAAAGCCTTGGAAATAGCAGACCTTTGGGAGCAAGGTAGCAATCTGGATCCTAGAACATGCTTCTCAGATATGTGTGTGTGTATAAATATATAAAAATAGAATGCAGCAAGAGCTGACCTTGAGCTTTAAATGTTTCTCAGTGAGGGCACCTTGGTTTGAATGGTGAAGTTCAATAAGGAAAAATCAAGAATGCTTGTCCAGTTCAGTGTTATCCTCTCTGTAGAAGGGCTCTGCTTTGAGCCTGTGGTGTCTGGGATTTGAAGACAGGCTGGTAAATTTGGCAGGGCTTTCAATTTCTTTTAAAGTTCAAATGATGTTTATATGTGGCAAGTTTAAATCTGTGTTCTTAGAGTGGATTTGCTGGAGAAAACTTTGACCAACACTTTGCTTATCCACCACCTGAAAAATTGGAGCCACTTGTATGGCTTGTGGACCTGGGAATGGGSCTGGGACACATTCCCCAAATATCTGGGGCACAAAAGCCTCTCCTTTCATTGTGAAGGGCAGATAAACTATGGAACACTTCCAGGTTTGTMATTTTTTCCTTCTCTGTGGGGGCAGGTTTAAAGTCTTTACCCCTTAGGAAGATCACAGGTTTTTGAGCAGGAGATATCCAAGCCTATGGTAACCTTAAAAATCCAATATATTTATAATTTCCCTGTATTTTCTGGTATCTAATAGCAAAGTCTGAATTGATACTAGGAAACTCCAACATTTTTTAAACTTGGAGCCGAACTGAAATTCAGTGTTAATTTTAGCTTTATTGGGAGTGTTTGCCAGATGACTTTAACTCTTTTAAACTAAAAGAGGACAGATTTAGATTATGTGGGAAGTTAGAAAGGAGTTCTTCCCTGTGAGGGTGGGCAGGCCCTGGCACAGGGTGCTCAGAGAAGCTGTGGCTGCCCCATCCCTGGGAGTGTCCAAGGCCAGGCTGGACAGGGCTTGGAGCAACCTGGGATGGTGGAAGGTATCCCAGAACTGGATGATTTTTAAGGTCCCTTCCATCCCAAACCATTCTGTGATCCTGAGATCAGWCTGTGTGTGCAAATTTCTGCCTCCCATGTCGTGCACCACAACATTGGGTTCGTTTCAGAAACTGCTACAAAGAAATAGATCTTGAGAGCTCATGTGTGATCCATTGTACATATCTGCTTTATGCTCTGCAGAGTGTGTGTAATCTTAAATCTTCCCTCTGAAAACAGTGCTTCCATTATTGTTGTCACAAAATAAATRGTTGGAGGCGTTTCTTAAAGAATTTCCCCCAAAGTCACTTCAAATGCTTTTCTTTGTTTGAGCCCAGTGAAGGATAGATGTGATTGTCTCTTCTTTTCTTTTTTTCTCTTTTTTTCCATTAAAAAAAAATGGTTACCACCCTTTCATTTTTAAGTAAGAGGAAAAGTTTAAACTTCTAACAAGCAGAAGAAAAAGCAGCTAGATTGTCAGTTGTGTGATTTTCTTTGTGCCAAAGTAAGGAGTTAAGAAATGCATTTATGAAAAATTAACATGAAGCCATATGCAAAGATATATTTGTAAATAGCAGGCAGCATTTTATTATTTCCTATTTCTCTCTCTTTGCTGCTGCTTGACCTCAAASCAGGATCTGCTGGTGAGAATGGCAGCAGCTCTCTGATCCATGGGACACARCCAYGTCCCCATGTCCCCATGTCCCCAGCTCAGCCTCCCTCCTCCATTTCTTCTCTCAGCTCATCTCCCCACTCCATCTGCATTTCTAGACATGATTATTAAATAACAGTTCTGGTTTATTTAGCATCCACTTACTGCTGTGTGGTTTGTTACCTTAAATTTCCCATTATTAAGACAGCAAAAGGTAAATATCCAGGTAAATATGGATATATTGTTTAGACAGTAAAAGGTAAATATGTGAAGCACCAAGGCTGCAAGACCTTATAAGTTTGGGTTTTATCCTTGGGAAAAAGTCTTGCCTTGTGCTGCAGAAACCCCTGCAGCCAYTGCCAGACCCCAAAACCTGTTTGTTCCTGCCAAATGAGTGTCTGTTTATGGGTAAAGGGATGCTTCTTGTGCAATGCACTAAAGTRCGTCGTAAAAATATACAGCCCCTTCAAAGTAATTCCCACTAATGAGTTATTTTTAAGTCTTTTTAAACAGAGGCATGTTTTGGGAGAGATTGGGAGTTGCTCAGCTTGGAGAAGACTCTGGGGAAACATCAGAGCATCTTCCAGTGCTTAAAGGGGCTCCAGGAGAGCTGGAGAGGGACTGGGGACAAGGGCTGGAGGGACAGGACACAGGGAATGGGGTCACACTGCCAGAGGGCAGGGATGGATGGGATATTGGGGAGAAATTCTTACCCCTGTGAGGGTGGGGAGCCCTGGCACAGGGTGCCCAGAGAAGCTGTGCCTGCCCTGGATCCCTGGAAGTGTCCAAGGCCAGGCTGGATTTGGTTTGGAGCAGCCTGGGACGGTGGAAGGTGGCAGAGGTTGAATGGGATGAGCTTTAAGGTGTCTCCCCACCCAAACCATTCTGGAATTCAGTGATTCCATGAGCAGCCATAGCTGGGGCCCTTTCTGCAGTGCAGCAGCTCTGCCTTTCACCTCCTGCATCCCTCTGAAGATTACTCTGAGGCCGAAAGATTCCACTGCCAGCCCATGGATGTTTTTCCCCCTTTTAACTGCTGTTGAATAAGATTACACACTCTATCCACCTCTATAGCCAGTATTAAAGCTATCTGGTGAATTGAAAAGCCACCTGAGTGTTCTTTAGCTGCAATAGCTTCAGGCTATATATTTTTTCATGTTAAAAGCTCTAATGATGTGCTGGATGATAAGTTTCCAGGCAGAGAAAAGCCCCTCACTGTGCRTGGGGGAAGGTCAGGTCAGTGACAGAGACTCAACTTCCAAATTGCTCTTTTTGCACAAGGAGTTGTGAGAAGGGAATTTCTGAGGGTTTGAGCAGAAATTTGGGCTGCTTTTGAATTTAGCTGCTGGCTCACAGGGAGCTGTGTAACTAAGCAGTGGTTTAATTTGCTTAAAACTGCACAGGACAATGCTAGAAATCTATTTCTGAAGTAGTCCTGTAATGCAAAGTGGGTCTGTAGACCACAGGAAGTAGAAAAGAGAGGAATTCACCCTCCAAATAGCAATTGCTGGGTCATCTGCACTTAATGGCCTGGAGAAAGAGAGGAAAATTGAGAAAAAAGCCACATCTCCCATCCCTGTCCCTGTCTTGAGTGCAGAACCGGTGAAAGGCTGGAGAGGCTGTGTCACCATGGCCATCTGTGTCACCAGGGACCATCCTGGCCTTGCTGCCTCTCCTGGGGCTCTTTGTTGGTTACAGAAATACATTTTCCATCTTTAAATCAACTGYTTTTCAGCCCAAGCCTCTCATTATGGCCAGGAGTAGCCCCTAAAAGCTCTCTATGAGGTTTAGAGCTCTTCAACCTGTATTTTAGACTCAGTTTTATTTAATAAAATATATAAATCTCCTCTTTACTGGARTATCTACACACGAAGGGTATAAATCGTCTTCTGGCTGGACTGAATTCTCCATGAATCTTTCCCTGGGGCTAAAACCAACAGTGTTTGCWGTCTGTGTGAAAGTCCTCATAAAGTGGGGAAAAGCTGTTTGAAATGTACCTGTTATTTGTTTAAGCATTTGGAGGCATTTCATGTGATGCTGGCTCCTATTTTTACCCTTGCTCCTCATCTTTTGTGAGTTTTTCAGTGAATCTTTCCAGGCAAGAAAAGTTTTGCTTCTTTAACTTAGTGAAATGAAGACTGGGAAGGAATAGGATTGTTTTCTGTAAATACTTTAGGATGTAAACATGCCAGAGGAAAAAGCAGCTCTTCAAGCTAAAGGGCAGCTCTGGAGCAATGGAGTTAATTGGTAATTTAAGCTGGAAATGAGGAGTGTTTGTAACAGGCTGAAGCTTTAGGAAGCTTTCCGACCAAAAAAGAATCTGGAATGGTGAAATCACGCACTTGGATGGGTTAATTTCTGTGGGTAACTTTGTTTTTTCCAGCTTAAATACATCAGAATATCTTTATGACATATTCAGACAGTCACAGGCTCAGGGGAGTGGATGGAAAGGGAGAAAGGGGAAAGTTCTTGGCCTTTATGACGTGGGCAGTTCAGGCAAAATTGATTTATTGCAGGGCATTGATTAAATCTTTTCTAATTGCTCCTTTACCATGTCCGTCCTCATTCACTGGATATTTAACTTGCTGTATATTGTTCTGAGTTTGAGTATTTTATTCACCCTTTTCTTTCTTTTTCTTGTATCTTTAAACTTTTTTAATTTTACTTGCAGTAGAAGGGCATCCTGCATTTGTTCTGATGTGGACAAAGCTTAGTCACAGTGACAGGAGCGTACTGAGTCAATAAATACACCCAACCTAGATCATTCACTTGTTTTGCTTGTGTTTTGTAAATCCTTTCCATATCTGGTGTTTTATTCATATGTCGTGATGTCTGATGTCTGGTTCAAGACAACAGCTGTGTAAGAATTCACTTGCTGTGATTAATTCAAGCAACTTGGCTGAGTTTTCCCTATAAATTTGATCCACAAAATTAAGTTTTTATGTTGCTYCTTATTTACTTTAAGTCTACAGTCKAGGTTCTCKAAAGTTAAATAAATTATATTAACATTTACATGTTTGAGGAGTGTCAAGACAACCTTGGGTCCTGAAAAGTCATAATTCTTCATACACCAACTCCTCACCATTAGTTTGTTAATTATTTTATAAACATGTAACACTGACTCAAAAAAACTCCATCTGGAGTTTTTATKTTCTTCATCAAACTAAACAAATGTGACCAAGAAGCCTCACAGGAAAGTCTCTGTTATTTTTCTTTATGTCTCAAAATCTGAGCAGAGAGCTGTGTGGTGACAGCAGCACCCTATTTCCCTTTTCACGAAAATAAATAGTCCTTGCTGGAATCAAAGTGGAAAACTGAAACAGTAACTTTGATTATCTTTGTGCCCTTTTCTTGTACCACCTGCTAATAATCACTGTAATAAACAGGGAACCAGCAGACGTGGTTTGGGATGGAGGTTTATGATGGAGAACACACTTTCTTGCCATTATTTGCATAATGCTGATCTCTGGTGCCCGCAGGTGGTTGTCAGCATTTGCTGTTCTGTTGATCGGGYTCCAATTCCTGTTGTGCATCTTTTACTCCAGAGGGGAAGGGAAATTAATCTATTATTGATCAGGATCCAATTCCTGTTGTGTATCTTGTACTGGAGAGGGAAAGGGGCATTAATCCACTCTGGGTTCATAATTCAAACCATCTGCAGGTTGTACCTGGGAACAGAGACTGTGTTTATATTTGTAAGGTCTTTTTTCWCTCTCCCTCGAGCAATCTTGAGACATCCTGTGATTGTCATTTCTCYTCTTTTCTCATATTCTGTGTCACARGCAGAGATTGCACATTGCTGATGCCATAATGTTGTAATATTTTTGCTATTTCTGTTGGACTCTTATCTCCTATCCTGTTTTTTTCTATTATAATTTGGTAAAATGAAGATTTGCATGTGTCCTGCATGGAAATTGCCAAGGCATTTCTGCACACTCTGCAAGCCTGGAAGTCTGGGGGAAATTTATGGTGAAGGTTTTCTAATAATTTTCTCCCAGGAAAACTTATAAATTATTTCAAASTTCTCTTAAAGTTATTAGCTTGAGGGTAGGGTACTGGCGATCTCTTCTGTGAAGCGTTTTTCTCCCATAGACWAATTTCTCAATATGAAGAAATAAATTAATTTTTGGGTACTGATTCCTGTGGGATCCCTTCTTCACTGCAAGCTGGACCTTGAGCAGTAATTGCAGTAATTTACAGGAAGGGAAGGGATGAGGAGCAGCCAACCTCACATTCCAGGCTCTGATTATTTGGAGAATCCTCCCCYCTCCTCCTGCTCGTGGTCACCTTGTTTGGATTAAGCTTCTTCACAGGGTTGGGACCTATAAGCAAGCCTCAAAAATAAACTTTATCRTGGTGCTCAAGTCTGAACTCAAACTATTACTTCTTTTCAGGAGATAAACGCTTTCTCTCAGGTTCTATTGAGGCTGCCTTACCTCATATCTCTGTCACAAGAATTTGAGCAGCCATTGAAGTAATGCACTTAATATTCTGCACTGCAAATACAGGCACAGATAAACTTTGCATGTCATAATGTAAAATCTGGGGAAGAACTTCATGTTTATGCATTTCTGAAGGGGAAAAAACCTATTGTATCTCCAGTCATCCGGCCTGGCTGAGATTTCAGTTCTGTTGGGAAAATTAAGTGCCAAAGTGGCTTTGATAAAAGCCTSTGATCTTTATAAACCGTAAATTACAATATTTAAAATTCCCTGTACCTTACATGTCAATATATGTACCGAGATAAAAACACCGTCTTTGCAGGGATGATAGGGCAGTGTACATAATTATTGTATTTAAATAACAGATTAAAATTCTGCAGCTCATCAGTGCTAAGGAATCAGTGTTACAGAGGCCCAGGATGGGTTTCACTGCTGGTCAGATTGAGGAGGGAGGGGGAAGCTCTGTGCTCCAGGCTCAGTGATGTGCAGCCCTACTCAGCCACAGGTGATAAAAACAAATAGACCGTGCAAAAGTTGTTCACTCTTTCTTCTTCTCTCTTCTCTCAATTTATCTCTGCTTTGTGGGGGATTGCCACATTCCTGAATTCCACAGCCTGGAGAGGAGTTTGTGTTCAGAGGGATAGAAAAACCCCAGATTATCTCTTTCTATTTTCTCCTGTTTCTTTTCTCTCTTTTTGGCTGTTTAAACCRAAAAAAAAAAAAAAAAWAACAAACTAAACCCAAAGTCTGATATGGAAAATGTTATATCAATGCCAACTCTTCTGTCCACTCATCTATTAAGGGSTAAAATCAGATGAAGAGCACATCCCTGGCTGCACTTCTGGGGTCGGYGTTTTCCCCTAATGTTGCTTTTCTTTCTTAGCTGAGAGGAGGGTTCAGAAAGCAGATGGAAAGGAAAGAAGGCTTTTTATTTCCAAAAAGGGCAGAATGTAGCTGGAATGGTGGTTCCCTGTTAGTGGATTCATCTCTTCAGAGCTCTGTTCACACATATATTTATATTGCTCCCCTCTTTCAGTGTCTTTAATAAATATTTCTTTCAGAGAAGCTGAAGTTCAATCATGAAATTAAAGGATATATTGGAAATTGGGCAGTTAAACAGTGTGAAACATCTGTAGGGGGGAGCATGGAATGGAAAAGGGGGGGAAATGGACAGAGAAGAGGGAGGGAGGGGAGGAGGAGAAGGAAGAGGTGATGAAAAACCATAAACAGCCAAGTTGTAGGAAGCTCAGGCAACAAAAAGTCTGATGAAGTAAAAAAAAAAAAGAACAGTGAAGACTGGGGAAAAAAAAACTCAATTGTTTTCGACAAAGGATTTTCAAAGAAAATGTCTGTTTACTCACAATGACATTCTGCATTGGATTTTAGTGTAGCACCAGTCAAGTAAAATCACATCTGTGTGGTGCATGAGGAGGCAGGAGAAGGATGGAGAGGCTTTATTGACAGGTGGGATGAGAAACTTGGGAAGTGGGGGTAGTTGTTCATTATCTGATTGTTGGCAATAACTCTGTGCCTTCCCCAGCCTGATGGAAGCTGATCTGCCACATCCCATCATCCACACAAAATCCCAGCRATGCCTCTCATCTCCGTTAGGATCCTGGCTACCCCGACACTCCTGCCTGTGGGTTTCTTACAAAAGGGTGAAGTTGTGAAAGGATGAGGCGGGCACAGATCCCAAATYGCAGCCCTGTTGAGATTTTTACTCTGAGGAAAATCAAAGGTCCTCCTTTGGGATTTCAATGAGCCACAAAACAAAGCTGCAAAATGCCCTCTGCAGAGGGAGCCCTGGGAGTGTCCCTGTGGGGTTTGATGTGTCAGGATTGGGGCCTCACTGAGTTATGGGAAGGGGTTTCTTTTGCTGCAAAAGGGAAATTTAAACATTTAMATTTGTAATTTAAAATTCAAATTCCTGGGAATCCCAAATTCTGACCATTTGGATGAGCCCTCTGTCTCACAGCAGGATCAGYTCACTCACAACCTTTAGCAACCACCCTGCTTTTAATAATTTGCTTCAGGGATGTACAAAATGAAAATGAACACATCCTTTGTTTGGATTTTTGTCACAGTCAATAAGAAATCTCAGTTGCAGGGGGGGGAATGTGCACTTTCCTTTCCTTTCTTATCTGCTGGGTGCACACAGGGCCCCTCGTGTGGGGTGATGGGGGTGACAACAAAGCCAAATTCTCCTCTTTGCCTGGTTWTAGTGGGGAGCTGATAAGGGGTTCTTCTCTCTTCCAGATGGAGATAAGAAATTATTACTGCCAAATTAGTCACTTGTKTGTTGATTTTGTCCATTCTCTGTTGTAAACCTTCATCTTGGGTGGCGAACACTGATGCTGAGGTTATTTCTTCTCGTCAGCAACAAGTTATTAATCTGATCAGCTCCTGTTTTCTGTTGCTTTGGGTTTTTTTCCAATTGTTACCTGGAAAATTCCTGCCATGAATACCTCTAAGACCAGCATGGGAATCTTAGAAAATAGATTTGCTACCTGATGGCGTCGTATTTCCAGGAATGTTGAGGAGGAGGCGTAAAATCCACTAACAGCTTGTGTTTTCAGATCCCGTGTGAGTTACTCAGAGATGCTGTGTCAGGGTGACAGAGCATATTTAGGGGGAAAAAAATAAACATGTGCTTATACTTTCTTAAGTACTATTCTTGAATTTATTCAGAAGTGTGGGTGGTATTCTTAAAATTTGAAAATGACTCTCCACTTTCATTTCATGTACTACACTGTCTGCTGTCGATTAGAGAAACATCAAAAAGCAAAAGATTTGTCATTGAGAAATCTGCTAACCTTGTGAACTTTCTGAGCCCCAGAAACCAACACTTTTGTCCGTCCAACAAGTGAAATCCAATGGCTTTTGGCACTCTGGGTATGATCTAAGCAAAGAATTTTCTGTGCATTTTCCGTTCTTTAGGGAATTATCTTAAATTTTAGGGTTCATRCCTTGCATTTCCCAATTTGTTGTTCTGCTTAATAGGCATGGAGCAGCCTCCTGTGCAGAAAACATTTGATGAACTGCCTTGCTTTTCCATCAGTTTCGTTTTATTTTCATTACTTTTCCCTGTAATTTGTTTATTGGTTTCTGTATCTTTGAAATTTTTATTACTCTGTTATTCAAGCTAAAAAATAGCTAATTTTTCTTTYCCAAATGAGTTGCTTGAAGCAAAGTACCTATGAATACATGGGTATTTTAATTCACTTACTAAATGCATACAGAGAAAATTTACAAGCTGCCTTTTTACCATTTTTTAAGTGTCTGCTGACTGTTGCATAAGCTAAATTATTTACAGTATGAAGCCTCACAAAAGAGTAACAGATTTGGGTTATTTACTTTCCTGATAAGAAAAGGGGATTGAAGTTGCTGTGATATGCTGCTTTGTTAATTTTATATTTGTTCCCCAGTGTGTAAAATCTTTTTAAAGAACTAACACGAGTATTGGCAGACTCTTTTGAAATGGTGTGGAAGGGGCGAGATTAAACAAAACATGAAAAGGTCTTAAAAATATAAGTCAGCAAGTGTTTGATAAAAATAAAAGTGCTCAACAATAGAAAACCTTCAGGATGATGAATTGATTTGCTGTGTCTTTGGGAATATTCCCAGGTGGAGGCTCCTGGGGGTTGTGGGGTTTGGGGKTTATGGTCGAYRGGGACACAAGGTCACGCAGACACCAATATGATGAGCATGATCCGTTTATTTCTAATACMATCTCCTTTTTATTTACTTTCATAAGCCAGCTTCTCTATATGATTAGCAATGCCTTTCTATATGATTAGTAATTATTCATTGGTTAATTTAGCAGTCTGTCTATTACATTTCAGSATATGATTGGTWTATTTGCAAAAGCGTGTTTTTGTATGCCTTGMAGTTTTAAATCAACGTTCTCAGCATTTTGCACTTTCCTCAATCATCCTATTGTTCTTCAATTGTTCTTGCTTYTTACTATGTTTCTTCTTCATGGTCAGYKYGAGGTACATGYTACACTGCTGTACTCACRTCCTCCTCTTTCCCATCCTCTTCTATCTCACTCTGCTCTATCTTGTAGTCTGGGTTGCTCAGTAACAGCAATTCATGMCCTYGTTCCCACAAAAACCTGTCTAACAGAGATTCACCTGACTGAGATCCTTCTACWTGGGGGTGTTGGGGCAGCRCAGGGAWCRGCCCCGCTRGAGATCCCCCTTKGACGGGGAGATGCCAACCCGTGGTGAGGCTCCAGGGTGATTTTTGCAGTGGTGCCATCCTCAGTGTCACAGTGTTGGTGTCTCTGTCCCCTGCAGGTGCCACCAGCCCCTCGGACACCGCGGCTCCGGCCATCGTCATCCGCCCGCGCAACACCAGCGTGGTGTTGGGGAGCAGCGAGGCCACCCTGGAGTGCGTGGCCAACGCCAGGTATGGAAACACAGCTCTCCCTGGGGCTCTCTGGCCTTTCCAGAGGAGAACACAAAATGGTATTTTCATTSTTTTTATTATTATTAATGTGGATATTGAAGCAGGACGCTTGGTCTTCAGAGCAGCCTTACCAATGATCTTGTTTGTCCAATGCTACGAATTAAACTGTTGATTTTTTTGTTGATTTTTCTGGACAAATGAGGATACAGCAGGGATGCTTCCCCACCTGGTCCTCACATGGAAAGGAAAAAATGCTGTTCAACCAGCAGACATGATCTTAAGGGAAAAATTATGGTAATATTAATAATATTTCAGCCTATCAATAGCAGAGGTGATACTGTTGAACAGCTGATGCTTCCCAGTAAATAAATTTAGTGAGGATTTCCTATGAGGTCATTTTTTTTCAGGCACTCTCATTTTGCAGTGGTTATTGCTCCACTGTTCATAATGCACCGAAATTCAGAATTCACAGCATTCCTCCTGTGTTTCCATCTAGCTGGCCTTGAATAGCTTTGAATTTCCGTGG
Source organism: Malurus melanocephalus (assembly GCF_030028575.1). Lineage (NCBI taxonomy): Eukaryota > Metazoa > Chordata > Aves > Passeriformes > Maluridae > Malurus > Malurus melanocephalus. The sequence goes on along the minus strand of NW_026623347.1, from coordinate 1,230,075 downwards.
AAGTGAATAGTTGAAGTCCTTGGGTGATAAGACCAACTGATTTACTTTCCCCTCTGCGGGCAGAGATGTTCTTGATATGATTAATATTGTTTTGGTAATTGAGTTGTAATGAAAGCACTTCCCATGCAGCTGATTCCCATAGCAGTATTTACTCCTTTTGCTTGGAGAAATCAAATTATTAGCACTTAAGTTCTATTGCTGTATCAATTAGCTGTACTTGCAAAAGCCACTTGAGTAGGCTGTAGTCTTGATGTGTAGAAGATATATATGCATTTACTTTCCAACAGTGTGTTTTGGGGATAGATGAACACTTAAAGTTTTRTAATCTGTAATATTACATTCCTCATGTGTATAAAATATATATATATATATGCACACATAGATTATTCTGTAATATATATGTTTTACGATTCCATTCTTGTGTTGTATTTTTTGGCAGACCTCTAGAGAGGCTGAGTGTAACCTGGAAGAGAAATGGGATCAAGATAACCAGTGGCATCAGCAGCTTTGGGAGACGCCTCACCATCACCAACCCGACCTCTGCTGATGTGGGGATGTACTTCTGTGAAGCCAAGCTCAGAGAGAGCACAGAGGAACCAGCAAGAGCAAAAGCTTTCCTTTCTATACTGGGTAATTCTCAAGGCAATGTGTTTTTKAGTCAAAAAGGCTCTGGGATGAGGTATAATAGGAAATAAAATTGATATCTTAATATTTCATTGACCTTACATTTGAACCTTTCTTCAGAGAACAGAACAAAGGAGGTGAAGGAGGGTTATCTTCCAAATTAATTCAGCCGTTCTTCCCCACTAATATAAATTCATCAAATAGATTTTTTTAAACACTGATGTGATTCTGAATCCCCCGTGAAAGTATACATTTAATGGGAATTTTGAGAAATACAGTAGTAAAATCCTTAATGGGCAGCTTCCCTATCTTGGCTTTTAGGTGCATTAAATCCTGATTAACTCCTGGCTTGCTTACATCCAGTTTTCATCTGTCAAGTGCCTGTATTTTTGAAAGAAGGCTTTTAGGAGCACTCCTGTGCCTCGTGTGCTGTGAGTGCCAATGGGGGCCAACGACGTTGTGCAGGCACAGAGCATCGCTGAGGCAACAGGACAGGGAAAGAAATGCCATTAAAACAGCTCTGTTTGCTGGGACTGCAGCTCCCAGGGAAACTTTGGAATTCATGCTTTGGAAGGGGCATTGCTGCCTTTTCCCTGGMTGTTTCCACCACCACCTCTCTGAGCGTTGCTGGAGGAGGAGGCTGGAATTTGGAAATGGGGGTTCCTGGTGTGTCATGGTCTGATGAAATCCTGCACATGGTGTGGAGGRATTTAGGACTTTTAGACTAAAGGAGGTGTTTCAGACCAGGGACACTGAGATGTTTTTAGCCAGAGCTCATTGTGTAAAGTCCATCTTTTACCTGTGGGAGTGTCCAGGGTAGGTTTGGCTCTGGCAATGCCACAGTCTCGGTGTTGCTCGGGATTCAGGCCATGCACTCCTGGAGCTTTGCAGRGGGAATGCAGCCCACGGTGCTCTACGCTCTTGGAGCCTTCTGAAAATACAATTTTAAAGACTGCTGTATGATCTGTATTCTGCTACAGCAATTTGTAGTAGTTGCAGTTGAGTGGGGAAGCAGCTCTGCCCCATGCAAAGCCCCATTCCAGATTCATTTGTAGCACCGTCTCTGTTACATTTATGACCAGCTGGACAAAGTTTGGTTCCTGTCATTTTCCTTGCCCTCTGTTTCTTRGAGTTATTACCTTCCCTATAAGGAGCAGAGGTGGATTTCATTATTTATAGGTTTTGTTTAAACTCTTCCTTATTCATTTTATTGGAACTGGCTTACCTTTGTTGCTGTGATGTCAGATCCCACCTAATGCAATTCTAAAAGCAGCCTCTTGGTTAATGTAAAAATTCTTAAATACAGTTACAGTAAAACTGAAAAATAATCACTGGGGAATSATATTAAACCAGCAGTGCTTTAGTAGCTTACCTACTCTTTTATTTTTAAATGTTTTATTTATTTCTTATCCAGTTTTAGGAGGCTGTCAGGGAATGAAGTTATGAAAAGGTCTGTAGATAAGAACAAGCAGATGAAAGAAAGCAGAAACAAATTGGTTACCAATTACTTTTATTTCCTTCTGATGGAACACGACACTTCAGATGCAGGTGTTTACTCAATGTGTCAGCAAAGCCTGATAGATTTCTTTATTTATGAGTTTCTTGAGCTGCAGGATGGATCTCTAATTCTAAACAGGGAGCCAAATCAAAGGATTAGTAGTTAATGCATAACTTATATTCMGCTTTAGAATTCTTGGATGGATCTGGCTGTCATTTAATTAGTCAAGGGACAGGTTCTAGAGGCAAGTGCAGACAAGATTCAAACCTCAGGATTTCTGCAGTGTATCTCTGCTAGTCCATGGGGGCAGTACTTAGAGAGAATCAGGAATGCTTGTCCATTTGCATGCATAAAATATTGGTGGTGTGTATGTGGAGATTGGGAGCTGATAATGAGCTGTTCTTCTTGGGAGAATAACAGCATGGGCTTAATGAGGGGTCTGGAMTAACAGGAAAAGGAAATTGTCTTAAAAGAAGAGGTTTGTTTGCAAAATGGGAAAAATCAAATGCAGCCCCTCAATAGTGTGGCTATGAGAGCTGCTGTGGATCAATAGAGAAAAAATATTTTGCTGATCACATGTAGAACAGGGATAGCAGTAAAAAAATGCATCAAAGATGTCACAAACACTGAGTTAATCAAAGCCTTTTTCCAAATATATCAGTCCTTGACTTTCGCAGCAAAGAGAAGTGGCACAGTTTGAGTGTGGCTCACACGGTGACAAGAGCTCTGTTAGAAGGCAGTGAAACTCAGCACAAAGGCTTCTGCTCAACAAATTATTATTTGTGACCCACAGTATTGCCTCAGAAGTTTTCCTGGGTGTTTCTGAGAGTACATCTTGGTCTGTGAATTAAAATCATGCTAAAATTCAAAAACCCTGGATCTCCAATGTATTAAAGTAGTACYGCATAAACAAGAAGAAAATCCTTTYGGYTGTGTGCTGCTGCAATTTTCTTCTGAATGTGGCAAAGAACTCCCTGACATCTTCATATTGTTCCAGAAAAGATAAACTGAGGTGGTTCCAAGCCTTGGTTTTTATTAGCTGCAGTTGTTATAAATTTTTAAAGGGTATCATGTTCCTYGCTTGGCAGAGTAACAGTTTGGGAAAGATTTGTTGCAGATTAGATAAAAGCACATTTGTTTTATCACTAACAGTTTGAAGATTAAGTAATTTAAGGAGTCTTCCCATGAACAAACCAATTTGAAAGCTGAGATAATCTTAAATTCTTTTGCTCCACTTCTGCGAGTTTTGTTAGTGACAAATGGCAATAGTCATTTCTKAAGTGACTGTTCTGTGGGAAATTATGAATTTTAGGAGCTTAAGAAAATGGGGATCAAAACTCTTCCACTGTATGAAATCCAAACTGCTCTTTAAATTTAATGCAGTCAGAAAGTAAAACCTGAACAAAAYGAGGAGAAAAACAATTAGAAAGAAGGGCCTGGCATGATGAGGGGCTGTACAGAGCTGAGGGGTGAAGCCTTRTTGGTCTGTCCAAAGGAATACAAAGGAATTAAACAGAGTCAGAGCAGAGGGCTTCTCTTCTTTTGGAGCACTTTTGTGCCCAGAGAACTACATTAAAWGACATCTTAATCTCATCTTGGGAGAATTCAGCTCGGTGGGACCACAGGATTTGGGAAAACATCCAAAAAATTCCAGTTTTGGCATGAAGAGCCCACCTGGCTGGGCTCTAACATGGGCTGTGGAGCTGTTTGTCCCTCCCTGTTGTCCAGGAGTGTCCAGATGCTGAAGGCTCTTCTTTGTCCATTGCTGCTGCTCAGGAATTCGCACTGAGTGTGTCTGGAGCTGCCAGAACAGAAGTTATTTCCCTCTGTAGCTACGAGCACCTCAGTGCCTTGTGCTCAGACCTCCGGAACCAGCAGCTCTCGTGGCTCCAGCTCAGACATCTGAAACACTGCAGATGCTGTCTTTGAAAGCAGTGGAAAGAATTTATTGTGTGTGGCCCTTAAGAGAAGATCCTGACAACTGTGTTCATCAAGTGTGTAAGAAAATAATAAGTTTTYGTGAAAACTATAATATGAAATGTCTTCGGGCTCGCCTAATCACAGTTGGGGCTCAAAGGAAAGAAATCTTGTCAGCTCTTGATTTGTCAAGCCTCAGAGGTTCTGAGATGGACACAGACTCTCTGCCTTGGGCCCAAATGCACACAGGACAATCCCACAGGGATAGAGGGACTTGTGGGAATCCCAGCTCTGTCTCCAACATTCCTGAGAAGCTCCTGCTCCTTTCAGCCCTGTGTGGACGTGTTCCCTGGGCTGCAGCTCGCAGCAGGGGTGTCAGCAATGAACTACAGGGATCTTTTCATCTCTCTCTGTCCTAACCTGATCTTCATGYGAAGAAAATTCCTGCTCTGAGGAACCTGCTGTACCTGCACCCAAAATGGRGCTCCTCTCCCAGCACAACCAGCCTGATCTTCCATCCAGAGTAACGCACTTTGTACCTACGAGGGGCTGTCAAACTTCCAGTTCCTCTTCCTTTAGAAGATATTCACCAAATAAATTAGTTTATGGTAATGCTGGAGGAAGGCTTCCATGTTGAGGGCTCAATTTTCCTCTTAAATATGCAGCCCTGAATTTCTGAGAGACGCAGGAATTTCAGCTTCGGAGGAGCCCCTGGGGCTTTCTCTGTTCTTTCTGACTTTCATGTGTGTATCTAGGATTAGGTCACACATCTCCAATGCAGCTTGAAGGGTATGTAATGGATGCTGACTTCTATCTTTTGAATGTTAAAATCAGTGACCATGTAASTCCGTGCGGGGGAAGTTAGAACTGGATCAAATTTTGCAGGCTCCCAAGGGCTTTTCTGAGAGACATCTTTCCAGTGATGTCTGGAGTGCAGAAAAACCCCCAAAACCCTCAACAACTGTTAGGAGAGTGCATTTATATTCAAATACTCTTTTCCCCCCTTGCCTGTACTTGACATTTCAGTGAAGATCAGTSCAGCACCAATACAATATCTGCACAATGCAGTATCTGTTTCTTTCAGCCTAATGTGAGCCGTGACCCCTCTCATTGCCACAGTGCCAGCGGGGTGAACTCGGACTAATGGGTCCTTTCCTATTCTAACTATTGTGATTCTGTAATTCCTGAAAAATTTARCTGTTTGACCTGATACTGACAGATTGCTGTCATTCCTGAAAATTGTYGTGTGTGGGGACTCGTGTCTGGCATGTTTCATACTTTGGAAGACACTAATTTCGCCACACGTATTAAATTTCAACACATGATTATTGCCTACAACAATAAATGTTAAATTCATGCTGTGTGGTTCAAACCAAGCCTTATAAATATGCAGTGGAGTCCTGCACACAGACAGCCAGAATGCCCCTCAGAATGCCATCTGACCCCTATAAATATCGCTGCATTTTTATGGCCTCTCTCTGATATTCACCAGGTGCTGCATAACCCAAATTCAGATACTCTGAATTTTTCTCCCCTGCAGATCATGCTGGGCATTCAGGCCCTCARGCACAAACCCTGATGTGCAGATGACACATCTGACACCCCTGAAAAGTGAGGAGCTGAGGCTGCAGTGGTCCAGCACCTGTAACTGGAGCTGTTTCCTCCCCAGCCTGGGCTCTGTTGAATACACAGGACCTTTAGAGTGTCTGTGCTGCTGGGATGGCACAGGGATGTGGAAAAGCTGCAAAGCTGCATGGAAAAAATGCAACCTCCTTTACTTGGAGGGTGACAGAGCACTGAAGAGGCTGYCCTGAGWGGCTGTGYARTGTCATTCTCTGGAGGTGGTAAAAGCATCCCTGCAGCCTGCCCTGGATGGACCAGCTTTAGCAGGGGGACTGTCTGGATGATCTCCAGGGGTCACTTCTGCCCCAACCATTCTGTGGTCCTGTGTGAAATCACTGTTTCTTTTGCTTCCAAACCCCTTAGGGTATCCCTACACCGATATTCCTGGGATTCCCTCATTCCTTACATCACCAGGGCAGATTTTGCAGATACATTAAACTTGCCACAGCACTATTGTCCTTCTGGTATCCTGGATCTTGCAGAAATCCTTCATGAATTAGCCCTGTCATCCCACCCAGGCTTGGCTCTGTCTCTCATCAGTACACGCCCTAAATTGCTGAGTTGCTTTTGGAAGATTTCTCTCTCTTATCTTTGAAGAATAGAATCTGATTTGTCTGTGGGCAGCTGTTGTCTGTGTCAGGTGCAGCATTTGGCAGTGCTTCCAGCTGCAGGARTGGCTGTGAGAACTGAGATCAGCAGCCTTTAGTCTGAGAGAAAAGGTGAAGCTGAACTCCAGGACTGGAAATCAAATCTGTTGGCACCAAAAATCCTCTGGGATCTGCCTGTGGCCTTTAGATTGCATCTTTCTGCTGCACCTGCTCTTTTKCTGTCTTGTCTGCTCCTGTTTCTCCCTTCTTCCTTCAAAAAGAGCTGATGTGAGTCTTCCTTTTATAACATCACATCCCGTTTGCTAAGTGACAGTTGTCAGTGGCTTCGAGCTCTTTGTCACGTAATTCATTGCTTGATACCTGCTCACCTAAGCACCTCTTCATGCCAGAAATTTCTTTGAGGGTGACATAACAGCCAGTGTGGGGTTCAAAGGACGAAACAGGTTAGGATTTTGGGAGGGACTTTGGGAAAAACCACTGTGTAAATATGCCAAGTGAGTGCAGAAACCGTGCAGCAGCACATAAACAGAGGTCATGGAACCAACAGCATCTTTGAGGTCACATTAAGTGCTTTGCAGCCGGACTGCAGGCCCAGGGTGAAGATAAATCTGCAAATTTATCACTGCTGTGTGAGCGTGTTGCTGATCCAGGAGAAAGTTTGAGAGCTGGGGGCTGGAGGTTGCCAAGTTTAAAGATTGGCCCGTTAAGGTCAGAATCCTTTATAAAAGGAAAGGCACAGTCAGGACCTCCCTAAGCAGAAGAAGATAAACTTGAACCTCACTGACTGAGAGATGTTCACAGACAAAGCCCAGACCCAGAAGAGAATGTCTGGATTTGTGGATACGTGTCTGGCTGCTCTCTTGGCCCAGCGATGCCTTGTCCTAAACCAACAATCCCATCAAGTTACCATAGAATGGAAGATTTCAAATTTTATTTTGAGAGAGGGGCATGTGGACACTGACCAGTATGGCCACAGCCAGACACACAGATAAGGAGAGGAGGCTGGAAGTTTGGAAATTAAGAAGTTACAATCCTGAAAAACGAAGTGCAAGGAAAGCATCAGAGGATGGCCTGAGAGGAAGRAGTGTGCTCAGAGTAAAAACATGGACTGAGATGAATTGCAGAGGACTCAGCAACTTAGCTGATCAAACATGTCAAAGTGTGTGCCATCAGTGAATTTCAATTAAACCTTCAGCTTTTCAATTTGTTGTTGAGATTAACGCATGAGATCATATGCAATAAATCACAGCTTATTATGCATGTTTATTAATAGCTTTATATTTAGGCAGCGAGGATCAATAATGTTAACACATGGATATTATTAGAATATAATAAATCAGGTAGCTTGTTTTTATTGGTTTTGCTGGGTAAACAAGTATTGCAGGCTGTTTGCAGCCTCCCCTCCTCCCCTGCACGGCGTGCTGAAGGCTGATATTGATTGAGTTTATTTGGAATGAATACAGAATTGTAATATCCATTGGTGCTCAAAAGAGACCCCAGGTCTGTACACCCAAGCAGGTGTTTTATTGGAGTGAGAGGGAAGATGGGATGGGAAAGGGGAGTTTCTGTTCTAACCTGGTGTCTCCTGATGATCCCTGTGCAATGACAGCCAYGCTTGCTATCCTGCAAGATTTTGCAAGATAAATTTATATGATGGTGATTTTATTTACTAAAATGCTGATTCCCTATCAATAATATAACCACAAGGCCCTTTTTCAGTCATTTTTGATAAAGAGATTTGAGAGCAGGTCAACTCAGATGACCTTGAGTCTTGTAGCTTCCTACATATTTTTAAACATACTCAATTTCCTTAAAATAGAAACACAAATATCTTAGTTTCACGAGCTACTTACATCACCTTTTCTGCATTTTCTAAAAGTTACCAGTGAGTTTGTTTATGCTGCAAGAGAACTGCATTTATAATCAAGTAAAATCCTTCTAAAAACAGTTCTCAGATGATAATTGCATTGAGCAGACTATGACAGTCTTTAGTTGCCATGATAATAACTGCAACCTTAGTGCCTCTGGGACTTTGACATGATGCTCTTCAATTTTATGCTGCATAGAAGAAGGAGTTCCATGCCAGCACACTCCGCAGTTCCTGCAGCCTGGTCTTTGTTTAATTAAACATCTAATATCTTTTCTTTGTCCCTAATGATAAAGTGGGGATTTTTATGATTATTACTATAACTTCAATTAAAGCATTAAATCTGTTTGCTTTCAAGAAATAAAAYRGTGGAGAGGAATTTCTTTTAATTATGCTGCACTTGTCCTCTGCTGTCRCCTCTGTGACATGCCATGGCACTTYATTTGACGTGCTTCRTGCCTTGCTGAGGAGAAATGCAGTTTAGATACTGAAGCAAACTATCCTATAAAATGCTACATTGTAAATATAAACCTTTATAAACCTCTTGGGAAGGCCTTTCTAAGCAAAGAATTAACATGTTCCATGATTCAGTCCTATAAAATGAAAAGTAGCCCCTGCTCTGAGTATTAATTTGCAGTGAAAACCTTTAAATCTTTACCTTCCATTGACTCGACTCTGGAATTCGTAGTCAGCATAGCAAAAATTGTCAGGTCTTTTTTATGATGCTTTTACTGCCAAAAAAACCCCACCTCCAAATAGAGACAAACTAATCTGTTTGTRAGGCTCTATATCAAATACACCACCTGTAGAGAGATTATATCATGAATATTTTTTAAATCAATTTAATTTATTTTTTAGAATTCTTTTTAATGTGTTTCATGTGTTTTAATGTGTTTCACGTGTTTTAATGTGTTTGACTTTGCTTGTTAACTTTTGTTTTCTTTCCTCATTCTCAAGAACCTCCGTATTTTACGGCCGAACCCCAGAATGTGATTTTGGCTGAGGTGGAGAAGGACGTGGACATCCTGTGCCAGGCCATGGGTGAGTCTGAAAAGTGTTCCAGCCTGGATTGATGGCGTGTGTACATCCAGTATTGAAGAAATCACGTTTTATAAACCATCTTGTGTGAGTTTTTAATGTTTAAAAGTCTCTGTTTTATTGCTGATCATCACCAGGAAGAGGGGTGGCCTTTCCCCTTGGAGAATTGGGCAGCCCTGGTTGTTTGGTTTGGAATAATGCTGGCATTTTGATSTTTGTGTGTTGGCAGCAAAAATTCTGCTCCTGTCACTCTGGGATCCTGTGCTTTGAAATTGTCATTTTCCAAGAGACATTGATGACTTGAGCCACAAAATGGGCTGAGGGGAGAGCGTGGTTATGGAACCCATCATTTACAATGTAAACAGTCATTATTTTCAACAGTTCCAATGGCCTTTCTCCTGAAACTCAGGGAACCTTTATACTGAATGGAAATGTCACTAACTGACATCTGAATGCAGTCATGAAATCTGCAGGAGGACTATTACAGGCAGTTATTAATTGGCAGGTGTTTTATTAATATAAAAGGATTCAAATGTCTTGAATTCCACCTTGCTAAAATCACGTTTCAAGCTGAGTTCCACAGAAATGCAATCACCACCTATTTCAGCGCTCTGGTGAGGAAGGAGATGTTGTCATTGTGTGTTCAGAGCAGGTTTCTCAAAGTCACCAAACTTCTGCGTGACTTTGGCAAGGSACTGAACATTTTGTTGTCTCACTTTTCCCTGGTGCTGGGTTTTAGAAGCAACACACATAAAACTCCCTGAGATCCTAAGGGAAAAAAATCACATCCTTGATTAAAAAAACACCCAAACCTAACTGACAGCTTCCTTGTGWGGTGTCTTCCTCCAAATCAGAGCCTATAAAGACAATTTTACTGCGTGATTTTGTTATTGCCACTGTGATTTAAGCATTTTTTGTGTGTTTGAGGTAAGAAAGAGTCAGGCCTGCTTTTCTAGGAGGAATCTTTGTGAATGGTGTGATAAGCACATGCATGTGTTACGGGTGCTGTGACTCATTTGGAATTTCACAAGCCCATGATGAGATCTCTGACAAAAAGCTCTTTTGGAAATGAAGCTATCAGATGATAAGAGACAAAGTCTTTTTGTTAATTAATAGCTTTTTAAGCAAAACACAGCAGGACCTGCTGTCAGTGGAGWTCCCCAGCAGCCCATCTGCTGTCTCAAATGTTTTTTTCATGGATTAAAAAAAAAAAACCAACAAAACAACCCCATCCAAAACCTGGAGGAATCAGGGAGACCTGAGGTTGACTTCCTTCTACCTTTACTCTTCCTTTGAGCAGTTTCATTCCCAAGGGGGTTAATGGGGCACTCAAAGCCATTCTCAGTGGTGATATGGGAACCCTTATTAGACAAAATTAATTATTTCTGCTCAACCCTTGCAGTGCACATCTGATTTCCTGGTGAATGTGGAGCAGGAGCATGAAAACCTCTTTCCTCGTGGATTATTTTGCTGAGTATCTGTAGCATTTACAAGGGGCAGGGACTTGAATTAAACACAGAGGAGTTTTGGTCCATTATTACACAAATCTGGCAATTGCCAGCACTTAAAAAGAGGGTAAATGAAGGTTGCTGCCTCTCTGCTCTGAGCTGGGAGAATAAAGCCCCAGGGAAACTGCAGGGCTGCCCTTTACCTTCACTACAAATGGAAGACAGATTGTATTTCCCCCATCCCCATCAGGTGCCGTGCACAAAGCCCATTTGCCAGGGCTTCGTGCACCCTGAATGTGTGAGAGACAGATTAATTTCACAGTATAAGCAGAGATTAACTGTAAATAAAATTGCAACTTGCACCTCGCAGCTCTCTGCTGCCTGTAATGGAGTTTCAGTGTATCAGGCCACAGGAACCAGGCTCTGCTGTTTATCTTCCAGCAGTGGCCRATGCTGCCTGAATGTTCAATGGGTTTCCTTTAAATGCTCTTTCTTATTTGCCTGTGGAGAGTTCAGGGCTGCAGGCAGTGCTGGTGGTGTCTGGGGAGTGCAGTTAATTGGACTTCAGTTGTACCTGTTTAGAGAAGGAGATGGAAGAGATGCTTTTGGGATTCCCCAGGAGCTCCCTGGGATCTGGAGGAGGCGGTAAAAAATAAATAACAAAGATGACACAGTGAATATTTTGAGTCTTTCATCGAGGTTCTTAAGTTAAATTTGGCRGAGAGTCAAGCAGCTGTTTCACAGATGGAGGAGCTGAGCCTCGGGTTCCGTAAGTTATTTGCCCAAGGTTACAGAAGAAGTGGCAAAGCCAGAACCAGCGTCTCTGTTTCCTGCCTTCCCTTCTCCCCCCTGACACTAGATTAATTTGTCTGTGAAAAATGAATAGTGCTGCACACAACTGAGAAATAAGGTTATTTTATTTATTACTGACAGTCTTTTAGGCCACTCTSGTCTCTCGAGCAGCAGGGTAGGGCTGATACTGCTTGGAAAGGTGGAGTGCAAAAGGTCTGWAAAGTGTTTTCTTCTGGTGAAAAAGTGATGAAGAGAGAAGAAAAGGAGCCAAATGCCTTTGAAAATGTGTGGAGAGGAAAGGTTGTGGCGTGGGTAGAAGAGGAAGGGAAGAAAAGCTGGCTTTAACCACTTTTACAGCCAAACAGGTAGCAAAATTAGAAGAGAATGTGTGTACAACTTGGAAGACAAATCTCTCTGGGAAGATCACTAAAGCCCAAATGAATGCTGCTGACAGGCATCAGAGTGCTCAGATAAGATCCTATTATTCAGACTCATAACTTTGAGTAGAGGAAGATATCCGTAACTGAAAAGTAGAGAAATAGAGATGGTAATATTCAGTTTGTCAGCTGAGTTGGTGATAGGAAGGTGTATCTCTCAGTGATTATAGGATTAGAAGGTTTGCCAATACTGTTAGTAGAATGGGATTTATGGAATGACACCAGTGTTAAAGGTTTGAGTGTACTGAATGCAGGATTTCATTATTTCCTCGGTGCCTATCAAGTCTAATGCGTGGGAAAATGGAGTTGCTATTATTTAAACTTGAAATCATTTCCAGGCTTCTCAGCATCAGGAGAACTATTCCATTTTGCATCATCTGTTTCTTCATTACTCAGTGATAATTTGTATTTGCCCAGGAGGATTTTCAAGAGATGAATAACACTCTCACCGAGAATTGTGAACATTGAAATTTACGCTAATTCTGTATATGGGCTGTTGTATGAAATTTAAATTATGCCTATTGCAAGCTCCTACACCACGTCTGTTCTCTATCAGACAATGCACTCCACATAGTGGGTTTCTTCCTGAGATGATTATCTGCATTATGAGTATATTTTATTTTATCAGCAGAACAAAAGCATCAGGGGTGATTGAAGTAAATGATACGTGTTTATAAAAGTAACAGCAGCAGTTGGATGCTGTTTTTCAATCATTTCCATACATTGTTTGTGCATTCTTCCCTGAGTTAATACAGCTTTTATGTGTAAAAAGAGAATAAGTACTTTGAGAGAAAATATGAATGGAAATATAACACAGTAGTATTTAACTTTGGGAGTTTTAAGATGATAATGATGATTATATAGATCTTCCCATGGCATTTAGCTCTCAGAGCATTGAGTGATTGCCAGCATTGCAGCAAAATTCAGTGTCTGCAGATGCTCAACTCATCAGYGACATCCCATCCTCTCCACCTCCCTGACACTGCTTTTCTCTATTTGGGCAAATTTCACTCACCTGTGAACTTAAGTTTGTGGTTTCTTCCCTTATTCCAAGAGATTGTGTAGGTCTGAAGTTTTAAGTGAAATGTGCTCAAAAACACGCTGAGTGCTGTGTCCAGTTCAGGGAGGAATTGAGGGGCTGGACCATGGGAAGGGAAAGGTCTGGAGTGTGAATCCTGTGAGGAGGAGCTGGGAGRGCTCAGCCTGGAGAAAAGAARGCTCTGATATGGGAACAACTGACTGCTCTAGGCCCCTGACATCTCTGGAGGAAGAGAGAATCCTACACTATTTGTGTGTAATAAATTTACAGCCGCTTCATCCYGGCTGACGGGGACATGACAGCGACAAAAATATGTGTGAGAGAACTGTGTCAGGGTTTGTGGAACATGCACATGAAAGAAAACAGGAATTAATGGGACTGTAAGTTTTAYCTAGGCTAGGAATTTTATTTCTCTTTATGCCTGCTTTTATTTTCAAATAACAGGTGAAGCTTGAGATGGAATAAAAATAATAATAATTTCAAGCYATCCCATTGTTGGCAACATGTTGTTTGTACATCGGCTCAAACTAAGCTGCTAAATTAAGACTCAAGTAGAGCCATGTGAGCACTTCATTTTTCACGTGTAATTTGCCATTTCCTTTGTATTTTAGCTATCTTAGCTGCAGTAGCACAGAGGAATCTTATTTGGGATGGAGAGTTCTYAGAGACAGGCTGTATTGCCACACTGCTGCTGTTTAAGGAGCATGATTCTGCCTTTCAACATGAAATTGCTCCAAATCTTATTTTGTGGTAGCATGAAATATGATTGGGTGAAGAAAGTAATTTGATAACATGTTTTCTCCACATTCCCCCTTCAGTGTTTGCTGGTTTTATTTTCCTCCCTGTCCTGCAGTGTGTTATTACCATTGATAATGCAAGATGCAGCCTGGAAAAAATATCAATGATTGGCGTAGAAAGAGGGGAAAACAGGGATACGACCATAACACAGCATTTGGGCYGCCTACAGCACATCCTGCACAGACTAACAGTGATTTATTTGTTGGAACAGGGGTTCCCATCCCCACSCTGGAGTGGTACAAGGACTCTGTGCCCCTGAGCCAGCTGGAGAACCCGCGGTACAAGGTTCTGCTGAGCGGGGGGCTGAGGATCCACGGGCTGCGGCCGCAGGACGCCGGCATCTTCCAGTGCTTCGCCAGCAGCAGRGCGGGGGAGATCCACACCTACACCTACCTGGATGTGACCAGTGAGTGAGGAGCGCTGCCATCCACCCCATTTCTCTGTGCTGCTTTAGAATGCTGATTTGTTCTCAAGCCTTGCTGCCCCAGCTGTAAGGAACCCCAAAATGCCCCTGTGGCCTCAGCAAAATCTGCTGAAACCTGTGGAGAAGCGCTCCATGACATCAGGAGAGCTTGGCTTGAGGTTCCCCTATTTCAAACAGCAAAAAGAGATCTTAGTGAAAACGAAAAAAAAAAAAAAATTAATTGTGAAATATTTTATCTTCCCTTCTTATTTCCACTCTAATRTAATTCTATTCTGAAGCTGAGCTACTGATCCATGATTGTGCATGCTATCATTTTATTTGCCTTTGTCTGCAACTGCATTTAGTTGGGGAAAAGAAAGAAAGTTCAAGCTACATGTCTTTTTTTTTGGCCGAAAAGTCAGATTAAATGGTTTTGTTAATGAAGTGCATGCTTCTCTATGGAAGAATTACAAATCCTTCTAGTCTCTTTTAAAAGTGATTATTAGCAATCATTTCTGTAATATTAAACTTCTCTTCAGGAAGCTGATTTTTAGCCCAAGAGCAGTTTGCACATGCTGACCAGAATTCCTGCTGGCCTCAGAAAATAAATCAGCCCCAGTTCAACATAGATCTAGGAAACTGCATGAAAAAAAAATGTAATAAAATGCAACTGGGGGAAAATAAGAGAGAAAGAAACTTAGAAAATGTCTTGGATAAGGCTCAGGTTCTAAATTCTTTTGGCTGACATTTAAGTTTCAAAGTTAATGCCTTTCTCAAGTTGCTTTTCATCTTAAGGAACTCTGTTATGAAGATGAAGGCAAATAGTTTTGTTTATCTAGATTTCTTAACTTCCCCCCAAACACTCATTTTGAGCTTTAGCTTCCTTTTTCTTTAACCCATCTTACTCGAACAGGTACAAGCACTGGTAGTTTTTTTATTTTCTGTGTAGGTAATAAAAAGGATTAAACAATTCCTGAGAGATGAATAAGAAAAGGTTACAGTCACYGCTGAAAGGTTTTCATGTCTTATTGTCATGTCCTTCTCCCAGATCAGCTCTGTAAAAGTGGATGTCAAGTAGTCCATGGTAACAGTTAAAGGATCTTTGAGAGCTGATGCACTGAGTTTGTTTGAATTTTTGATTGCAGACATCAAACCAGCCTTTATCCAGCCCCCAGAGGACACCACGGTCACCGAGGGCATGACTGCAGTGCTGACCTGCGAGGTCTCAGGGGCTCCACGGCCTGCCATCTCCTGGAAGAAAGGTAACCAGTTACTAAAACTGCAAAACACGTGTTTTCCCATCCATTCCTGCTGCTGAGATCCCGTAGATCTGCTCAATATTGATTTCCCCTTTCCCTGATCCTGCGAGCAGTGGGATTGCTGTGGGGTTGTCATGGGTGGGATGGAGCAGCCTGGAAGGGCTGGAATTGCAATTACCAAGCCCTGACCCTGCTGCGCTGACCCTGCTGCTTCCCCCGTGTGTTTCAGTAGAGAGAGCAGACCTTTTCCCATCCATTCCTGCTGCTGAGATCCTGTAGATGTGCTCAGTATCGATTTCCCCTTTCCTTGTTCCCACGAGCAGCGGGATTGCTGTGGGGCCACCATGGGCAGGATGGAGCAGCCTGGAAGGGCTGGAATTGGAGTGCCCAAGCCCTGACCCTGCTGCACTGACCCTGCTGCACTGACCCTGCTCTCCCCCGTGTGTTTCAGGAGAGCAGATCTTTTCCCATCCATTCCTGCTGCTGAGATCCCGTACATCGCTCGTCACCGATTTCCCCTTTCCCTGATCCCACAAGCAGTGGGATTGCTGTGGGGCTGTCATGGGTGGGATGGAGCAACGTGGAAGGGCTGGAATTGGAATCCCCAAGCCCTGACCTTGCTGCACTGACCCTGCTCTCCCCCGTGTGTTCCAGGAGAGCAGATCTTAGCCAGCGGCTCGGTGCAGATCCCGCGTTTCCTCCTGCTGGAGTCTGGCGGGCTCCAGATAACGCCCGYGTTCCTGCAGGATGCCGGCAATTACACGTGCTGTGCAGTCAACTCTGAAGGAGCTCTGAATGCTTTCGTGATGCTGACAGTGTGGAGTAAGGATAATGCTTTGTTTAAAGTCTGACTTTAATCAAGTATTAATCAGTTTTTGTTGCGCGCTCAGGAAATTTTCGTAAGTAATTATGCTTTTCTCGTTAATAGAGATACTTGTATGATTTAATAGGAATAATGTGTCTATTTTAGGAAGCCTATCACAAATACCCTTTTTGTTTGGAAAATTATGCATATAAATCTCTATTTTGTGAAAGGAAGTGTGTTTAAATAGCGCTTCCATCACAATTACAGTTTTGCTCAGGTTTTGCTGGTGCATCTCGCACTGCAAGTCGGGGATTTGGCTGTTTGCAGGTGGTTTCTGCCTCCAGGAGTCTGCAGGCAGTGCACACCAGCCTGTGCTGAAACTGAGGCCATGGCCACAGTTACAGCAGATAGGATTCTCCTCATACTTTTGTATTTTTCATGGCCCTGGGCGCTGTAGGCAGCCAAACCAAAGTGCAGCAGATTTCAGTTGATCCCTCATGCTACATTCTGGTGTGGGACAGGGCATCCTGTGAAATGGTTTTGTCATTTCACCATTCTCCCTTGATCTCTAAATATTTTTTTTTTCTCTTGGGGAAGAGAGTCTGATCCCAGAGCTTCACCTGTGTTACTCCTAAGTGAGTTAAATTGAAGGGTRACATGGTTTTTGCTGCTCAAGGTACAAAATAATGATCCCTGAGCTGGGAATAAGAGCAACTAAAAATAATGAAGATGATGAGGATAAATACAGAAGTGTTGTGGCCCTCTCTCCTCTCCAGCACTTGAAGTACTGATTGTGCTGCTGACGTGTGCTGCATACTTGGAATTTGTTAATCCCCAAACTCTGCAAGCTAAATCAGCCACATTTCTCCTTTTGAACTTGGGAATACCTGAGAACATTCCTGGCAGTCACTGTAATGTATCTCTGTCATGTGGCCATCATGTTTGTGTCCTATTGACAATAAAGAGAAATGTCAGGATGCTGTAAAATGAAATAAATCCAGATATATGGATTGAGTGAAGGTAAAACTTCCTATTAATTCTCAAATGTGTGGTTCTTACATGTATTAAAGATAGCTCCTGTTCATTGTACTACATGAGGGGAAAGACAGTGAATATAACCTGATGTTTGTGTAGCAACAGCACAGAAGTCACRCACAGGTACATCAGGAGTAATGCTAAAAATTCCAACTATTAGAGACAGCTTTTGATTGTGCTGATGGTCCTTCTTGTGCACGTTTGAGATGTCTCAGTGGATGCTGATTGTCTCTGTGGGGATTTGGGGCTTATTAACATTATCCACATATCTTCCATGCTCCTCCTGGTTGTCTCCCTGCCTCAGCTGATGCTCTCTGCTGCTGCTCCTGTGTGTGACACATAATGGGGATCTTTCACACCAGATCTGGTTGCTGTAGTTACAGCAATTATTGTGTTCTGAGGCTCCAGGAGGGGCTCGAAGAAGGATGTTCTGAGACATTTGAGTAAACAAGATATCTTTCTTTTATAGAAGATTCTTCTTTCAGAAGCTCCTCCGCTGTCCTGGTTCTGATGAGATTTTAGGGTGTCATTTGAGTTTCCCTCTTTCTCAGTGTTTTTCAACTTTTGCACAACTTTTCTTTGGTCTTGTTTGGGGTTTTTCTGCTCGGAGCAGTGTGACTCGTTCCCTGCCTCACTCTTTGCTTCCATTCATCCCTAACACCCCACAAACACACTCCTTAGGATTTTAGGAAGTGCCACAGACACTGTACAAGCCAGGAGAGAGTTCAGAGAGCTTTCACATTGTTCTCCTCTGTGCTCAGCTCGTGCCCTCTGTGCTGTCACCTGTGTCACCATGGCTTTGGAGGGAGGAGAGCCATCACGCAGAGCAGTGGCCCCTTGCTCTGAATGACAAAGGCTCGTGGCTGCTCTCTGAGTCAACAGACGAGTCAAAAGGCTTTAATTTCACCTGAGCCCTGCCTTGTGCTGCTTTCAGATCGAACTGCCATTGTGGGCCCTCCYGAGGACAGCACAGTGATCAAAGGAACCACGGCCACCCTGCGCTGCGAGGCCACGCACGATCCCAGAATTTCAATCAGGTCAGTGGTGTCCCTTCTCCTTKCTGTGGTTTATCCCAGCTTAATTTTTTAAGCTGTATGAATAGRTCAGGTGCAAAGTTTCAGGACCCCAGATTTTCACACCAAACCCCTGATTACTGCGTTATAGGGTTGTRCACTGTATCATTAATCACATAAATCCCATCTTCCATTTCAGCYTTATGTATTATTTACAATGAGCTATGTTCCACTTCATGACTTCAATATAGCCTTCCATGATTTTACTGTCAAGGTTAATACACTATCAATAAAACCAACTTGTCAGAGGCTGATACTTAATGAGAGTAAAAGCCAAAGAGAAGGAATAGGATTTCAGAAGTGTTTACTCTGGGGTGCATAAAAGCCACACCAGAGATGCCCATGTTTTTGGAAACAACTCAATAACTTGGCTCATAGTCTGCTTTAACCATGTAAAGGAACCCAGAATTTGTCTGGACTATTAAAATTGGCATTAGAGCGTTTAGAGGAARCTCAAAACTTGAAAATAAATTTGCCATGAAAATTAATGTAGTCTGAAAGCAACACAAATGAAATAAAATGCAAGGGAGAGCTTGGAGAGTGCTTGAAGGGTGAGCAGCAGAAGGAATTTCAGAAAGAGAAATRCAGGTGTAAAAATTTCAATTAGAGGTAAGAAATTGGGAGTCTGGGGGCTCTCCACACCTCTGTGATGTGTTGGGGGTTGTGTTTCTGATAGCTGAGCTCTAGCAAACCTTCAGCAAGTTTCTGATGATAGCAATCCCAAATTTGAGAGCTTTGGCAGAGCTGGGCCAACATCCACCATTCACTGCAGAGTTAACATTTTAGTGGGGGCGAATTAAGGGCTTGGACTTTTATGAGTGCTTCATCTTTTCCTTGTAAAATATATAATATCTTGGATGGAATTACATTTTTCATTTTGATCACTGAATCACCTGAATTTGTAAAAGCTGCTCTTGAAAGTAGCTGCGGGGGCCTGTCATTTTTAACATGTGATGACAGGAGCTGGTACCTTCCAGCAGAATTAAAATAAATCCATCCTGATGTTCTTATGGGTAATCAATAACTGAGACATTGTGCTACTCAGGTACCTCTGGAAGAAGGACAGTGTTGTGATAAATCCATCCAGCAGTTCCAGGGTCACAGTGGAGAAGGATGGAACGCTGCTGATCAGCCAGACATGGTCAGGAGACATCGGAGATTACACCTGTGAGGTGCTTTCATCCGGGGGAAACGACTCCAGAACGGCTCGGCTGGAAGTGATGTGAGTGCTCCAGATTAAATATTCACTGCCCTGGGTTTCAGAAACCCTCAGGCATTTAATTCTTGCTGATCTGGAGAGTCAGAAACTCTGGTTTTAGGTGTGGTTTTTTAGKGGAAATTTAACCTGGTTTATTGCGGATGAAATTGCCTTGAAATGCTCTGGTCTGATCTCATGGCTGAGCCTGCTTTGAGCAGGAGTTTGGACCAGAGACTTCCTAAGATCCTTTTAAACCTGGATCCTTCTATAACCTCAAGCTGTAGGGCTTTCCCATAAAGCCCAGCTGCTGCAATGTTTGAAAACAAGAAAATGTTTTCTTCCTTTTAGTATTTTTTCTCTGTTAAACATTTATCAGAATAGCTGGTCCCAGGATGGGCATTGCTTACTCTTGCATTCTCTTTATACATCGTTTTTCAGGAAAAAAAAATATATTTTTATGTATGACTTTCTTTATTCCTATGGATCTTTAAAAATAAAACCAAGAAAATGTTTAAAGTGCCATTCAGTTCTGGAAAAGGATTATAAAAATGTCATTACAGGGCTCCATATTTTCTATTTCTGTCATTCCACTGGGGTGAAGTGCACTTCCATTTCATTTTTATCACTAAAAGCAACAGCTGTGGGTTTGGTACATGTGTGGAGCAGATCAAATGGAAAAAAAAAAGGTAATGTTTTATGTAGAGTTATTTATTTATTTACTCAAGGAGTGCTGTGTGCTTTAATTTAACTAAAATTGCATCTGTTTCTGCTGGTCATGCCTGATGTCTCTGGGAGGATGGCAGTTGTGTGGCTGGCAGTGTAAYGAGCTCACCTCTGAGATTTGCAGTTTGATACAGCCTTATTCTGACAGTGCCAAGGCTCCATCAGATGCCCATTTTCCGAGAGCGGTCATACATTCTTTTTCTAATTAAGCACTSCTCAGCTCTCCTCCCGGAGTGCATTTCACTGCTGGTTGGAATCCAAGAGCAGAAGACAATTCAGAATATATTGCTGCTACATAACCACGTTCCCTTTCCTCTGAGGCGGGTTTTGAATGGACAGCAGAAAATCACGGAGTAAAGACTGAAAAGAATGTTAAAGCTTGGACTTTGAAACAAAACCATAAAGATGTGCTGAACACTTCAGCAGCAGGGTGGGTTTCCTAATGCTGAGGAGCAAAAGCTGCCCTTTGCAGCTCAGTCCAGCACAGGGATGGGTTTACCTGCACTGAGGAATTTCTTGTATGGTCCATAAAATCTGGGCTGGAGGTTGTTTGGGAGAKGCTCATCCCATGTGCAGCACTGAGGCACCCCAGCTGTTCCAGCTGTGCTGGCTGGCTCTCCCCACACTGGGGCTGGCTCTCCATCCTGCATCTCTGTTTCCTTTGATGCTCTTTGCTGATCACCCTTTGCCTGTTTTTCCTGGAGGAATTAAAGACATCTATCAGACCTGCTCTTGGAGACGAGTTGAGTAACTGATAAGTCACTCAATAATACCTTGAGTTGTGACATTTCATTTCAAAGCAGGGCTGCAGGTAGTGCAATACTGCCAAAGAACATTGCATTTCTTTGCAGCTTTCATCATTATCCTTTGGCTCAGCAGCACAGATCTGCGAGGGAGAGAGATACATGATACAACAGGAGTGAAATGAAGAAGAAAATATGTGGAAAGGAAACGTCTGAAGTAAAGCTTAAATTAAATTCCAGCTTGTATGGGAATGACAGATCTCTAACATTCCCTGTTCTCCCGGGTAATTCCCCCGTGCAGAGCATTAACAAACAGGGCATGCACGTTGCCATCGATGAGCACTTCCACTTCAGTGCCTTGAGTAGCACTAATGTCAGACAAATGTTCAAAGGAGGCCTCTCAACCAATTACAGACCACAGCAGTGGATGATATTGTAGCCCTCGTGGCCCTGCCTGACAACTCCAATTGTCTCCCCACCTTTCTTCCCCCCAGGAACAGTGTGTTCCCCCTCTACCTCTGTGCCTGTCAAGAGGAATTCCCAAAGGCACAGATAAGTTTGTCACTGATTTCTGTTCAAACTGATGCAATTGAAAACCGGTGACCTTCAGGGTGACCTTCAGTTGTTCAATCTCTGAGTGGTCCAGTTTTCTAATCTCCAAAAAGAAGGAGAGAAAATTCCTTCTTCCTTTGCCTGCCCTTGCTGGAAGTCAGGCTTGGGGAGAGAGGTGGTGTTCCTTGCTGGAAGAACCTGCACTGACACACMGCACAGATACACCAGTGGTGCAGGATGGATCATCTCCCTCAGCGTGAAARAAGAAATAAAATATTTGCAAAGGAAAGCCAGAAAACTAATGAAGAACTTGCTAAAGTGCAGCCAAAGGTTACCTTGCTCATCAATTTTGCGCTGATGGTACTTGGGCACAGAAACTAATTGCTAGTCAAGATACTCTATTCATTCATTTGTCTTCCCTCTAAATGTGTTTATTCTTCATGTACATCACTTGATTTGATTTGCACGAGKTAAAACATTTGCGAGTGATGTTTCTCTTCTGCAAGAGATAGATTTTAATTTTACACTGATCTTGTTTTTCTCCTGGTAGAGTTTCCCAGCTGCATATGGGAAACATTTGCAGGTCTTTTGGTGATGAGCCCCTGCTTCTCTTGCATCCCTCCAAGTCACAGGGTTTGATCCTGGAAGTAATTGCGTGTTATGAAAGATCCCAGCTTCATTCAGCTTATTTTGACAGTCCTGTAAAAGCCACCCTGAAACACATACAGAGAGAAAAAGGCTTGTTCCTAAAGCTGCATAAGCTGAGTTATCACAATGCATCACTCACCTGATGGGAAACTCTGCTGATTCCGGCTCAAAGTATCCTGAGGATTCTCGGGATGTATAAAATATGCAGAATTACCACTMTCTGTGCCTGATGATACCCACTGCTCAATATCAGCCTGTCTGCAGCCCGTGCTAGAGGATCTCTTTGTTGTATGAATGTGACTGGAAAGTATGGTAATGCTGCATTGTTGGGAAAATCAAAGCCCTGTACAAGCCTCTGTTATGTCACAACATATAGTAAAATCTTTTAGGCTCTTTTTCTATGCAAAAATATGGGAAGGACAATGTAATACAAAAATAGGCAATTTATTCCTGGCAGCAAGTTCATCTTCTTTCAGTTCCCTTTCATCAGAGAAAGAACTATTATTGTTCTGTCTTCTTCAAAAGCAGGAGAGGGGAGCTAACCACTTATAATAAACCCCAGTGGGTTGCCAGGAATGCRCAGTATTGCCTTTGTCAGCCATCTATACATGAATTTGGATACCCTTCTTACTGGAGTATTTATAATTGCTGCTTCTTCCAATTCTTCCCAATATATGCCATGAAAAAAATATTGCTAAAATTAAAATCAGTGTGACCAGTGCAGGGTAAGAGATAAAAATGGTGTCCCATTACAAACTTAACCTGATACAGATCCCATATCCCTCAGTTCCAATAGCCCATCGCTTCCCCTTTCTACAGGGAGAAAAAGCAGGAAGAATGTCAGAYTTGAAAATATATTATTCCTTCCTCACTGGAAAGAAGGCTTCTATTTATTTTTCCAAGCTCTCTATTGAGATGTCATCCAAGAAGCAAGGTTCACTGCTGAGTCTAAGTGCACTTGATACTCAAAGGAGAAATATCGCCCAGAAATGCGCTCGGAAATAAATGCCATTGTGCCTGTTTGTCATGGAAGGTATAGCAGGGATGTAGGTGTTTTCAGCAAAAATAAAGCATAAAATTCAAACCCCTTTCCCAAGTCGTCTGTAGAATTCAGCAAATTGGAATGGGAAATAAATCTGTGCACTGTGGAACTTGGCAACCCTTTAATTCCAAAAATTCACCTTGTTACAGACCTGTGAGAGACAAAGCGCCTCGAAACCCGGGGCTGCCTCGCACGAATTCTTCCCCTGTTTATAAATTGGAATCTTTCRCAGGAGAAATTTCAAAAAGTCCTGAGCAACAGTTGCCACGTTTCTTAATTTAAACCATTAGGAACTTTGCTGAGCAGAGCCATCGGGGCTGAGCGCTCGGCTCCCTCCTCACCTCAGCCCAGTGCTGTTATCGGCTGTGGCAGATGAACCACCTGCTCCTGAGCAGACCTGGCCTGCTGGACCCAGCTGAGGAAATGGTTTATGAAATAGGAGCAGGGCTTTTCATAAACCGACAAGAAAACTTGTTTAATCTCCTGTGCCTTTTTAGTAATCCCCTCTTCAGTCACAGCCTCTCTAATTACCTGCTGTTGGACCATTTTTCTCAGAAGTCGCTCCAAACCGTGTCTGGTTTATTTTCCTCAGCAAATAGTCTGCTTTTAGCTAATTTTATAAAACACTCTCTGCGTTTGCTGAGTGAATTTTTCAGCTGCCCTCTGGCAGTGATGAGCTGACTCCAAACATTAGGGTTTCTGTTTTGAACATGTATCATCTGCAGCTGGCTAATATTTCTCTCCCAGATTGTCACAATGACTTCATGTTCTTTTCTCGCAAATGCACTATTTTAATTGCTTTGTCAGAGTTCCCTCAGGTCACCTTGGTGGCAATGCCATTAACCCTGGGCTTATCTATCAATTACAGATTTTCAAGTGTCCATGGACACATTTTGCTATCACACAAAGTGAGTTATGGAAAACTTGACTCTGTGCAACTGTTCAGCATTATAAGAGTGAGGTTTTAAGATACTCTCTATTGAAAAACTTCCATATATTTCCTGTTGGGCCTTCAGCAAACAAAAGAAAGATAATAATGCTGGAATTACACTTGCAGTGTCTGGTCAAGGGTGTTGTGGTCCTAAACCTCATCCACTTTCTCGGTGCATAAGAAGCTGACCARTTCTACTCTGAGGTCCTTCTCACCCTGAAGAAGGGTTGAAATTAGAATTCCCTGCAATAATTTCTTGGGTGTTAGGAGCAMGGAAAAGTAATCCTCTTAAAGGCAGAATAGCAGGAATGATCTCTTTGGGGAGCGTGAATATTCATGATGGTGGTACAGGTCTCATTTATCATCCCTTCCACAGGGCATGTGGTAGCAAATGGGAAGGAGACAAAGTGTAAGTGCTTGCTAAAGTAGAAATTACTGCTTATTAATCCCTGCTTTTGTATACCACAACGACAGAGGTACACTGCTGGGCTGAAATGTCTTTGTAGCTTTAAATAYTTGTTTCTGTCCAGGTGTGTTTCTCAGTCACTGTTTCTGGCAGCCTCCAGGGGTTTAGATCTGTGAACACCATCTGTTGCTGCTCAGTGTGGACACGTCTGGGTGCAGGCTGTGATTTCTGTAGGTTTGGTGTCCCGGGTGGAGGCAGCAGCTCACACTGCTCCATCTCTGTCTGAGCACAAAGTGCCCATTTCCTTCGTGCTGCTGCTGATTGTCACTGTCAGCCTGAGGGAGTTATCAACTCAACACAAATCCWCAGCAAACAAAACCCCAGGTTTTAACTCGGTTTGTGCGTTACAGAACAGGGAAAAGGGGATGTCCCCTCTTCTTCAAAAGAGTCTTGTGCACTTGGAAAAAGGGACTGAGCTCTAAGTCTTCCTTAATTCTGTAGTCTCAGTCTTCATGTGAGCTCTTAATTGAGCCTTTCCAATGTATGGGAGACCAAAATTAGCAAATGCACACCTTGAAAATACCCCTAATAATACCAGGAGTGCTCATTTCTGCCCAGGAAAGCATTTACCTGGGGATCATCTGCTGTGAGCTCCCCCTCAGCCATTCCTGTGGCCATCATCTTCCAGAAGGAGCTGGAGCCACAGCCCATCCTGAGCTCACCCAAGGGACTGGTGATGGATGAAGGGGGGACTGGGACTCCTGTGAGCCGTGTAGCAGCAAGACGTTTCACTCTTCCCTTCAGTAATTACCTTTGCCAGCTTAATCACAAAAACTTTTCCAACCAGCTTGCTTAGGACATAATGATAAATTGTGGTGGAGGTTTAATGTTTATTATAATTTAATGTTT
Organism: Malurus melanocephalus; assembly: GCF_030028575.1. Taxonomy (NCBI): domain Eukaryota; kingdom Metazoa; phylum Chordata; class Aves; order Passeriformes; family Maluridae; genus Malurus; species Malurus melanocephalus. The sequence goes on along the minus strand of NW_026623347.1, from coordinate 1,204,659 downwards.
CATTCAAAATTAAGCAGCACACTCCTGTAGTCCCTGGGTAAATGGCCATATTTTACACCCCCACACTTTTTGGTGACAGCCACGCTCTGTCTCACAGGTCAGCTGCCCTCCTGCTCTGTTCCCATGTCCCCCYCTTCCCTAAACTTGTTTATCCAAAATTTCACAGTGTTTCATTCAAAATCTGCTTCCTTTGGGCCCTCACGTGCTCCTTGCTGAGCCTGCTGTTTGTTTTAGCCCAAAAATGGCCCTGTCTGAGCTGTCAGTGCATCCCAGACAGGAGTGAGAACAGTCAACTTCAGCCCCTCACCATCGAGGCGTCTCAAGCAAGCGATTTAATGAAGTTGAGATGTGAATCACACCCCGAGGTGTCATTCCATGTTTACTACAGAAAGAGCCCGGGGTCACTGTGCTGCTAATTTGGTTCTGCGTTTAAAGGCAAATGAGACGAGACAAGGCTTTGAGTCTCAGGTTTAGCCCCAGGAAATATCAACCCCTCTTGCCTGGAGAGAGGTGGGCAGGGAAGTGCCTTCTGCTTCTGGTGCCTCATTAGCTGTGTGTTTTTCCTGCCACTCTTTGGCTCTTCCAGCAGTATATATATATATATATTTTTTTTTTTTTTTTTTTTGGTGCTAACTCCACAGTGCATATCCATCAGAAACGCATAAACAAAAGCATTCACGGCTTTAACAGAAAAATAATAAAACTATTGTCTGGCTCTCCATATGTTCCTCAGTCTTCCAGTAGAAACAGAAATCCAGGACATATTTATTGTTGTGGCTTGGAGCCAGAGCCTGTATTTACTTTTGTGAGTGGCTGAGGAGTTGCGGTTTTTAAATAACTCCGAGCCTTCAGTGGCAAAATACATCATGAGCAGGAATTACTGTGTTCTTAATTTCAGTGTGTGATGCCCTCRTGGCTTTCTGCTCTGGCCTGAGCTGCAGAAGGGTCATCCTCAGCCTTCCTGGGGAGGAGGGCAGATTGGATGGCTGAAAACTGGCCCTCCTTGCTTTTCTTTACTCCAAAATCCTCGTCCTCCGTAGGAACCGGGGTGATGAGGAGCAGAAATCATGCTCAAGTATTATGCTGAAGGGCTTTTATCTCTTAAAACACATCAGCATTTAAGGGTTGCAGCAGAATTTAGTGGTCTCGCTTCGCCATTCAGCTCCCACTTTCAGCCAATGGGTACAAATGAAATGGTTTCCCACAAATTTCCTTTATGTGGMGAAATCACACATTTTAATTGAGCTGCTGTTTTATTTTTGTTTTTGTAAAATGTTTCATTTTGTATTTCCATGGGGTTTCTGCAGGCATTTYCACTACATTTTCTGGTTGGGTGCTTCCAAAAAAATCCTTATTATAGGGAGGAAGGATTCTACCCATGACAGGATAAGCCTGAATCCGTGAGTAAATCAAGCTGTTCTGTAGCCTAAGAATACATATGGTAATTTTGATTAGTAGCTCTGTGTGGATAGTGTCAATGTCTTCTGCTTCCTTGAGTATGAAAAATTCCATGTTAAATCRTATCTCCCATGTGTGTTACTGTTTATACATATCACTGCTGTCACATTGCAGGACATCATTGTGAGGAGGGAGAGAAAGCGAGAGAGGAAATTTATTGACCAACTTGCTCAGTCAAAACCAGGAGGAAAATCAGCTTTTCTCCRCATTTAGCAACATGTCCATTAGCTGTACTAAGCATCAGCCTTGGGACTTCCAGCACAGCTTTTTTTTTTTCCCCAAACAGGATAAAATTGTGAAGAATCCCGAGATGTCTTTCATTTATTTAATTGTACAATAGCTGCCGGTGTTTTTATATCCATCATCACACGGGGCTGATGTCGCCTGCCTTTAACTGTGGCTGAATGAAATGCAGATTAATTTTTCTGTGCTGTTTTTTACCCTCCCTTTCTCTTTTCCTTCCCAGCGAGCTGCCTCACTCCCCACAGAACCTGGTGGCTGCTCTGAACTCCTCCTTCAGCCGCAGCGTKGTGCTCTCCTGGGTGCGCCCCTTCGACGGCAACAGCCCCGTGCTCTACTACGTGGTGGAGCTCTCTGAAAACAGTAAGTCCAACACATTCCAGCCTCACCTTGTTCTTAATCATCCCTTCAGACTCCCCTCTTAGCAGAGCTGCTGCAGTTTGCTGAACAAGAGCCAGCCTGCACAGGGTTTTAGCTGTTCACGCACTGAAAGGGTCAAATGACCAAGACTGAGATGGAGGGATTGTTTCACAGGAAAGRCTTGGTTCCACCTCCAGTGTTGCCAGCCAGAGTTGAGGCACAACAGCTCATTCTTCTGAAACAGCAGCAGTCAGATTGTTCCATCCCATGGTTGTCCTTTTCTCCAGTTTCATGGATTTCTTGGTGCATTCACAGCCCCATTTTCACCTCAAAGATGCAGGCAGGGTGATAATTYGAGGAACTGATGGTCTGTCTGAGAAACAAACTTGGATGTCAATAGGAGCTGCTGTTTTACCTCTCTGTGGGCTCATACATTTTCTCTGCTTTCTCCAGATTATCATTTTACACCSTTCCTTTAGGCTGAGGATGTTTAASTGCAATCCAAATATCTGATTTTACGGGTTACAAACCTGGGCATTGGGGATTGCCACTTCCCACGGTTTTATCATGCTGTACACCAGATCCTCCATMTCCAAGGTTATCCAGGGACGGTGCTAATGCCTCTTTAGGAGTTGATGGAAAGATGAGGTTATATGGAAATTGGTCACCTTGGCAATACTTTCCAATCTCTGTCACCCTAGGAGCTGGAAATCCAAGCTGAACAATTGATTCTTGATGAAAAAATTAAGAGCATCAGTTTTTGTGACATGTGGAAATTAGTCACTGCATAACTGAATGTGAAACAGTTCTGATTTCTGATTATCTGGGGAGCAGCAGTTTGTTTTGCCACACAGAGAGCTTGAGAGGAGACTTGAGCTTCAGATCACATAYCAGCCTTTTGCTTTGCAGGCTGCAGTGCATAACTTCTCAGATGTGGAGGTCCCAGAACCAATGATCTTGACAACTGTTGAGCAAGGTGCAGGTTTCTAATTCTGGCAGAAATCCGAAGTCATGTCCAGGACTGCTGTCCTTAAAATAGTTCTTTCCAAGCAAAGTTCAAGCAAAGACTCCTGATCTTTTTGTAACAAATGAATGAGAAAATCCAGGATCCTGCACTCATACTCCCCTCTACCCTTTTATCACCACGTTCCTTTTCATTGTCACTCTTCTCTTCCCTCCCATAACTACAGGCCAGTAGCTGCCTTTTCACTTTTCCTTCCCTGTTCTTTAACCCAAGGACGTTACCCCTGTGTTCCTTGTTCCCCAGTGGCTTTGACAATGACARTTTAGTGAAGTCCCAGTCTGGGAACACGATTCAAGGTCCTAGAGCTGTATTTACAGGCAGCAGAAAATGCACTTGGGTCCTGCATCGACTGGGACAAATCACTAAGAGAGGCAGTTCATTCAGTGCCAGAATCATGGAATTGTTTCAGTTGGAAGGGACCTTACAGATCATMTCGTTCCATCATCTTTCTTATGTCATGGACAAGTTTGGAAGACCTTCAAATCCTTTCTACCAAGGATGCTTTGCAGTTGTATAGGAATGGRGTAGATGTGCCATCATTTTAGAATTAATTCACTGGAATTTGTCGAAGGCTCAGCCAAAATCAACAATAGTTCTTTGGAAAGCGTGCAAACAGTCCCTGAGAGCACCACAGGATCCTGTGAACCACTCATCGCTCTGGGATAGATTCAATAATTTTGGCTGATGGCTGATCTGTCCCTGAGAGGGTCTCTCCAAATCACAGGTGTGTGTTCTGCAGCAGCTCAAAGCTGCAAGAGCCACACACGGGCCAGGTTTCCTGTGAATTGAGCATCTGAATTCCCAGATATATTGCAGATCTTGCTGTCCTATACATTTTTGTCTTTATTTACATTGCTTTTATGTGCCATGTGTGAATGGCTGCCCACAGAAGTAGGACAGAGAGGAATCCGAGCCCTTGGATGCTCCACTTTTGCTCTCTTATTCCAGATATCCTTGCTCAGCTCTCCAGTGCCAGCAGAGCAGCACAGCAATGTCAGCAGCAGCTTTGGTTTGGAGCTCTGGCTGTAATGTCTGCGCACTGTCACTGTCTTTATTTTGTTTTAATTTTCCTGAAGTGTTGTTTTTTCGGATTTATTTTGATCTCAGCAGTGTGTGGTTAATATTTCGCTTCTCCAGATTTCTCACTGCTCTGGAAAGCACCTCCTTCCCTTTGTTCCCACCCAGCTCMGGTGCTGTTTGTGAGCAAAGCTGACATTTGGTACCGTGTAGGTACAGCCTGGGCTGATGTGACTCTGCARAAAGTTCCTTTGCTTTTCCAAGACCATTTCCTTTGGGATTTTGTGCTGCAGAAGGAGCGAGTGTCGGGGAGGCAGGGAATATCCCCCACGAGCTCTSCCACTGTCCCAGCAGCCTCCCATCCCAATCCCCCTGCACTTTCCAACATGAAGGAAAAATATCAGAATTATGATTTGTTTACCAGTTAACGAAGCTGCCCAGATTTTGTTCTCAGTTCTGTGGAGTTTGAATGTTYRGAGTTTGAATGTTTGGGTTACAACTGAGAGGCAGACTTGTTTTGTTGCCTTTTTTTGCCATTTTATTATCTTTTTTAGCTGTTTCATTCTTTTTTAACTGTTTTGTTGTCTTTTTTAGTTGTTTTGTTGCCTCTTAGCTGTTTTGTTGCCTTTTTTAKCTGTTTTGTTTTGTTTGAGYGTTACCCAAAAGCTTTAGGATCCATTGTAGGTTTGGAAGCATATACTGTAAATGAACACACAACAGGGTCTGTTGCAGAGAAATAGCTGAAGAGGGTTCAAAATAACAAGTATCAATTTCAGGGGTTTAATTAGCAGCTGCATTAGAGGGAGGCGTGTCACTCCACCTGGCATGGATTAGAACTCCTTTTCATTAATATCAATTCAGTAAAGAGATACAAAAACCCTATTTTAATTAGAGGAGAAAAACAGTGGCAGATCGTGCACATAAATTGCTGGGAATATGAACGACTATGGCCACCTAATTTTTAAAATTAATGTATTTGGCACAATGCAATAATTTTCAAATTACAAGTATTCACAGTAGACTCTATCTGTGGGTGACTTGAGACATATGGCCTTAAACATTTGGGGGCAAATTTACAATCTAATTTGAAAAACACAGTTCCAAGGAAACACAGTCATTAAGTATTCCTGCCCACACAGAGCCAAGAATGTGAACCTTGATTTGAAATAGGATTTTCAAATAAATAGTACCATGCATTGCTGTCATTTGCACTAATATAATTTTGGGTGTTTCATGACCTGTTTAGCCCCGTTGTGATTTACTTCGGAATTCCAATGAAGTGTCTTCATGGAGTTAGGAGGGGATATGCTTATTTTATTCCAAAGAGGTTTAGACTGAAGGAATTAATCAAAAAATATTCTTAACAGTCTTTTAACTGAAGAAATGAATTAAGACTTATAGAATTCTGCTGAGGACAATTAAGATAAAAGCCCATWTTTGTTTTATTGTATTCTGGGATATCTGTGCTGTGTGAGGTAATGATATAACTCAGGTTCATCACGTTGTGCCAATGAGGAGATAATAAAAGCTCCTGTGGAAACCATTTCTACATGCTTAACTAAAACTGTGAACTGCCATCCTGAGTTTGGTAGCAATAATCAAATGGCAAATATTGAATTCATTGATAAATCTTTGCAAAAATCAAAGTAAAACTGCATTGCTCATTATGATTGTGACTCAGATTTAGATATGATAATGTTAAAAGATTCTCTGTCTCAGGCCAATGGTAGACCTTGTATAAGTCCTACCAAACAAAGGATGAACCATTTAGCTTTCATTTGGGTTTTTTGCAATATCATGTTGCTACAAAGGTTTGGAAGATGAATTCAGTGAACTCCAGCAGTACAGCAAATTCCAATGCTGCCATTATGCAAAACCCCCTGGAGAAGGAAAGAGATGGAAATGTGCTCCAAACCTGCAAAAATCAGCTTTCTGCAGTAGATCTAATCTGTGATATCGAATTAGAAATGATTTTTGAGGAATTTGCAATTAATGCATGAACTGTAGGGTAGATGGGGAAATAGAGAAGAAATGCCTCTTGGCACATAACCAGAGTTATTGAACGTATCACAAGCGCATCCAAAAATTCATGACGGGGGAAAAAAAAAAGTAATTTCTAAAACCCCAAAATGACATTGTAAAGCGGAGGACAGCCTGTGAGATTCTTCATTTCCAATAAATTAACTTGGAGAGGCAATCAGAGTTAATTCAGAAGGCCCAATATTTGTGAGACAGCTCAACATGGAAGTCKCTCAGACAGTGGCAATTACGGGGGAAGAGCAGCAGAGCCCGGAGTGTGTTCTGGGCAGCTGGAGTTAAATGAAGGATTAGCAGAGTCTGTTCAGTCRAACAGAGCCTTATTTAATAGTTTGACCTGGCAAGTCTTCTGTCACYATGGAGCTTCTCCAGGCTTCCTGGGACAGGTGAGTGACAGCCATCCCTGGAGGAGAGCGGAGGAGAGGAGGTGTTGAAAATTTTATGGCACGTTTCCCTTGTCAGAATGCTCTTCTCCTGCACAACCCTGGGGTTGGTTGTGTATCTAAAGAGGGAGATCCGTTTTTTGAARTGTTTTGTTTATTGATTGTCAAAAGAAAAGACTTGACATTTAAATTTTAAAGATACTCRGTGTATCCAGTGCTCCAGGAGCGAGCAACTGCTCCCCAACCCGCCCTCCTCTCCGAATCAYAGCGCCCAGGAGATGAATAGGCTTCGTTTATATTAGTTTCCAGTTTAATCTCTCTTCCTGCCAGATCTTTTATCTTCCACCAGGAGAGGAAAAAGAATTAATAAAGTATTCTACAGATGCAGCATATAAACAGAGCGAGGCCCCAAGGTGCTGAGGAGATTAATAGGGCCTGTTGTCGAATCAAACTGCTCACTGCGTTGAGCTGCTTGGGTTAAGCACTCTCAGGTGGTGTTTGCACTGKCAGTAAACAAATGAAATGCTCCAGGAAACGGACCACTGCCCAAGTAGCTCGTACAAGGGTGTTTCACTCCCCTCTTGGTGTCTGCTCTTCCATTTTCCTCAGGAAGTTCCTTCAGGCAGTGCGCTAGGTCGTTCCTTGCCTTCAGCTTTCCTTGATTTGTGGCCGCGCACTCCGACTGTAACAAGGCTGTTTGGGAAGTCTCAGGGGAAGCCTGTGAAAATTCAGAGCTAGGGTGCAAAAAACTCCTAAGCARTGCTTTTGCAGATGGCACAGGTGTGCTTCCTCTAAGGGCTCTCTAAAAGAAATTCAGTGTTCAGCTAAGATAAATTGGTATCGAGATCTCGCAGCCAAAGTGGCTGTTGGTAAATCAACAATTGGCAAGGGCAGAACTTGACTGCTGTGCAAATGTCCYTCTCCAGCATTCCCAGGATTCTGCTGTGTCAGTTTTCCTGTTAAAAAAGACTTTGTTCTGGCAAGGCCCTTACTGGAATAAATACATTTGGAGTAATTTGAAGATGCAGTGTTTATAGCCCAACTGGCATCACACCCTTGAGGACTTAAACTTGCTAAGGAATCTGCCAGAAAAGCACAAAATTAGTGGCTTCTGTCTTGGTGTGAAGTTTAGCAGCCTTCCACATTTGGGACATCTCATCTTCATTTCGAGGCAGACGTTGGGGTGACCTGCCAGGAGCCACGATGCGCTTCTGATGAGCAACACGCACGGATAACGTTGCCAAAATCTACAGCGAGCTCCTCAGCAATTTCCAGAAGTGTTAGCAATTTTGAGCAGGGAGCATGAAAACAGCTGGTATTATTTAAAAACTGAGCAAATCTTCAAATTGGCTGATTCGGTTGCTGTACTGTTGCAACACAGACCAAATGTCACCTCTCCCTGACTATTTCAGTCATGACTTCAGGGAGAATATGTGACACCAGGCTATGGAGAGAAGAAGTCAGAATATTTAATTTTCAACATGTTTCATTTCTGACCTCTTTGAAAACTTGTAAATGTAATTTGGGCATCAGAGGAGCTGGGTATGGCGAGAATGTGAACTGACAGTGAGGGGTTTATAGTGCTGCCAGGGCTCTTTCTAGCAGGGAATCTTCCTAGGACAATTAGATTCCACGCCAAATACTATCACTAGGAAAAAAAAACCAAAAACTGCAGACACATCGAATCAGCAGCAGGAGCTTTCTCAGGTCTTGCAGCAAAGGGCTGATTTGGCAGAGAGAGTCACGCTTCTACACCTGCTTGCAAGCTGGCTAGGAAGATATTCCAAACTGACTGTGAATTTCATTAGAATCCTTCCACCAGAGCTGCTCATGGGTGTGGTGGTGTGATGGCCTGCCAAACAGATGGGTTGTGAAATACACAGCCCATCTGTCTTTATCATGCTTGTTTCCTCTTTTATTAAAATGTTAATGAATATAGTTTTTATTTATTATGCCGTGACATGTGCAGCATCACTTTCCAGTAGACAAATGTGCAATCTGCATAACCGTGTGGGCTGACAGGAAGGTTTCTTCTGCTGAAAAGAAACTTCTTCCCAAAGTTCCTCTGAGGGAAGCAAGCACAAAGAGCTCTGAGCAGTCAGAGGCATTTTCTCACTTCTGCARGGCTTTTGACARGCACTTTCATCWTTTTTTYYTTTTTTTYCCCTTGCTMATTTTTCCAACAGACTCTCCCTGGAAGGTTCACATCTCCAACCTTGACCCGAAGATGACCGGTGTCACYGTGAGTGGACTCACTCCAGCCAGGACCTACCAGTTCAGGGTGTGTGCGGTCAACCAGGTGGGGAAGGGCCGCTACAGCGCTGAAACCAGCAGGTAAGAACATGTCTGTGTGCTGAAGGACAGCAGCCTTGGGAGGGACAAAATGCTGATTGCGAATGAAGAAGTAAAATAATCTTTTTGCACAGTGATTGGGAGATGGAGAAGTTACCAAGAGTTCTCTGCAGCTGGCAGGAGMTGGGGATGGATGAGGGCATTTGGGAGATGAGGAGATCAACACATCGTGGGAGAGGTGTCCTCGTGCTTCCAGAGTGTCAGCTGAGCAGAATCTTGGAAATAATATTTTGCTCTTGTGCTAAGGCCGAGCAGTTAGCCCGGGCAGGAGCACAGTGCTCACCCTGTCATGGCAATGTCACTTGTGGMGCTCACCCAGATGTGACAGAGAAGGATGGCTTCATCATACTTGGTTTCAAATGCATCCCCCTTCTTCTCTGAACCAAAGCTCGCTGCGAGCTCGAATTGCAGAGCAGCTGAACTCTAAATGGCTTTTTCGAAATGTAGGAGTTTGATATGAAAAATATTGAAAGAGCTGAAAGAAACAATTTGGAAGGAGTCACAGACACTGGACCTGAGCTCTTACTCATTCAGGCTTGTAATCTTTTTAAAGAGTTGTAGCAGCCTGGGTGATTCTGAGAGAATAGGGTTACCTCAGCTGTCTGTCTTGTTGCTTGCTTAACTGATTTCCTATTATGTTGATTTGTTGTAACTATTTCATGCATGTCTTCAGCAGTTTGATCAGCATTATATTTCTTTCTAGTCATCAGACTGTGATAAAAGAAAGTGCTTCACTTGGAGTGGCTACAGGAAATAGACTGTTATTTATGATTCCTTTCAACACCCATGTCCATCACATTCTTTTGTGCTTAGGCTGATGCTGCCTGAGGAGCCCCCCAGTGCCCCCCCTAAAAACATCGTGGCCAGTGGGAGAACCAACCAGTCCATCATGGTCCAGTGGCAGCCTCCTCCCGAGAGTGAGCACAATGGGGTTCTCCATGGCTACATCCTAAGGTAAGTCCTTCCCCAACCTGGAGAGTCCTGGTGTGCACAGGAGAGTTCAAATGGTGTGATTTAAGAGTGTAATAAAAACTGTGTCTAACTGAATTAARGATGTTAATTAACGTTTGCAAATGCTGAGGCTGCCCTGGTTTGTTAAATATGAGAAAATGGGACTCTTCAAGAGGTCACAAGGGTGCAGCCACTTAAATTCTGTCTGTCCTGGAGTCTGGGGTCTCCATCAGCTGCTCCAAAGAATCAGCTCCCTGTGGAGACTCACAGGATCCTTTTATTCCATTTTCAAAGGGAAGTGAAGCACTGACTGATCCAAGTGTTCACATGGGAAGCTGGTACCGTGCAGCCTATGCAGATGTGTATTTGCTTATTACAAGCTCAGCTCCCTGCTCAAAAGGTTAATTAAATTTATCAAAGACACAACAGGGCCTCTGCCTATGGAGGAGCAACAAAAGAATCAATAAACTTCAGTTTTGTGCCAAACAAAATGGAGAGGGGGAATGACAGGTCAGACGCTTCGTGGCAGACCTTGGTTCRGTTTTGAAAATCAGCCAGATGAGTWAGATTCCTTCAGCCCTGTCTGGATTTATTAATGGGAGACACATTCAGGCAGGTAACTGGGAATCCTGAATAATCCAGTCTGGCTGCTTGCACAGGATTCACTGTGTTGGAAAGGATGTTGCCACACTTGAGAGACTTTTTCAGAGCATTTCCCTTGGGTAATTTTTTGGGAATCGGTATTCACTCCTACCCAATTCCACTACAGCTTCCTGCTCATTTGGCATCTTCCACATCCTGCAGTGCTAGCAGCCAGCTCGGGCCACACCTCCAGTGAGGGAGGCATTATCTAAATTAGAGTTTTTGTGGGAAACTCCCAGCCACTGACGTTATTTCCAAGTGATGGCTGCGGCCTCCTGTGAACTGGCTGCTGACATTTTTGATACGGTGTCCTCCAGAAATGTAAAAGGTAACTGAATTCTGCAGTTTAAATGCCATAATCCTGATCTAGCTGAGTTCCTACTTTTGCTGGCATGGATGAAAGGCTTTTGTCATGCTAAGAGTGTTGGTGAGCTCCCAGAGCAGCCCTGCAAAGTTCCCTCTGCAGGCAGAGTGAATGTCTCACCTGCACAGAGCCCCTTGTGCAAGTGCCCCTTGGTGCAAGGTTTCGGGGCTGGACTCAGTTTGAGATTGTGCCAGCCATGGGTGGGGAAGGTGTTTGAACTTCTGCCTGCAGACAGAACCTTGTCCTGAGTCCTGGGTACCCATTTGCACAGGGTACAAAATGTCATTTATCCAATCCTTCCCTTCAAACTCTCCTCAGTGGCAGGATTAGTTCCTTGGGTATTCCCAGKGAGTCTTTCCCAGTCTCAGCATTCAATCCTTTAAAAAGCAGTCCCAGAGCCTCCTACTTCTGCAATCTGTGCTGTTTTCCTTATATAGCATTTCCAATAAATGTTCAACTTTGGTATCTTTTGCAGTATTTAGCTGCATAATTGATCCCTGACCTTGCTGTAACATCTCTTTCTGTTTCAATTATGATCATATTCATTATGCTCAATCTGTGAACATTTTTGGTGTCTACTGGCTTTGTCTTGATGACAGAGCAGAGAAACCATTTATTCAACAGGAATTTAAGATTATCACATAAAAGCCCAACTGTCCCAGGTAATAAACCAGGCTGCTCTTCCCAGTTGAATTGTGTGGTCACAGCAATATGCCCTGAAGAACAGTGTTCCTCCGCTGATTTCTGCAGAATTAGGGTACAGCAGAATGAAAAGCACCAGGAATTCCAGAAACTCAGAGCTCAGGACATGCAAGATGCTAAACTGATGGAACACCTGATCTTTAAAAGTGAAGGTGCACTGCACAAGTCATGTGGAGTATACATCAAAGTCCGTGGTGAGAAAAATCATGAAGACATGACATTTCTGAACTGGCCTCCTTCCTCTGCCCTTTTTCTCACTGCCAGTATTGCATTTAGGGGTCTGCCATGCTAACAGCAGAACAGATTAAATCACAGGAGCACTTACACCTTGTCTGCTGGGCAGGAGACAAAGCATCGCTGCATAAGAGCTGCCTTGCCAGGGAGCACACACCCTGCACAGGAGGTGAGAAAGGGAGAGCAAGGCATTCAATAAACGCAGCTGAGGGCTGGTGTTTCTTTATTTCCATTTCTGTTTCATAAATGGAATCACACCAGTGTAGCATTACAGATATTAAGTGTGCTAAAGGATGGTCAGGCAAGCAGCAGAAAATCGAGGTTTTGTCAGTGATTAAGAACTGATCTCTTTATAGAAGGACTTTGGAATGAAAATCTCTGGCTGAAACACGTGAAATTCTCTAGTCATAAATATTTCACCAATYTAACTTAAATGAATTTAAACTCTTGGTGATTGCAGTGAAGCAAAGGATGGATAAGAGTGTATAAAAGTTGTGTGGTGAATAAAAATACAAATGTTTCCCTATTTATCTTTTTCATGGAATAGTAATGCCTCGTGTCCCTTATTTGGCCTCTGTTTTTTGGATTTTTTGTGAATTAGCATACTGTGAGCATYCACTGTACCACTTTCCTAAAGGAAGGAAAACAAACAGTATTATTCACATTCACAGATTTGCAAGGTTTGTTTGTTTTCCATAATTTAGTTCTTCTCTGTAGTTTGTTGGCCTGAAGAGACACATCAAAGGGGCTCTGTTTTCTGGAATACAGTTTTTACATGGGAAAATATATTCAATGTTTCAGCTTCTCATATCTCAGCAGAAAGAGTTTCAGGATATTTACCACCCACCTGTGTTTGACACAACCCTTCTCCTGGAATTCCAGTGCTTACCCAACCCTTAAATCTCAACTGTATTCCATCCTTATTTTAATTACTCTGTGAAGTGAATTCTGGTAGAAGCCAAGGATGCCAATGGCTGAGAGTCCAGAAGGTCAAAGCCCTCTGAGCTCTTCCTTTTTCAGATTTCAGAAGTGAAGGAAAAAAACCTTTCTCGGGCTGATTTACAGCAGCRCTCTGATAAAAATCACATCTGGGCTATTTTTTGTACTAAATCACAGYTTTTACTAGACAAGCCACATTTAAAAAGCTGTAATTTTTCTGCAACCATAAAACAGGATAAAATACCCGTTTTGTTTAGCCCTGAGCCTGTAATCTCAGCGAGATCAGATTATGAACACTATAGCAGTCAAACATGATAYGGTCTTATCAGAAGTTGCTCTGTTCCTCCTGATTATTTTTCATTATTCTTGGTAAAATTCCGCTGTGGAACTTTGCATATTTTCTCTTCACAAAGGAAGCTATTTTGCCAATCAGGATATTTTCYCTGATTGATACCATCTCATTAACCAGCTAATTTCTCTCCCCATCTGGTAGGTATCGCCTGGCTGGGCTCCCAGGAGAGTACCAGTACAAGAACATCACCAGCGCAGAAATCAACTATTGTTTGGTGAAAGACCTGATCATTTGGACCCAGTACGAGATCCAGGTGGCATCTTACAACGGAGCTGGGCTGGGAGCCTTCAGCAGGCCCGTGACAGAGTACACCCTGCAGGGAGGTAAGAAATCCCACTGGGATCTCCTTCGTCATCCCAGCTTTGGCGCGGTTTCCTCGGGGGATGTTCTCTCTGGCAGTCCCACCTAAAAACCTGGGAAATGAACGGTCATTTCAGTCGAATTTGATGGACCTGCAAATTTCGAATGCCTGAGCAGATTTCAGAATTCAAATTTCAAACCTCTTCCTGAGCGGAGCAGAAGCTCTGCTCTATCTCTGTTGTWGGAAAAGCTGTGAGTGAAGACAAAAATTATCAGTTTGTGTTGACCCKCGTGATGACGCGGTGCCACTCTGGCAGGTCAGAGTCAGCTGCAGCAGAAGTAATAAATAGAAATGCTGATGAGAGCTGGGGTCCTGGGGAATGGATTTATGGGACCTGTGACAGGCAGGGGCTGAGGTTACTCTGCCAGGAGAGTTAGAGAAAATATGGCAGGGAATTGGTTTTATCATGGCCAAGGCATGCRAGATGCTGCATATGCAATACAGGAGACAGAAAAAAACAGCTGCATTAGTTCTGATAATCACAGAATTTCTTGTTTTAGAAACATGGAATAAATTGTAAGGAAAGTGTAGGGAGAGAAATACAACCTGTGGAGAAGCATTTCAGGAATGGTGCAGACGCTTGCAAAGGGGAAGATGAAATGTTCTTTAAAGCCCTGATTTTTATGCTACAGCTYCTCCACACTTTTCTAAGTGCTTTAAGAAGAGTATAAATTACACCAACAAAAGGATATGTAATTACTTTTTACAACCAGTATAAGGCATGTTTACACCTCTAGATTGGTATAAAAATCTGTAGGATAATTAAGTGCCAGGTCCTTAAGGCTTCCATATATTCCCATAATTGCAGGGTTGTGCTGGATGCTAAGCACTGGACAGTACAAGGGCTCTACTTCATTGGCCATAAAACAATTACCCTGTTTTAAAAACTTGCAGATTTACAGTGCATCAGTTAATTTTCAATCAGCGAAGGATATGTAGTTGTTTGTTAATTGTTACTAGGAGTACATTATARCATGATTAGATACAGTCTGAGGTGTAGGGAGATCTTTAGGAAAAGATTATTCATATGCAACACTAATTAACCACAACAACTAGAGAAGGAACTATCTGTATTTTGTCTTAGGGCATGTGAAGTCTCATAGTTTAGAGGAGCCTAGGCACACTCAACCTCATTCTAGAAGTATTTATAGCAGACCTTGAAATGTTTTTCTTAAAGTCTTCTCCTYGCAGCCAGGATTAATGTTTTCTATCCCACTAAAGGCCCGAGCTCTGCAGAGAATTGGTTTGCACACAGAATTTGAATCCCTTTTGTGATTATGCTTGTAATTCATTACCTTGTTTATTTGCACATTTTAAGCTATCATAGCACCTTAACCTTCCATCTATTAAGGCCCAGGTTTGGACTTCACACTCCTTTTTCTTAAACCCTGTAATTGACTCTAATTTCCCTTGATATTATGTGCWGTTATTATCATCCTTTATTGATTGGCTGTCTGTTGTCATTTATAAGGGTATAAATCCTCTGTTATAAATTAGGTGTAGTCAGTCCTGCATTCATGTTAATCAGCAAGAGTGTTTAGACTGCAGGCCAACCTGCAATGGCCTCTTTGTCTTTATGTAATTCCTCTGTGCTGGGTAAACATAGAAGAAAAACTGGAGATTTCGGATTTATTTCATATTGGTATTTGCTAATAGCTGTTAATAASTGCTTCATGGATGCTGCCATCTCCTTATGAACCTTGCTGGGTTCACCAAAGGCACAGGTCCTGTTTTAAAAAGTTTGAGGCCTCTTTACATTTAGGGCTGAAAAGGAGTCTGGTTGGTATAAATCTAATTTGAAACTGGATTAATATCCAGTCTCTATATCTAAAGTGCTGCTGTCCAAATCTCTGCTCCTTTATATTTATTGCAGTTGGGAAAAGACAGGAAAATCCAGTGGCTGTTTCTTGCTCCAGAATGTCCTTCCTAAACCGAACCAGCAGGAGTAAGAAAAAGCCATGTGTAAAACTGCCTTGTAAATCATATTCTGATTTTAATACGAGCAGAGATAAATGTCAAAGACACACACTCCCATCCATCCCCCTCTCCTACTACCACACCACCACTGCCTCTGCTCTGACACACATTAAATGATGTGAGCTGTGCTGGCAAGAACCTGTCTGTCTGCAGATGAAAAATACCTGCAACACCTCATACTAATCAAGTGTGCAGTGCAGCCAGAGCCTGGGAGGAAATGAACCCCGGGAGCAGATCAACCCATTGGCAGGAGCACATCAGCATATTGGCACCTTTGTCATAGGGGATATTGAGTGGCCCTATAAGCTGTGGATTTATACCAGGAGCTAGTCTATTAATCCCTTATTAGTCCTCTGGCATTGCTTTAGCCACTGAAAACTAATCAGCCACTCTGAGCTCCTCGAAAATCACCAACTTCTTTCCAGGATGCAGCCAAGCTCACGAGGTGCTGAGGGATCTGAACTTGGGGGAAACTGGTGCGTAATGTCAGCCAGATAAAATGTCAGAAAGACTTACTGGCAGAGCACTGAACATCCCAGCACGAGGGTCAGGCAGGTTGACTGTTTCTAAAATCTTGAAAGTCTTTTCAGAGGGATATTCAGCCTCTTCCTTTGATGCTCTGTATATATAGGTCTTTCTTCATCAGAGCTTCTCCAGCTGTTCCCTGCTTTGATGTTACTTTTCACAGGGATTTGTGCCAGCCTTCTGCATCGGGCAATTTTACTTATTTAAACTGTGTCCTGCAGGACTTTTCGTTCCCATATGAAAACCTGAAATTTCCCAATGTGTTTTCATATAAGAATAGCTCTGTGAAGGTATAAACATCTTTCTGTGGTGGCAATATTGTCTCTGCTCTGTACTGTTGGAAGTGTTTACATTTTTCTGCAGGTTGAATTGATAAAACTGCAACTTCCATCTCTTACTCCATGTCAGTCCCTTTTATCTCACTAATGTGAATATTCCTGAACTTCTCTCTCTTTGAACAACTCCCGCCATGCCTTAGATTTAGGCAGGGCAAGGTTTACAAGTAGAGGCACTGCTTCCATTAGCCTCTTCATTGACATTAACCCACTTCTTTTTCTGATTTTAATGCCATATCTTTCTTTGATGCACATCCCAAAAGCCCCTCTTATGTCCCAAACCTCACATATCTCACCGTGTAGTTCAATGTTGTTTTGCTTTCCCTTCTGTGCCGTGCATGGACACCTCTCCAGGCCAGGAAATTCTGAGCAAAAGCCCTTCCTGAATAAAAATCACCAGCTCAGTGAGTCTTGATGGTGGAGAGAAGGATAAAAGCAAGAGGAGTCTGTTCAGCCAGGTCCAAAGCAGCTTCTTCCTCAGGCAATAGGAGATGAATCAGAGAAATGTAGATCACTGAGGTGGAAGTGCCAGAGGAAACCCAGTTAACTGAAAGCTTCCTGCTTTATGTAGGAAATAATCTTGAAAAAGGAACCTGTGGATGCAGAGTGTCACTTTTATCTCAGTGAAAAGATACTTTCCTTAGTTTTTCCTTGGGCTTTCTTGGCAAAAAATATCTTAAAGGCCCTCATTCCCTTCCTGTGGGGAACCTTCCAATAGCCTTGGAGCCCCCATGGCTGCTCCTGCAGAAAGAGGTTGGAGTTGTAGTAGCTGGATTTTTATCTCACTTAGGTGTCATTTGCCCATCCACTGCTTTTGTTTTATTTTTAAATTATTTTACAAGGTGGTGAAATCAGCAATTGTCTCAGTGAGGCCCCTGACCCCTTGCTCTCATACAGAAATAAAATCTTGTCTGTGTGAGAGACTGCAAGAAAGAAAGGAGGTGTTTCCCTGCCGCAAGAAGCCAAACTCATCAGTTGGTGCCAAATCTCACRCTGAATTTAAGAATTCAGATTTTCAGATGTCAAGACTTACAGAGACCACGTTTCCTATGCACCCACTSCAGTTCAGAGCACAGCCCAGAACAYCACTGGGAGCACAGAGAGGASGTTTCACAGGAGGAATTCCAAGGCTCCACATTCCTACTGCTCCCATGGGATGTGCAGCTCAGCACCTCAAGGAACAACCAAATCGTCACACAGAGGAAAACCTGCAGCCCCACAAGACTGCCTGAGACAGGGAAGCTGCCACCTCAAAGGTCAAGAGCTCCAGARGAGCCTTTTTCCCAAGGCTGTGTTGAAGATCTATATTTAGGAGCAGGAGTCGGGTTGTCAGAAACTCAGCAGGATTTACATGCTATTTGCACATGGCTAGAGACAGAATAATTACATGGCCACATGCTTAACCTCAGTGCCTTCCCTCCTCTCAATTATCTTGTCAGTGAAACCCTTTTAATGGTTTTTATCTAGAGTGCTTCCATGACCTTTTCCACTCAGAATGCCGTACATTAACCCGCGGTCCCGGGGGCTGAGCTCTCCGTAGATTTCCAGCCACGTGAACTTTATCAGGAGGAAAGGAACAGTTGGTTGTGTCTGACCAATTTGATCTGCAGTTCTGAGATGACTCCCAGATGGATCTCCACCGTGAGATGGCTTTGGAATGCTTGGAAACGTGATGAAGTACAGGTTTTAAAACTGGGAGTGTAAATACTTGGGGATTACTCTTGAAACACCTGTTTGACATTGGCAGCTTCTGTACAGCTTGACAACAAATTTGTAGGGAGAGGACAGATATCTACCACTAAATTAGAAAATCCTTTGTGCAGACAGTCACWGCTTCAGTAAGTTACTCTCAATGATCTTGGAAAAGTATTGGAGTTTTGAAGTGACCAAAAGGTCAATTCTGCTTCAGTTTCCCTCAAACTTCTTTTCTTTTTTTAAATGCAGAACTGCACTGATACCCGAGGAAGTCTTTAATATCAGGACATAAAAGGAGAATTTTATACTGGCACTTTGAAGTAAATTTGAGATTATAATGCCAATATTTTACTGATTAAAAATATAAAAATGTRTTACATGATGTCTTCTGCAGTATAATTAAGCTTATGCATATCAGATGGACCATGTTCTTTCCATCTTTTAAATGCATTAATTGAGATGCTGATGTTGATTTTTCAATAAAGATATCCAAGGAGGAATTGTGATATAAATCATGATTTCCAACATTGTGAAGGTTTTACGTTCTCTGTTCATAATCTTTATCATTTTTCATATTGCAGCAGGTASTTTCTCTGCTATGATCATATATTCYCATTTCAGGAAATTATCTCCTAATGAACAGAAAATATTTCCCTTTTTAAAAGAAATAACTAATGCATTTGGTTATCCACTTTCCTAAATCTGCAATAAACCTATCCTCAAGTGTTTGCCTGAGCTTTTTTAAAGGCCTGTAAGAACCACAAATGGAAACTTGGACCTTGATGATGCTCAGCTGATTTAGCCTTCGTGACAGGAGGAGATTAATCTATCAGTGATATCCTGGTGACTTTCTGATAACAAACCAACACAAAGACCTGTAACACAATTTTCTTCTGCAGTAACAAATCTCAGGCAGTTGCAATATCTGAATATGCAAATATGCAGCAGAGTAAGAATTTTGACTTTTAAGAAACTTTATGCATGTTAACCATTAATTATACAAGGTACTGCACACAAAAGCAGATTCAAATTTATCTTGTGGCTCTCATAATAAACAGTTTCATCAAGAACATGAATAAGAAAAAACGCATTTAGGGGGGGACGGTAGCCAACGCAACTCATTATGACTGCAGAGCGACTTTAATATTTATGACTGTATCTCAGGATGATTTGGTGAATCTCTTAACTACAAAAACTTTATGATGTCTACAGGTCATTCAGATAATAGTATAACCTTCCAAAAGCACACAGGGAATTATGATACATGGCAGGAAGTAAGGCCCRGATTCTAATGAAAATTTAGAGTACCATCAGATAAACTCTGCTTCCAGAACTCAATAATTATGCATAGTTCATAAATCGTGACATCAAGTTTTAAATTAGGGCAAGAAAGTTCTGACTAATATGCAGMTACTGAGGTTAAAAAAGTGTGCAGAGCGAAGTTGTGGAGCCGTGGCAGAAATCTTCAGGGAATTTCAGTGGCAGAGGGCATGGGAGTGGATGTTCTTGTAATTTCAAACYTGACATCTTTGAGGATTTCTCCATTTTTCTGTGTTGGTATTTCTGGGCTGTGGATGTCTCTGATAGGTGTGTGGTGTCTGCACCACTTCAGAGTAACGCCCCTTTATGTCTCTTCCAAACAAATCTAACTTTTGGTGGAAAAGGRGGCAGTTTTGCATTTTTGAACTTCTTTCCTTCGTTTCTTCTCCACACAAAGACTCATCTTCCAAAGAGTAGTTTGAAACTTTAAAAGTTCCTGCCCTGTTTTTGAAAAGTGTGGAGGAAAGCACCATTTCTCAGTGGGAATTGTGGATACTCCTTAAAAGCACAGATCRTTGGGCTT
This sequence comes from Malurus melanocephalus, assembly GCF_030028575.1. Classification (NCBI taxonomy): domain Eukaryota; kingdom Metazoa; phylum Chordata; class Aves; order Passeriformes; family Maluridae; genus Malurus; species Malurus melanocephalus. Next base: position 1,184,868 of record NW_026623347.1, on the reverse strand, counting down.
TGGTAGAAATTTTCCCTTGGAAGCAGAGGGAACAAAGCCTTCCAGGCTTCAAAACCACTTGTGGATAGTTCTTCTTTCATAGAATACAAATGCACATGGCTGTCAATAGTAATATTTTTGAAGCGTTATTAAGCTTATTTTATAGGATTTAAAGTGTCTTAGTCCATATTTTTTTGTACTCAGATAGCAGTTTTCTCCTTAAAATTACTATAAGCTTGATAATTTCAGAAAARAAGACCTGTCTATTAATATTCTTCCCTCTGAGAACTATAGAAATGACATCTCAAAGCAGTAAGTCGAAGAAATTGCTTGGAATGAGACATTATATTAAATGGTGAAATATTTAAGTGYTATTTTTTTGTTTGAAGGCAGCATGCCTTTATGTTCCATGCTTTCTTTTGTATTGAGAAAACATCTGTCTAATTAAATCCTTGGCATAAAATGTTTATGCAACTTTTTAGTAGATTAGAGGATGTATTGGCTCAGGATATATATAATCAATTCAATATACATGAATGCATATCATATCAAGATAAAATGAGAACATCTCCCAATTCCCAAGGAAAATCTTTATTGCATGTGCTATGACTGGTCCTAATTCTTTAAGCAGCAGTAAATAATAAACAGATGCTTTTGCCAGATTATAATTCACAATTAGAACCTTAATTGTGCGAACTCCGTGTTTTGTTGTCAGATCTGGGGAATTGAGCAGCATTAAAGGACTCAAGAAATTTCTCTCAGAAACTCTTCATTCTCTGTGCAYTCATGGATAACTGAAAGATCTGTGCTCACCTATCCTTACATAGCTCCTGCCTSGAGTCTTTCTGAGAAACTCATCTGCAGGATAATAAAGCTGCAGAAACCATTCCTTCTCCTCCCCTTGAAGGAATCTCCAACACAGGATGAGAAATTAACCCAATTACCCAGCTTTCCAAATCACTGCTGTTTCACAGGAAGTGCATCCCTCTCTCAAGGCTGTTATTACTCCGTGACTTGCGAGTGACACTCAGTGGGTTCTGTGTTAATTTTTCTCTTTTTCCCCTCATTCCCTCTCCTCTCTGATTTATTTTGTTCCCTCTCTGCTGCCTGGGAGCAGTGCCCACAGCTCCACCTCAGAACGTTCAGGTTGAAGCCGTGAATTCCACAACCATCCAATTCTTCTGGAACCCTCCACCCCAGCAGTTCATCAACGGCATTAACCAAGGATACAAGGTGAGTAAAAACTTCATGTAATCTCTGCCTTACCAGCCCATGTATAAACCAAAATTCCAGCCTGATAACCTCTGAATCTCCAAAGTGACTCTGTGCTTTCAGGGGTATCTTACATGGCTAAAATAAAGAGATAAATGAGTAGTTGTTGCTCCTAACACAGCTTGGAGCGGCCTGATCTACTGAAGTTGTCCCTGCAGGACATGGCAGGGGTTGGAACTGGATGATCTTCAAAGTCCCTTCCAACCCAACCATTCTGTGATTCTAATATTTGCAATTTATGTAAGTTCTGGAAAGGGAATGTGTCATAGCCTAGAAGTCCTTCTGCCTTTGTCATTTTCCTGGAGAGTTTCCAAAGCCGGAAAGCAAATCCATGTCAGTTTGGAAAGTCACCACAGGAGACGTGTCATTGTGCCACCAAAAACCAACCTTGAGGTTTCTGTTTATGCTAATGCAGAATCACCATTCATTTCACTGGGAACCAAGGCATCACAATGAATATTTGCCTTGACTTTCCCACTGGGATGATTTGGGAAATATGAGGATTTACTAATCAGGGAATATCTGTTACAGGGCACAGAGCAGAGAGTGCTGCTCACACTCTGGAGAGTGAAAACACTTTTGGAGTTCAGTGGACTGCAGTGCATTATAATTTTCTGGTCCAAGCACAGTGAGCCCAGATTTGCAAAAGTCTTATTTCAGATTTTTTTTCTCTGTTGTATTTAGAGTTTCAGTCTAAGGATGCTTCATCTCATCACATAGCTGCCTCTAATTTATGTTTCCATTTCTTCAGCAATGGTATAAAATAAGCACAATTGTAATTTTTATCWGTCAGCGACCAATGAAAACTTCTGAAATTATCAAAATTGTGATTTCTTTGATTGCAGTAGATTGCCTCAGCTTTACCGAAGACTGTGTGATATCATTTCTACTTATTTCTACAAAGTAACTTTGTGTATCATTTATTCATTTCTAGTAGTGAAAGCCAGGCCTTTGCCTTTCTTAAGGATTAAACCAAATGTTTCCCTTAACTGACAAAATTGTTCATCTGTTTTTTCTGCAAGTTTCCTCGTGAACATGTAATGAAATGCACTCAAAAAAGAGTTCAGTCCTCCAAAGTTGTAAATGCCAATTGTAATCCACAGAGGTGATTTAGAAAAGAAAATAAAACTTACTATCCTCTTCAACCATTTTACACTTTTATCTTTTCTTTGAAATTTATTTGCATTTCAATAAGTTGTAAAGTGCACCTTCTCAAATATGAAATACTCCTAACGAAATTACTCCTAATAGTTCCCTAACTGTGCTTTCTGATTATCAGAGACTCTAGACAYTGGCAAAATGTGTCAAATATGGCTTATTAATTTCAGGTATCTAGTCATGTTTATGAGCCTGAAATCAATACAAGGAGCACGATTTACACAGGTACTGAGTYAGGCCTGGAATTTTAACATTCTCCTGTAAGCCGCATGATAAGGACTTTTGGACAAAATAAAAATTTCATCAACAGTTTCCAGCTTTAGACCCCTAAGCCTTTAAGGCGATTTCAAAAATTGCTTCAAAATTTCAAAGTMATTTGCCAAAAAAATGAATTTTTTAAGTCCTCATTTAGGTACCTACACACGAGGTATTGCACTCTCAGAGATATTGATCTCCCAGAACATCCACTGAGATGAATGAAACCTGGAAGACTGAGCTCCTCTGACAAGCACCCTATTTTAAATGCATGAAAATGTCTTTCGGAGTCTAACTTTTGGGACTCAGGTGCTGAAAATTGTAGTAATCATCTTTACAACCATTTTCCATTCTTTCTGTAGTTCCAGAACCGCTTGAATCATTTACAGTGTGGATGTCCCCAGTCCACTGAGCTTTGTAATGCTCCCAGCCTGTGAGGCAGGGATGCTCACTGGGGTGCTGGGTGGGGTCTGGGAGGGGAAGGAGTGGGGGTGTGTCCCCATTTATTTCCCTCTGATCCCAATAACTTCCCCAGACAGGGGATCTTTAAAGAAAATAAGATAAAGCATTTATGTCAGAGTAGCACTAAAAGCACTTTTTTTTTCCCCTCAGCTTCCTTTCAGCTGCAGAGACTGGCCGGGCTGATGAGAGAAAAGGCTCATGTCATCTGAATAATAATAATTTTCCATAATTKTGGCATTGCTCAGTAGCAGCCAGGGAGAATTGCAGTATTGGTGTAGCCCCATCAGCAGTGAGTGTTACAGACATGCCCCCAGTATCGCAGCGCTGTATCCATCTGTTCGGCATCAGCGCTGACAGGAGTTTAACAGCATTGCAAAGGGTTCTTTGCAATCAGATTAAGATGGTTTTGGCAGCCAAGCGCACGCTGATTCCAAACAGACACAACTTCTAATGARACTCATCCGTGTTTAAATTTCCCAGCTCCTGGCGTGGCCGGTGGATGCTCCAGAGAGCGTCACTGTGGTCACCATCGCTCCGGATTTCCACGGCGTCCACAGCGGCTGCATCACCAACCTGAAGAAATTCACCACCTACTACACCTCAGTGCTGTGCTTCACCACCCCGGGGGACGGCCCTCGGAGCCCTCCCCAGCTCCTGCGCACCCTGGAAGACAGTGAGTACCCGAATTTTTAAATTGCTGTGCTTCAAATTTGACCTCTGGTTCACAGACCCTTTGCAATCTCTTCTCAAGTGACCTCATGTCAGATGAAGACCTCAGCCAGTTTTCCATGGATATTCTTTTAGCCCATGGCAAATATGTGATTTTTTTTTTTCATTGTGGACTAAACCTGGATGATTTTTTTTTTTATATTGATGATTAGCTGAGAGCTCCRTGGTCTGGTTCAGCCAACACACAATGCATTGTTTATGTCTGCGAATCCTTGTGCTCTTAAATCCGTGTTCAGGCACCCAAAAAAATATGAATTGATCTTAGGAACTGAGCACTGGAACTTCCTGTGGAGGTCAATGATTAATTTATGATGGTTTCCTGCTGTTATTCAATATATTGAAGATGTCTGTATCTGTATTATATTGCAAGTGTTTGTGTGAAAGAACCAGGATCACAACAAGGCAGTACCTTTCATTCTGAAGAACTGGAGGCAGGRTGAAATAAAATCAGGAGGATGGTTTCACATATAAATTATTTCCTGCATCAGAAGAAGGTTTGGTGTCTGTGGCCTCTTGTTTTCTCCAGACATATTTGGGCCTAACAAATGCAGGTTTTGTCTGATGCAGATAAATTGCAGTGGCCCTCACAGCCGACTGTGTCCACAGTGATCTTGGCTCTGGCCAGTGCTTTGGGAGCATCACAAGCACTGCTGCACATCTGCAGGTTCAAACCATAATAGAAAGTGTCTAATTCATCCATTAAGATATTGTTTTCAGAAATACTGCTGTGCCTTAATAGGGATCCTTTAGGTTAGTCGGTGTTCCCATAAAGAAGAATCTGGTCACCATTAACATTCACAGGAGTGAGGCTCAAAGTGCTAATCCCATTTTTCACGAGACACTTTTGAAGGAACCTGGAGATAATTGCTTTCCCATGGTTTTTCCTGTTATGGTTGGTCTCCTCTATGTGCTAGAACTGTGCCTGAAGAGCAGGCTGCAGACTTAAAGCAGAAGTGGGAATTTAAGTACCAGAAATCTGTGAGAGCTGCTCATCTGAAATCCAGCTTGTGTCCTGGGGTGAAAGCACGAGAAATGTGCAGCAGGTTCCTGTGTGCACTATCAGCTTTTTTGCCCATTTTCCTAAGGAAACAAAGCTTTAGCCAGTGACGATTTGTAAACGTGTTTTTTGGCTGAGTTCATTTGTCTTCTCCCTCCAAGCAYTGTTGAACCCTGTGGTCAATCTCAGTGAGTGCAGAAGGGTAAGAAACTAAAGACACAAAACTCCTTGGATTTCACAAAAATTAAACAACTGGGAAAAGGAAAAAGACAATTAATATTTCTGCTGAAGGAAAGGCTGCATAAATTAACCTTATATGCATTCCACAAAGTGGGAGAAGGGGCAGAGTCACTGTCCTGTCTCATTGAGATTGTTTTGGAAATGTTTGGCTCACACAACATTCTAAACACAACAAAATCCCATCAGGAAACATCAACCAAGAGAGAGCCAGATTTGTCTTTTCTAGATAATCTGAGACATTTCTTGGTGTGTCCAGCTGTATGCTGCAGGCAGCCTTGGCAGGAGAGATGGGCAGGATTTATTTATTTATTTATTAATCCTTCAGATTTGCTTCCCTGGGTTTTCACAGTGATGGAGAAATTTCATGCAGGATGGTTTAATATGTCTTGGTGGAGAATTTGTTGAATCTGAGTTGCTTCAGGGTTTATATGGTGGGGAAAAAAGATTCAAAAGGCCTGTCCTTCATGATCACAGGTGATAATTTTCTCTCTGTATAGCCAAGTTAGGCAATGCTTTAGAAAAACGGGGTGTTGGTCAAATAAAAGCTGACATCCAGTCAGAAGTGTCCTGGCCTGGCCTGGAGTCRCCTCCACCTGATGGCATTAAAATTGGGCTGCACCTGCAAGGGCGGACAGGAGCAAAGCTTTGTGACTGTGTGGTTTCCATGTCTGCAGATCCGTGGTCCCACACAGTGCATCATTCCATGCTCTTGTTGGGCATTCCTGGGATCGCTGTTGGATCAGCAGTTCTTCTGTAGTGATTTGACTACTGGGTACTGCAGAATGGATTTGGAAATCTTCCTCACCGGGACTGCAGAATTGCAAATGGGAGTGTAGCTGACCTACTGGCAGGGTTTGGACTCTTTTTGTCATAGCTGGAGGGGAATGAGAGACTGGACTAAATTGAAGAGGAAACAAAACATGAAATTGCAGAGGAGAAATTGCCAACTGATGTCAGTGGAGCTGGAGGATACTCGGGCAGGGATCCAATGACACAAGCACAGTGAATATAAAGTGAACAAAACCTCCTTTTTCCAGTACATCGATTGAGGACAGAGCAGCATTTGGATCAAAAATCAGTCAGGTTGTCTTCCTTGAAGATCAAAATTGAGGGAGGATGGCATATTCTTGACAGTCATTCCATTTTATGCTCTTTCATTGCACACTGGGGACYTGAAATTTTTAAGAGCTCTTGAGCTACATCATAAAAACGCTTTAAAAAAGTTTCACACACTTGTATTCATTTTACAGAAGACAGTTGCCATTATGTTGGACATTTTAGAGTTGTTTTGAGGGAATTTATCCAASCAGTGGCTTGTGACTCTGCCCTTGCTGTGACCTTGCATAGGGAAAAGGCTCTTTGCAAGTGAGGGGATTGCTATTGGTGTTGCTGCACAGGAGATTGCAGGTGAACACCTCACAGGTATCCTTGAGGGAAAACAGAAAATGCTGTCAGATCTCCACACAGCTGGGATGACAACTGGGTGAAATAATTGACATGATGATGGCCGGCATGTTTCTTCCCACCTTGCACTGTCCTCTCACCAATTTCAGCCTCCCTTGGCCCTGGCTCAGGGTTGCATTTCTCCATCCCTAACCTTGCCTTGGGAATTAAATCACAGTTAAGTGGGTTCACCTATTAACAGCTTCCCCTTTCTGATTTCCAGAGCCAGGAGCAGTGGGACACCTGAGTTTCACCGAGATTCTGGACACCTCGCTCAAGGTCAGCTGGCAAGAACCTGTAGAGAAAAATGGCATCATCACAGGTATSAGCTGCTCTCTCTGTTTTTATTTGTTTAATTCTGTGTGTGTGGGGTGGGATGTGTTGTTGCAGTGAAAAGCTGTTTGTGTACTGCAGCATTTAGGGAGAATTTGGGCTATTGCTGATTTCCTGGCCCCTCCTCTGGGTAATTGAGATGTCACCAGGGAGTGTTGCACGAAGTACAGCTCCAATTACTGGCAGCTCATGATTGTGGTCACTRGAAAGGCAGTTTGTGTTAGAATTCAGCTCCCCACAGGGTTTCTGGTCTTGTTAAATCTTCCATGACCTCCACCTGCATTACTGAATTTTTGGAAATTTGTGAGACCGTTCTTGGCCTTTGCCCCAAGGGTGGGGGGTCCCTACGTGGGGGTCCCCACAGCTGCAAAATCAGGATTGGCTGTGCTGAATTTTGCAATCAAAACCAAGCCTGAAATCAGTAGAATCCTTCATCTGTGATCAAGTGGTCTGGCTGTGGGCTGCACGACAGAATTTGCATGTCATTACTTAATCTGCTATAAACCATCACAAGGGTTCAGAACTCTCTTGTTTCCCTTTGATGAGGCTGCCATTTGACAAGCTATTTATCTATTTACTGTATGCCACCGTACACACAACAGCAGCAACTTCATTATWTTTCATAAAGGAAGCTATAAATACTTGAGGAAACCTCTAGTTCTTATCAACAGAGGCAATATTGTTTTCAGATGGAAAACTATTGCGGTTGAACAGGATGGACATTCCATTTAACAAAGGCTTTCAAGGTTTTGAAGCACAAAAAAAAGCTCCCAGATTTTAAATTACTGGAGGTAGTTGGGAAGGGAGAAAATCATTTCACGTGGATCAAAGTATTTTGGGTCTTGAGCATTAAAATGTTAAATTTTTTTTTTAATTGTGTTGCATTTTAGGGATTAAAAAAACCAGATTTTCTGACCCTTGACCATTGAAATGTATCAGTCTAATTTCCTGAAGCATTTTAACTTTGACACGTGTCATTATTGGGATAGGATTTCCCTTGTTAGTGTGTCTGTGCCATGCACTGTTTGTATCTGTGTGTTCTGAGCTGTTTGCAGTGGGTATGGACTCCTCATGCAAATCATCCTCCTGCCTCTCCACCAAGGAAACCTCCCTGAAATATGCACTGATTTAAGTGGTTTGAGAATAGAAACTAATGACTACTAAAAGCAGAGCACTATTGATTCAGTGAGTATGGCCAAAGCCTTTCAAGTCCAAGTGCTTAAATTTAGGAACCTCCATCCAGGATGATGTAATACGGATCCTTATTAAACATCAGGTAGCAGCTCTGTGCTTGGTATTGCAGAATTACTTCACTAAAAACAAACTGCTCCCTCCCAGAACGAGTGAAACATGGTGGAACCAAACAATGGGCTGCRTTATATTTGGGGTGAATTGTTTTGGAAAGAATTAACTGAGGAAATTCTCTTATTCAGGACAAAACACCAGTGTGAAAACGCCCAGCAGAGTTTATAAGGAAAAAGAAACCTGCTTAATGATGCAAATTGCATTTGGGATAGGAGAACGGCAAAATTGTTCATGCCCTGAGCGTCTCAAAGGTTTAGAGAGGGCTGCTTGGAGAYCTTAGTGCTCAGGGAGGCAATTATTCATCATTTCTGCTCATTGATGTCTTTACTGCACCTTCTTGTTCCTTGCACGGGTGCTGGGAGGAGGGAAGCACGGAGAGGGTGCCCRGCAGCCAACCTGCTCTGGGAAATTGCCCATTACTCTTGCTGTAAATCTCAGTATCTTCCTCGTTCCCTCAGTAAACATTGATTTATGAGGATCTGGATGTGGATGGACAGTTTGTGATTGGGTGTAGTGCTCTCGTGTAGAGAATTTACTCCACATCAACAGAAAATTATTTCTGAAACTCCTCTGGTCATTAGTTCCTGTTAGGCAGCGTTTTGTGGAGTGCCAGAGCGTGGGGGAAGGATCTGTGGCACCTTCCCTGTCCTCACTCACACCAGAGCCAGAGGAAACCCTCTGGAAAATCTGTCTGCCCTCCCCACGCCTGTTTCTGGCAGAGATCACATCAGTAACACAKGGAGCGTGTTCTCAGCAGCCACACGGTCCAGAATCCTGCCCCTCTGCCAGTCACTGGGGCTCAAATGTTACTTGGGGGTGCAGTTGTTGCTGTTCCTTTCCTTCAGCATTTTTTTCCTGTGTTTGTTATGCCTGATTRCGTTTGGCTTCGTGTCTGCTTGCTGTGTATGTACAGATTTTCTGTTCTCATCTTTTATATGACTGGAATTTAACTATACATTGGGGACTGAAATCCCYGACAGTAAATGTTGCCTCTTTTCTTTTTCTTCAATTTACACAGAAACTCAGGACATTTTTTTCTGGTGAATGTCTTTTTTTTGCTTTTTTCAAAAAATAAATACATAGGGACTATGTGCCTAATGGGCGGGAAAGCTGGGTCTCATCCTGTGGTCACAAGGGAGAAGAGATAAAATGTCCAAAGAATAATCACTAACATTTGATGTATAACCTAAGCTTATCCAGATGGGAGACGAGATATCTCAATCACTGAAGATTGCCTGGTGCATGCTGAATGACACTTTCTATTGTCAGTAAGCAACAAATGGATGGAGGGAGCATTAAAAGTCCCCTGCTTATCTTGCTCCGGTTATTTATTGTCTGGAACAGACTGCACCCACAGCTCTTGAAAGAAAAGGGTGTTTGTGATGGTCCTTCTGTTTGCAGCTCCTTCATGCCTCTCCACCGAGCACCAAATGCTGGGGACTGTCAGCCCCCACCTTTCTGCTCATCCTCTGTTAATTCAGGCAACAGAGTCCTTAAATTTTGTCAAAATCTTCCTACAGGTTACAATCCCATCTGTGCTGCATCAACTCTGCTCTGGCAAATGATTCTTAATCCTTTCCAGAGAGAATCAAAACACTGCAATGTTTCCAAGACRTCGGTAAATTACTGAGTTAATTAATTCCCACTCACTTATTTAAAACTGGTTCCAGATGAGCGTTCAGGAGCTTTTTGCCTTTCCCCTCTGTAGGGCAAAGTCAGAGGAGCATTTGTGGTGTAGCTGGAATTGTTGAAGCATCACTTCCCTTTATCGCTGCCCCCTCACCTGAAACATAATTAGTGACTGYGTGAGCACACTGAGCCCATTTTCATGCAAAATCAGGTTAAGATGAATCTCTGTCAGTGATGGCAGCTCACAAGAGAGGACGGAGAACATCTCTCACCTCTCAAACTCCTTCAGACATATTTGTCTCACCATGCTCTTAGCTCAGGAGATGACGCCTTCTTGATGATTAATACCATGAGGGATTTTGCTACGTCAATTCAGATATGTTAATCAGCTTATCATGTCTTTTTATTTTTTAAAAAATTGRGGGGAAAAAAAGCCTCAAGCCCACCAACTGGTCTGAATTCTTCRTCTTAGATGATGGGAACAGGAACCCAGTAGGGAGTTTCTCTAGCCAGTTTGCCTCGTGCATGGTTCACTCAGTGGGATTCCTTTCTGTTAGTCCTTTTCACTCACTTCAATTTCACAGGCATTCAAGAGCTATGTGTATTTTTTTTTTTCACCTCTGAGTCAAATCACAAAGAAAGCTGCAATCAAGCAAACTTTTCAGACAGGCTCTCTGGGGACTGGCACAGCGAGGTTCACATGGGTTCAAATGAGAATAAAGTGGGACTGGGCAGGAGGAGGACGAGCAGATTCGGAGGTAAAATTGAGCGAATCAGACAGTGGAAAGTTTCAAAAGTTCTTGGAAGGCAAGTGGTTATCAAAGAGATAAAAAGGAAAACCTGGATATGATAGAAGAATAATATGGAGGTCAGGGCAGGTGCAGCTTTGGACAATGCATTGGCTCCAAGATGGTTTTGAAAGAAAGGATAATGATTCACCCTGCTGAAGGATTTGTGCAAGGAACAAGCGGTGGGGAGTAGAGGTTTTTCAGTTCCTAGAAGATTCCCACAATGTTCCTTCCTGATTGTTACTGTCAGATTTCCAAGTATTTCTAGACAGACAGCAGTGAAGGTTACTTCAGCCTGCAAAGGGAGGAGCCCGGCTAAGCACAGAGAGATTTCTAATTAGATATTCCAGTAGGTGTTATATTTTCCAGTGTTTTTTCCTATTTGATTCAAAGAGCTCACAGAATGCAAGTTCAGTTTTGTGGCAGGTTATCCCCACATTTCCAGGCCGTTTTAGAGCAAGCRTAGAAAAAAAAAAGGCAGAGTGTTGAGACCTCATGTCGTCCTGATAGGAAGATGATGCCTCATAGGGTGCCTGCATCAATTGTTTATTGGAAATAACAACATTAGAAAAATGCTTGTGTGTTTTAGCTGGTGTTTACTTCAAGGAGAGTTTTCTTCTGTTTATGAAAGTGACCACAAGGAGCGGAATAAGGAACAAGGATCCAGCACTGACCGCAGGCACGCCCAGGGAATTCTCTGGGTTGCTGTATGGGCGCTGGCAGGAGAGCTGTGTCMCCTGACCTGTGGTGCTCATTTTGCAGGGTACCAGATCTCCTGGGAGGTGTACGGCAGGAACGAGTCCCGCCTGGCCCGCACCCTGTCCAACAGCACCCTGGAGTACAAGATCACGGGGCTGTCRTCCCTCACCACCTACACCATCGAGGTGGCCGCCGTCACCGCCCAGGGCAGCGGCTGGGTCACCTCCTCCACCATCTCCTCTGGAGTGCCCCCAGGTTGGTGAACCTGCAGGAAACAAAACAAAATGTGCTGGTTTTTTATGCTTTTGTGTTCCRAAGGTCACAGGTTACGTCAGTTCAGCAGTAATAAAAATTATTTTATTTGTAAAGCGTTGAAATTCTTCCTGGAAATTAAATTTGATTTTTGGAACAGACTGAAATGTTAACGTGGAGACATTTGCAGTTTGAAATTTCCAGGAAGCTGAGGCTGTTTAATACAAACACAAAAAAAATTTGTAGGTATGACAATGGAATGGACAAAGTAATAAAGTGGATACAATACTGAATCTCTTGACATTTACAAAATGACATCAGAATGGAGTCTGAATCAATTCATAAGGTGTTGCTTTGGGGGAAGAAATAGAGTTTGGGTGATATTAAAGGGGAAAGGATTTTCCTTGTGCAAGTAGTATAGCTTATGTCAACTATGAGTGTTTCCCTTGTACAGTGAAACTAAAATCTTATTTACAAGAATTTGAAGTTGTGCCTGATAAAAGATTTGGGAGGAGGCAGTTCTGTCCCACATTGTCTGAGTTACCATTCGGGCACCTGTACATTTCCCCTTTTTGTACTTTGTTTTTAAAATTTTACACTCTGCCTCATCCAGTACAAAAAGCAAACTGAACACCCAATTCACACCTCAAATAAGCAGTTTCAGTTAATATATTGGKTATAGAAGTAGAATTTTCTGAAGTGGAGCAGTTATTGTTCATCACCGAGGGAATCTAGCTTTTCCTYCTCAAGTATTTTTGAACTTTTCTGTATGTCCTAAAGTACATTTGCCCTTCTTTTCCCTAATCATAGGTAATTGTGACAAGCTGTAGACTGGATCAATGCCATGATATCTGATGGCAGCATGCCTGCCAGATTAACAGCATTATCCCACTTGGGCAGGGTTMGTTTATCGATCCTGGTTCCCACAAATGTGAAGTAAAAACCAAGAAATGCTGGGTATTGTTGCATACTTGAAATAGGTGCCAAAAACCTGCCCATTTTTGGCTTGTTGCATTTGCACAGAGTGCAGCRTTTTCATAAAATTACRRAATGGTTTGGGTTGGAAGGGACCCGAAAGATAATTTAGCTCCAACCCCCTGCCATGGTCAGGGACACCTTCCACTAGATAATTACTGATGATAATAGTTATTTCCATTTGTTATAARTGCAGGTAAGCATTGAGAATTTATTCTAAACATTTGGTATTTAATCTCTTTCCTGGATTTGCTTTTGTTGTTACTTCAGATGATATTAAAAATGTAAGTGCCACTGTAATTTTGACTGATGGGAGGCAAAAATATGATTGAAACTGCAGATTTTTCCTTGCAGGAGGCCACCCTCTTCATTTACTACAGGAATTAAAAAAAAAAAAAAAAAACAAATCCTCTACTTTATTCAGACATCAGAAATACCCTGGAAAACCCAGCTATTATAGGTCAATATAAGTATACTACCCAAAACTTTGAGTATTTTTTAAATTATTAGTTGTATGTCCTCTAATATTTTAACTATTTATTAATTTTTTTTWATTTTAATWCATAAAAATTATTGTCACTTWATTYTGGGGAAACAGAAGTACAGTGTAATTAGGTAACTTGGCAGACCTGGAGCTGGGAAGTGCCTTCCCCCCAGGACCAAMAGGTTTTGTTCATTAGGAAGCTTCTCTACAATAGCACCTGTGATTCTGTAAATGGGCTCTTTCTTTTCTCATTTGATCTGTAACGATGTGGTGCAGAAATAGCAATGYTGTGTGTGATACTCTGCCAAAAAGAAAAGAAAAATAAGCACAATTGGGGCAAAAAGAGCACTTTTCTCTGTGGTTTTTTGTGTTGGACACTGAATCTCAGCTTATGTTACTGGGTCCTAGATGAAGAGTTTTACTTTTTTTTTCACTTTACTTTTCTGTTTCTCCAGAACTTCCAGGTGCTCCCACCAACCTGGTGATTTCCAACATCAGCCCTCGCTCTGCCACACTTCAGTTCCGCCCAGGATAYGATGGCAAAACCTCCATCTCCAAGTGGATCGTGGAAGGCCAGGTATGGYCCTGACAAAATTCTCTGAATGAAGTTTCTGAGAGGGTAAAAACAGCCTGACTAATGACCTGCTGTTGGGATTTCTGTTTTTGTTTAGCTTTGGACCAGAGCTCCTCTGTAAATGGCCTGGGGTAGCTGTCCAGCGGGGTTCTGGGGATGTTGGGAGTTTGAGAGGCTCAGCTGAGAAATTTCTGTGTCAGCCAGGGAGAAAAGGGTCAGATGAATGCTGGAACTTCTGTTCAAAGGAACAAGAGAAAAATGTGATATATTATATATATATATATGTTTTTGAGAATGCTTATCCTTTAAATAATTCACGTGGGTTTTTGTAAAGCTGATTCRTTTATGTTCAGAAGAACACCATAAACAGCACACACAGCAGAGCTTTTGTCCATCCATTTATTTTAGGAAGGATTTGAAACTTGTGTTTAGGTTCTRTGAGGTGTCTTTTCAAAAGTTGGGAATTATTATCTCATAAGATTCAGAAGTATAGGAAGAATTGCACTGAGCAGTAAAGATATCATTATTCATGAAATTGAGTGTATTTTTCTATCTTGTAATGGAATACACCCAGGTTCTCTATCCAGGCCTCTAGATATGAATAGGATGAATTCTCTTCTTCATCAGTTTTAAACAATATCCCTCTTTCTGCTGTCATTATGCCTTGGAGGAGTTATATATTCCTCATTTGTTCTCCTGACAGATGAGCTTTGCTTCTCCCTTTCCACCCACAGATCTTTATAAATAATATAATCTGTTTTTAAGACCAAATGTTGGACTTCTTAAATCACCGTCACCACTTAGACATGTTGATACAATCGCTTCACTTGGTAATGAGATTGTTGTGAACAAGTTGGTGCATTTTGTGCCATTTATATCCACATTATGGCATATTACAGAATTAAACACCAAAATCCAATAATATGGTGGCTTAGCACATTCTGAGGAGCATTTTCCTGCTGGAACACCACATCACTATTGCTAGGAAATTGTTAATTCAGTGAGTGRCAGAATGCTGCTGAAGTGAAGCAAATTTGGATGCTTTAAAACTGCAGTGATAATTACCATGAAGTTCATCTGCATCCTTGAGAGCCCTGGGTACAAACAGTGGTTTGAGCAGTCCTCGGTGTGCAGGGAGGGAAGGGAAGGTCTYGTTCACAAACTCTCACCAATATCTCATGCATTTCTAGAAAAGTCCAGGGCTTCATGGTTCTGATAGATTGAGGAATTATTTGCTCCTTTTGGGGAAGGACAGCCAAGTCCTTGTGGAGTCTGGGCAGTGCTTTTAACCACAGCAGCCCTGTGAGTTTCTCCTGCACCTCATTTCACTGCTCAGCTTCAGCACAACAAGAAATGTTGCTCCTAAGGGCTTTCAGGAAAAAATAAAACTTCTTGCTCACCTGATTTTCATGAATCAGTTCAGGTGTGCAGAGAAATTGGTGAGTCCTTAAGGATATAGCAAATCCTGTTTCCAGGATGACAGCTGCATATAATCCTTTGTTCACAGCCCCTTTCTGCCAGCAGTCCTTTCAAACTCTTTCTCTCTGAAAGTGCAATTTCACAGCACTTTCAGCCAATCTAAACCAGAGCTCTCSTTGTCCTGCTCCTGTTCCCTCTCCCCATCCCACTTTCCAAGGCTTTTGTCCTCCTGCCTCCTCTGTGCAGTGACACAGGATCAGACCCRGAGCTGCTGCGAGCTTTGATCCCACCAAGAACAAATGAGTTTCAAACAGATCAACTCTGCAGAGGCTGTGTGTGATCAAAACATCCCTGTGAGGGGAAGGGTGTGAACATGGCACTGGGAACAGAGATAGGGGCAAGTCCACCTTTCAAAGAGCCCCAAACTTTTGCCAAATTGCTGTCAGTGACCCCCCAGTCTCCATTTCTGCCTTTCATGTGGTCTGTTCTAAACTGGGATATGTCCGTGCTGGGGTGCAGGCTGCTGTTGCAACATCTGTATTTTCAGATGGACAACCATAATTGCTCCCTAGGACTGCGTTGGATTGAAGGCCAGTGGCTGTGCAATACTGAAATGGAGGGAGGRTTTTTGTCCTTCTGGAACTTTCATTCACTGACCCATGTACAGCTTTTAATAGCAGTGTTAAGTGTTTCATGCCTTGGCATTAAATTAAAAGCCACTTAAGGGGTGGTTTTTCACATTCTGATTTTAAAGCTGATGGCATTGCCAAGGGACAGGATGACATTTAGCTATAAAACACTAATCTGTGAGTTGGGCACTTCATCTGAGTCCCTCCCCCTCTGTAAGCTGGGCAAAACCTTTGCTTTGGACATCCCTGACAATTCTGACTCTTCYCTCCCATCTCTACTGGGAATGTTCCTTTCACTCTCAATGTCTGAGTCCTTGCAGACAAAATTCAGCTGTTTTATATTCACACACACAACCAACCTGCCACCAACGTGTTTTTCTTCTTTGTTCYTTTATTTGGCAGAAAGCTTCCTTGGTGAGGGCAGGTCTAGAAAACRTTCCAAGTGCTCCAGCTTGGCTGAGAGCCATTTTTGAAGTCTGATMCTTCATGAACAATTTGGATGAGAAACACAGCTGGGAATTCCAGCTGACGTGAAATTTTGTGCATCTGGCCTTGGTTTCTGCTTTTTGTGCCTGGGTGTAAATTCATGGGAGCCACTGTGGAACTAATTCTCAATTATGTCAATGAACATGAGAGGAGATCAAGTCTTTAAGAGTTTAATATTGGTAGATACTGAAATATCAAGCGTTAAAAATCCCATTTCTGTGTTTCTAGTGAAGGTACAGTCTGTACCTTTGAAGGGATTTTTTTAAAATCACTAGATTGTTTCTTTTCCATTTTTTTTATCTRGACTCAGGACTGGAGGWAGCTGGATTTCCAAACAGAGAACTACAAAAATAAACCAATACCATTTAAAAAAACCTTTTTTTTTTYCCTATTRCACAGAGTATAATCTAAAGAGAAGAGGCTCAAATGTAATATAAAGGTTCTACTGACACTTGTTCTGAGGGACCAGCAGTCCCCCTGCCTCATGGCATTGACACTCACAGGTAACTTGTTCCTCCATCGAGAATTTCAGTAAWTCCTTCCAGCCATCCTGTCCTCTCAGATTCAGTTTGAGGATATATTGCAGACACATTTTTCAGCAATTTTCAGCCAGGGATGACTACGAATCCCTGCTGGTGTTCGTGTAGTTTCATGTTTGCACTCTGTGCCTGTTGCAATCCAGTTTCTTATTTTTCTTGTGTTAGATTTTTCCTGGGGTTTTGTCAGGAGAAGTGCATAAATGGATCATAAAATGATTTGGGTTGGTAGAGACCTTGAGGATCATCCASTTCCAACCATCCTGACTGTGCCTTGGAGGGTGCTCTGTCCATACTATGGAGCTGATTGCAAAATTTGAGATAACTTCTGCCCAGTTTGGTGTGTTTTTGTGGTGATTAGCATTATTTGGAGGCAGCAGAAGACATGCAGAATGGTTGAAAACCATTTCTGAAGAGGTATCACATTTCCTGGAGCCATAAATGTATGGGCTATTACGGAGAGTTTTTGCTTAAAGCCTTTCTGCTGTTTTTAGAGAGATTTTTGTATGAATGTCATGGTGAGMAGGAGCAGAGTTTCAAAGTGGTAAAACCTTTAAAGTATTATCTCTGTGTTCCCTCCTAAAGCTGTGAGTTGGGAAAGAAGCTGCAAGTTTTACCATGAATTTGTCTGGTTTTGTGGRTGAAGTCAGTGACCCAGATAGGATTCATCCATTGCACCAGGTGATTCTCTCGGTGTCGTTTGCACTTCGGAGCTGGTAAATAAAGTGTCTGAAACTCTGACAGTTTTATGCCTTTGACAATCTCTAAATCAAAAATGGCTGAATCGATGTAAGGATTTAGCAAGAAAAAAAATTGCACCCRGGCTGACATCCCGTGAACCGAATTTCTCCCAGAGCGATTTCAAATGTGTGAGTTATGGACCTCTAAAATGAAAACTCTTGACACATCTTGAACTATAGTAGGACACAGGGTACCTCTATAATGTACAAAAGCGTGGTGATTTCCTTTTCTGCAGTTAGAACTTAATAACTGAAATTTTAGAGGCATTGCTGTCTTATACAAATGAATTTTTCATTCCAGATTTTAAATTTTGGGTTTTTTTTTTTTTTTGAAGTTGTATTTTGCAACTTTGCTCATGCAGTGCATTCCATCAGAAAACGTTGAGTCATTTTATAAAATACGTAACGTTTTCCTTTTAAGGAATGGAGAAACAAATGCATGGAGAAGTAAAAGGTTCTGCTATCACTTCCAATATTGTTYTATACAGTCTCATTTCAGCAATAATAAAGGAATAAGCCCTTTGATTGGTTGTGTTGCCTTGGGAGCAGCTGAGGGATGGGAATGAATCCATGCTAAGCAGTGATGGCTGATGGTTATCGAGCRTTCTMTGAGGTGTCTCWGGGCACAGAGGTGTTTTGGTTGTGSCAKTCCTGGGGTCCCTGGGGGCTSTGGYCCCATGGCACAGAGAGCAGGGAAGATGCCGAGTGCATTCCTCGAGGAGTTTTTATGCTGGTGGCAACAGAAAAGCAGTTGGTGCCTCATCTGCCTCCCAAAACAAAGCACCCACGAGCGTGTGTGATCTGTCAGCAAACACCATCCTGCTCTGAAGTGTGCATACACTCTTAGCCAAAAAAACAGCTACAAGAAAGGAGCCTTTAACTTCASTTGATGTTCTGCAGAGCAGCTCAGAGTGGGCTCTCTTGCCCCTCAAAGGACTCTTTTATCCCAACCACTGCCCGTGGTTCTTTCTGCCCCGTGGGAATCCCTTTGTACTCTGRTTCTTGAAACTGATACGTTTCCTCTGATCTGACATCAGAGTGTTTCAGCAAAAATAATTTCCTTTTCYTTCCAGAGCCTGAAACTTGGAATTTGCTATAGGTTTTGGGGAAGTTAGAAATACAAAGTCCATTGCTGAAGGTTTTCTTCTAAGGTTAACTTTCTAAAAATACATACATATAGATATATGTATGTTAAATAAATTAATAAAACTTCTTTTGAGCAACATGGACCTAGTACAAGATCCTTAATGTTTCCACCTTTGCAGCCCACCAGGAAATGTCTCACTGAATCAATGTCAGCCCTGCTGGGCCATGTGGTCCTTAATGTGTACTAATGACCTGCCTGCTCTGCACAGCAATTACAACCTGTGGACTTTTTTATTATTATTATTTTGTTGGGCAAGAAATATTTTAAAAGGTTCTTACTGCTCTTAAAATACAAAAAAAAAAAGCAAGTTAGTCACCACTGGAGATTATTTGCAGCCTTCAGAGCACTGTGGATTGTTGCTATACAATTACTGCAGCTCTTGGAGGTGAAGCTGTTAAGTGTAAGACCTGCACAAATAAGCTTTTACTGTAGACTTTCTACAGTATTAATAGAAAACTTATTTAATAAAAAGTGCTGTTTCCTTGACTGAAATCAACCCTCTCATCCTTTCTTTGTGTAGGGTTTTTTTTTGTTTTATTCTCTTTATCAACTCTTTGTTCTCCAGGTTCAGTTTAGGGATGTTCTGTTTTGCCATGCAAACTTGTTTCAGCTTGTTTCCCTTGAGCTTCTATATCCATGGGCTTCACTACAATTGATGGAGCTTGGTTAGGACTGGGAATTTTAAAAGGCCCATAATCTTCACTACCATCTACTTTAGATGTTGTTTAGTGTGTGGCAGYGATCTTAATCCCCAACAAGACTGAAAGGCCCATCAAGACCTGTTCAGCCCCATCCTCCATGGAATCAGTKCTGTGCTGGGAAGATCAGAGAGGCTTCTTTCCACAGTGCAATGCAGAACTTATTTCTTTGGCCTAATTTTCTTTTTGTCATTTCTTCATGCACAAACATAAATATGCAGCACATCAAGTCCTGGGTGAGCGAAGAACTAAAACATCTATAAATAAATCAGGCTGCTTCTCCTGAAGGGAGGGAAAAAAAAAAGAAAAGAGTGAATGAAACCTAATTTTCTATTTGAAGTACTCGGGATATGCAAGATACTTTGGGCTGTGGTGCCTATCGAGTGTTTGACAGCGTCTGTGGCTGTAACTCGTACACAGAACTTGCAAGGGATCTGTTTAAAAAAGATTAAAGGAAAGAGCTCTTTACACAGTGGGTTGTGAGCTTCTGGAATGTGTTGCCACARCAGCCTGTGGGAGCAGATAGTGTCAGTAGGTTAAAAAAGGATAAGGTRTCTTTGTGGATGTTGAGTGTGTGAATAGACACTGAAGGGGAGCAGCTGCCCTGTCAGGTGCCCTCTGACATCCTTCAGCCCTTGACTGTGGGTGCCAGGGCAAGGGAGTTGGGCTCCACCTGCCCTTTGTGGCTGGGTTGGGCTATCAGAATGTGCTCAGTGCTTGCTAGGGAGTTATTCCAGGGGCACTGCCTGAGCTCTCCTGGTTTTCAGCAAGTTATAATCTCCAAAATGAAGCCCAGYCATCCACCTCCTCTTTTTCCCCYTTCTTCACWCTCCTCCTGTGGCTYTCAGGCACAGCCCTGCCCACGGATSCTGCATCTTCCAGGTCAGGCTCTGGCCTTTCTCTCCTTCCCTGCTGGCTTCTTTTTAAGTCYGAATTCATCTTCATTTAATCTCCAGAAGCTGCATGGAAAGCAATGCTCAATTCTCATCACTGTTTAAACTCCTCTAACACCACAGCTGAGGGCCCATGTTGGGYAACATGTTGTGATTAATTAATACAAAGGATTGCACATGGAAAAGTCTGGTCTAAGTGCAGAGCAGCAGATGAGGTTAAAACACTTTTGTTCTTTGACTTTGTTCTTGTTTCCTCTGTCTTCATTTCCATGGCATTTTGCCTCCATTGAGACTTATTTAGTATGCATCAGTTCCTGCAAGTTATTATCAAGGCTATTTTTCATTCTCTTATATTACTACTTGATACTTTTGTATTGTGGCAGGAAGATTGAACAGGGTATTAKCCYTCTCATGGTGTTTTTTCTGGAATGGATCTTATCACAGGATCCAGTGAAGTCCCATCAGGTACAAGGAGACTTGGCTAACTTGGCTGTGTTTTCTCTTTACAAATTACTAGTGCCTCAGACAGTAATTTAGTATTAACTGGATAAAATATGTTTAACAGCATTTGTGCTTCCACTGCTGGGATGACACACCATTGTACAAGAGGTTATACATATTTATTTATTTATAAATATATACATATTGTGTTCCTTCTTACCTTGTACAGGTTGGTGTGCTGGGTGATGAAGAAGAATGGGTGACTCTTCATGAGGTGGAGAATGAACCTGATGCTCAGATGCTGGAGGTGCCAAACCTCACTCCTTACACTCATTACAGGTAAGAACAGCAGGTAATTAGCTGCAATGTGGAAAAAAATTGAGTAAATAGAAGCATGGAACAGCTTTCCTTATCAGAAACATCTGGCTGGGTTTTATAATCTGAGCAAAAGGGAAAAGCTTTGCTGTTTTCATAGGTTATAGTTAAAATTACTAATCTGATATTGTTAATTGTAGTTTGCATACAATCCAGTTGATGACATTAAGAAGCAAATTCAAGTGCCCAGTGAAATGCTTTTATAAGTAACTGCTATCCTGTGACTTCCCTCCCTGAAGGGAGCTCCGGTGGAACATCAGCCAGTGACAAATCAATTGTAGTTAAACTGGTGCAAASCTGTAATTACATATTTGCATCAGTTTAAACACCGCTTTATTGATTTAACTTAATTTGGTGATATCAGTTAGATGAAACCTTTGTTTATAAGAATTTACCAAGTTAAGCTTAATAGATATAAGCAAAGCCTAAAGTGATTGAGGTGACACTGCATTGTGGGTGCACCCCAGTTAAACAAGATTGATTTTTAAATCAATCCAATCCAGGCCATGCCATGGTATAGACAAGATTGGAGAATCTGAGCTACTCAACCTTAATAGAAAATACTTTCATGATCCAGCTTGTTAATGTAGAGGCTGGTGGAAGGGTGATCCAGTGTTAAATCAGCTCACTAGAAACTTGTACATTTTGTGCTGGCTGAAGGGGCTATTAACTCACCCATGTGCTGTTGTAAGCCAGGAGTAGGTGCAACCAAGGAGAGCTCATGTAATTTACAACAGACTCAGTRCTGGCACGTTAATTCTCTTCCCTTGGTCACAAACCTAGGAACATATTGAATTTCTCACTAACTCTCCACTGAAGTGTTTTAAACCCCATCTTCCAGAGCTAAATGTTTTACTAAAAGGTCTTTGAAAATTTTTTTGGARCTTGAGCAGAGATTTCTAGTGCAGAGGTTTAGGGAAATTATCTTCAGGTTAAGAGGATTTTGCTCTCCTCATAAAGGTGGATCCTTAGGGCTGAAAAGGCAGGGGTGAGCAGTGAAGTGCAGKTTGTACCACAATTCCAGTTTCATTATCCATGAAGAATAAGGAAAACTTGCACACTCCATACCCAGCCAGGTGTATGGAGAGACATCTTTGGGATAGCAAATAATGAAGGAGAGTATGAGAAATTTGGGGTGCTTGTTTTTTCCCAGTTATCAAACTTAATGATTTATTTTATTCCTACATCTCATTTCTCTCTTGTATTTATTTAACTCTGGAGTGATCCCAGTTATGCTGAGATCTTTCTCACATCCAGTTTCCCTTTGATTTTYTTTTTCTTTTTAAGGCAGCTCCTTGAATTTTGCCTGGTAGGAGCTTTTTCAGTTTTAATTCAGTGTTGAACAATTTTATACAAATTTTCAAAACTTAGAAAGCTGTTGCCAAATCGATTTGCTGTCCCCTGGTCAGCTTCAGTCACTGCTCACTGAGGAAATGCACGGTGAGAGCTGATTATCAGAGCACATCTTTACAGGCCATTCTTTTCTGTATTTTGGGCCAATGTTTGAGAGTGAAATCAGGGCAATATCTGCTTCATTTGTTTCCTTCAGTGCTCTTTGGAGGGAGATCAGAGCAGGTAAATAAACACTGCTGCATTGACTGGCTCATCCTTTCCCCARGCTCAGTCATTAGGTCCAAAAATCAAGAGTTTAATAAGAGCAGGTCACGTATTTCTGTGCAAGTGCTGGGTGCTTCCAATTGCTTGTGATGGGTGAGAGTATCTGAAATGTACAGCACATCTTAATTACGTGGTGCTCCTCGTAAAAAAGATTTCCCTAAATCTTTTGTGACCCCATAAGGATTTCTATTGTAGAAGAGATGGTTTCAAGCAGACAGGGTATTTTTTAAAGATGCATATCCATATTAAATAACTTAATCTTTCTTGTGCAGGAAGGCTGAAAATGCAGCACAGGGATAAATCAGCCTCTTTCAACRAGTAATTGAGGGGAAATGTTATCACCAGTGTATTTTTTATATTGACAGGGAATGAGACTATCCAAAGTCTGATATTTTAATACCTYTTCTGAATGTATTGTATGAGCATCGCCAGAGAAAATCACTTACTGCCAGCATAAGCTCATCAGGCTTGGTATAATTAACATAAATTTCTCACACAAATACCTAAGTTTCTAATAGACCCTAAGCTAATCTCATTTTCATTTTTTAAATACCTGAGAGGATCCGAGAGCAGTTACCATCAAACGTTCAGCAGCGAATGCAAGGGGGACCCGTGTGCAGCGACCTTGGCGGAGCATTCAGAAGGCCCCTAATTTGTATTTTTCCATCCCTCCTCGCGGCCTGGAGAAGTGAGGGAGCTCAGAAACCCCTAATCTGTATTTTTTCCATCCCTGCTTGTGGCCTGGAGAAGTGAGGGAGTTCAGAAACCCCTCATTTGTGATTCTCCATCCCTCTTCGCACCCAGAGAATTGAGGGAGCTCAGGAACCCCTAATCTGTGTTTTTCCATCTCTCCTCATGGTCCGGAGGAACAAGGGAGCTCAGAAACCCCTAATTTGTGTTTCTCCATCTCTCCTGGTGCCCAGAGAAGCAAGGGAGCTGAGAAACCCCAAATTTGTGTTTTTCCATCCCTCCTCATGGCCTGGAGAAGCGAGGAAGCTCAGAAACCCCTAATCTGTGTTTTTCTATCCCTCTTCACCGTCTGGAGAAGCAAGGGAGCTCAGAAACCCCTAGTTTGTGTTTCTCCATCCCTCCTCACGGCCTGGAGAAGCGAGGGAGCTCAGAAGCCCCAAATTTGTGTTTCTCCATCCCTTCTCATGGCCTGGAGAAGCCAGGGAGCTCAGGAACCCCTAATTTATATTTCTCCATCCCTCCTCATGTCCAGAGAAGTGAGGGAGCTGAGAAACCCCAAATTTGTGTTTTTCCATCCCTCCTCACGTCCGGAGAAGCGAGGGAGCTCAGAAACCCCAAATTGGTGTTTTTCCATCCCTCCTCACATCCGGAGAAGGGAGGCAGCGCTCCCCGAGCCCTGACGGCCATGCTCGCTGCTCTGTCCCCCGCTGCAGGTTCCGGATGCGGCAGGTGAACGTGGCGGGYCGCAGTCCCCTGAGCCAGCCCTCACGGGTCATCCAGACCCTGCAGGCCCCGCCRGACGTGGCCCCCGGCAGCGTCACCGTGCGCACGGCCAGCGAGACCAGCCTGTGGCTGCGATGGGTGGTGAGCAGCTCGAGGGGTGCGGGGATGGACACAGGGGAGCTGGGGTGGGCATGGGGCTGCTCGGGGCTGGCCCTCACAAAGTGCCTCCTCCTCATCCTCACGCTCAGTGCCAAATCACTTCCTTTTCCAGAGCGGTCGGAAAGCCAAGCTTCGTCTTAAGTGCCTTATTAATCACATAAATTGCTGCTGCTGCACTGGGGGAGTGTGGCTGTTTGTAAAAGCTGGGCTTTGAGCAGCTCTGGGACCGAGACCTAGGCCGACATGAGGGGCAGGAATGGAGCGCTCGAGCCCCTCTGCTGTTCCCAGGCTCTGGTTCTTCATTCTGGGCTCAAAGTTCACCCCAGCCATGGGCAGAATCCTGTGCCTCTTGGTAGTATTGCTGGCACTCCTGTGGGAAGGTCAGATCGAGCTGAAATGCTGCAGAATTACACCCTAAAATGAAGAAATAAATGATTAATTGTGATGATGCGGCAATTGCTGACATCGTCGTGCCACTCCGCCTGTCTCAGTCACCTACGGAGTCGCCATGTTGGGATTTACTTGGCAATTAAACTGCTCCAGAATGGGTTTTTTTCACCCCTGTTAGGCAGAATTTTCCACCGGGGTTACTGTGGTGTGAAGTTGATGAAGCACAGGTTTCCTTTTGCCCAAATGTTAGCTTTTCCATGCATAAACTCATTATGGCTGGAAGTCAAAATCGGCCTGGGAACAAGAGGCATTTTCTCCTGTTGGAAAGGAATAATCCCAGTTTCTCAACAGGATGCTGCACTTAATTCTGAGCCTTGCCAGACCAAAACATGAAGGTGTCACCTCTTTACCCACAGAAGAGCCATTGCAGTTCCTTTAATAGGCCCTACAGAACTCTGTCATGGCTTTTCTGTGGGAATCACATGCCCTTATTGGTACTGTATCCACACTACTTCCATCAAAATTAACTCCAGATTGTTTTAAGAGACTTTAAAACATTGAGATTGTGCCTGTTTTCCTCGAGTCAGACTCTGCAGGGTTCAGGAGAGCAACAGCCACAACTAAAAATGACCTGATAAACGCTTTTCATGCTTAACAACATCAATATTTGAAAGTGTTTAATCTCTTTTATTTCAAGACCTGCAGGTGAATCTGTTTTCCYCTGGGAGCTGGGAATTCCTCCCTTCCTACAGAATGAGGGTCACGTTTCTAGCCCTGCATGCCTGCGGGGTAGAGTCTTCTAAGCTGTGAAATGTTAATGTGTATCCAGCTTTCCCAGTGAATCAGAACCAAATCTCAGCCATCCGTGGCATCATGTAGTTAGTTTTGCAGCAGAAAAACTCCAAACTTTGTGAAGTAGGCTAATTATTTCATATTTTAATCTCTGAAATTGCTTGGGGAGTTAGAATACTAGAATAAATCTCTGCTGATAAATGAGTAGGCAGAGAGTCAGTAAAAAAAAGTAAAAAATGTACGATAAATGAATTTGTCACATGCTTCAGCAATTTATCATTCATTTCCATAATTAATCACAAAGCTCTGAAATATATTGTATTCACATAATCTCTGCTGATACACCCACAGCAAATGGCTTTGGTTTTGTGAGCAAACCTACTCGGTTCAAAATTAAGGCAAAAAATCAAAAGAAAATTCCAGGCAGCACAGAAATGTAGAMATCACGAAGCAGCAATCAGAAAATCAACCTCTTGATCTTTTGTTGCCTCGCCACGGCCTCCCGTGGGTTCAGACGGGAATGTTGTGTTTTCCTGTGCCCATGGGCAGCCCCTCCCTGACACRCAGTACAACGGGAACCCCGAGTCGGTGGGGTACAGGATCCGTGTGTGGCGYGGGGATCTGGCAGCCCCAGCCCTGCTGAAGGTCATCGCTGACCGCCTGGCGCGGGAGTGCACCGTGGAGGAGCTGCAGGAGTGGACCGAGTACGAGCTGCAGATCCAGGCCTTCAACGCCATCGGGGCCGGGCCCTGGAGCGAGCCCGTCCGAGGGCGGACACGAGAGTCGGGTGAGTCCAAGCATCACTTCTTCCAGAAAAAAAAATCCCAAGAGATTCACCACTTTCTGCCCTTTTCTTCAAGTTTGAATTTTTTTTTTGGTTTGGTGGTTGGGTGGGTTTTTTTTACTTGTTGAGCCACCGAAATTTTTAAAAAACAATCTCAAGATGCACAAAGTACATATAGACGTTTGAAGGGGATATTTCTTTTATTTTATTCTTACCCTGCTTTCATGGACAAACCTGCAGGTTTTTTATTTAAAGCAAACAAAATAACCTGTCCCCATTTCTGCCCCGGTGTGGGCAGCACAAGGAGAAGCTGGTATAGAGACTTCTCTGGTGCCTCCTCTTCCTCCCCAGCACCCCATTTCCCTTAATCCTCCCTTTTTCCCTGTCTGCTTCTAGGCTGAGGCACATTTTCTCACAGCTGTGGTTACTGGAAATTTCATTTCAAGCACCAAATGATTCTAAAAGGGCACAAGTCACGTTAGAGAGCTGATTGCACAGAGAGAAATAAAATAATTACCTGGGCTTTTGATGGCACGTTTTCAAACCTGCTTTCCAAAATTCTGTGTACAAGGCTATGTAGACATAACCTGCTCATAGACCCAGAGCAGCAGGGTTGTATTGTTGAGCTGAATTGTCCAGGCAAGCAGAGACTTCAAATATCAGAAGGAAACAGTCACTCTCAGGCAACAGTAAATTGCTGTTAGCTCAGGAGCAGCAGAGAAGGCAGATGTTGAAAAGCTGCTCTCTCGCTGTTGACTTGCCCAAAATCTATTTCCAGACCTASCCTACAATGCACCTGGGAAATGAGAAGTTATGTTGCAAGTTAGTAGCAAAGTGTGGTTTAAAAGTTTAATAATAAAAGCTCTTTGTGGCCTTTTTTCACACAAGGTTCAGCACTAATATTTTTCCTGGGKTTTTTTGTTATTTTTTCTTCGCTAAAGAAGTTTTTGGATTTAATCTTATGCATGCCTTATGTTTGCATGTCTGTGTCCCGTGTACCACGCAGTGTTACTTGGTGGGAAGTGAGATCAGGCACGGCAGGGTTTGGTCTGCTGGTTCAGATAACTCTGCTTTGAACCAGCCAGGGAGGAAGCCAAACAAAGTCATCCCCCTCCTTTTAAGTGTTGCTCTTTGGGGAGGAGTAATTGGAAAGCGATTGCCAGAGGTATTTTAAAGAAGGCTTGTGCTGGAGTTAGAGATAGCACGGCCCAGACAAAGCAATTGTGTATCATAATAAAAAAGATATCACATACTCCACTTTTGCCTCTCCACTGCTCTTCAAACACTTCTTTTGAAATGTAGTRAATACTGAGATTAAGTCATTTCATAAAACCTTAGGATTACAGTGCTCTTGCTCAGCATCAAAAGATCAGAGGTTACGTGTGGATTTGGCATTTTCTCTGGCAGTATTAAGAGAAGGTTGACTTGAAACTGATTGTAGGGGGCACACAGAACCCRGCATCAAACTAATACAAAGCCGTGTTCTAGGCAGGAAGGACTCATTTGGTTTTTTCTGTGTGTTTTCTTTAAAGCTGACATCTGATTCCTTGCGTGGAGCAAGTCRGGGCTCAGGTTTTGGCTGTATCTTCTTAGATTTAGAATACACGAGAAGCACTGGCTTAGCAGCAAACTGTATGAAAGCACTTCAGGGAATCTGGAATTAGCCTGTATGCACAGTCAAATGGGGTTAAAATGCAAAATAAAAGATATTTAAAGCTGGAGAGAAAGGTCAAAGCACTTTTGGGTCTGTCTTTGGAACAACAAGAAAAATTCYGTTTATCGCTTATGTTTGCAAAGCACTTCAAAAGCAGGTGTCCTAAATATTTCTTTTTCTGCTTTTTAGATACAGAGTCTTAGGGAAGTTGTTTTTGCTGGCTGTRAACATCCCTTACAGCTGGCCAGAGGTGCCTTGGCCAGGATCATGTGGTGGTTCCTTGGCTCAGCTCCTGGTTCTGTATTTCACACCATCCAGGGAGATAAGGAGTAGAGCCTGGGTGCTAAACCAGGTCATGGTATCTGATGGCAGTGCAGCCACTGGAGCCCAAAATCTTTATTGAAAATAAAACTCTGTTTGAGCACTTGTTTGTTTTAGGCTGTGCAATCACAGCACTGATAGCTGAGCACAAATACCAACAACAATGGTGGGGCATGTCATTACAAGTACTCACTGGTTTCTGAAGCTCCTGAATGTAAAATAAATTGARACTAAAGACACTATGAGAGAATAAATAATGCTGAAGGTTTTGGTAACACAGGCTTGAAAAACTTTGGGAAATGCTAAAATGAAACTCTGCAATAGGGTTGAAAGCAGCTGAAGGTGGAGGGGGATGAATTAGGATTTTTAAACAGAAGAGGTTCTATCAATCCAAAATGTGTTTGTAACGTTAGGAATTAAATAGTTCATTAAATTTTACAGTGTAAAATAACTGCAGAGTAACAAGCTCAGTTTCCACTCAATAAATTGACAAAGACAGTAGGTCCAATATAGAAAAAGCAAGAAAAATGCAAAGACTTCTGATGTATTAGAGCAACCTTGGCAGGGCTGCTTCCTCTTAGACCCTCTTGTTTTCAAAAAAAATCATCTGAGATACACCTAACCCCGTGCCTTAATGGATTTTGTGCTCTTAATATTCAGCTACATGAATGTGTACACTTGTCTTACAGGATGAGCTACTGTAGGAGCATGGTCACACATCTGTGGCACGGATCAATCTCCCGATGCTTTGGAGGCTGACCTTCACAGAGCAGTTACTGTGCTGTGATGGAGCATCTCTTGATAATTCAAATGTGCTCCAGTGTCACTGTGGGAATTTGTCAGTTTGTACAAGCTGGGAACTTGGCCTGCAGTGCCTAATTTTACAGGCAAAGTGGATGTGTGCTGCAGCTATGCTACTTTTGCCATGAACCTTGCTAGGAATTTGCACTTCTTAGCCAACATCAGATGTACAATGTATCGCTTTAATTTTTGCTTTAAGAAAACAGCGAGGGATGTACAGCTATAATGAGCTGCAAAAATGCAGAGAACCCACTCTGTAGCTTTCCTAGAAAGCCAGAATACAGACTAGCTTATTAAAAGCTCCTTTTGGCCCAGTTAGAGACATAAAACGACATAATTTGCTGTATATCAGATGTGGCTGTGTCAGATGTAGAAAGAGGATGCATGATTTTAGATGCCAACGTGGATAACCTTAAAAACTTGAGCTGTTATTGAAGTTCYAGTGCAAAGTGCCAGTAACTCTATGATTCCCTACGTTTGATCTTCTGAAGTGCTCCGTGCTGGCAGTTTGCTGGATTAGCTCATCGTTTAGTTTCCGTGTTTCCGGTTCGTTTTGTTCAAGCTCTGGGGTTTTTTTTTTTGGACACTGTTGCTTGGCTTCTGTGCTGTTCTCGCAGGTTACTAATGAGAACTCAGCTTTTGGAGCTTATAACAAAGTCTTSAGTGCAACAGTTTAAGGAAAGCAGCATTAGGGAAGGGAGCTTGCAGGGGAAAGAAGGATTATGTGCCTCACTCACTAATTAGTCTTAGCAAACGATCATTTCTTTGAATCACAGCTTCCTGAGAGAGGAGATGGGTCAGAGAAATGAAGGTTACATTTCAGTTCATTCTTAAAGGGTCGATCAAAGTCTGTTACTTGATGAAAGAGTGGCAACAATAAGATCCATTAAATCACTTGCAGGTCCTGAATTCGTATTAGAATAAAATTCTCAGCACTGAGGTGAGAACTGAAGATTTAAAGCTCACTCAATGAACACAAAGATTTTYGCCATTCAGGCATTGAACTTAGATTCCTCTCCAGTGAGAGGGGACATTCAGCTGCTCTGTCACTGGGAATTGAGAGGGGTCTGAGCTGATGAACCTTCTTCTCTCCTTTGTCAGTGCCCCCAGCAGTGTGACCATCCACACCTCAAAGCCAGGATGCYCTCGGGGCCAGCCCAGGCACAGCCTCCACCTTCCGTGAATTCAGGAGAGCTCCTGGCTGCTGATCAAAGAGGAAAAGAAATATTTGTAAAATAAAGTAACTTCTTCTCTCTTGAAAGGCCTCAAACCAGATAAAAYAGAAATAAATGTGGCTGGAAAGGGCTTCTTTCCTCCACACATCCTGGTTTCTTGCGACCCACCTCCACCCTTTCTCTCTCCAGGAGTGATTCATGTGGGAGTAGCTCTTTGTGAAGATCTACAGATAAAGTTATGGCAGCTATCCAAAGACATTCATGGCTCCTGGCAATCTATTTTCCTTTAACATAATTATATCCTTGTGGGGGATAAATCTAGGAAAAGATTTCAAAAAAAAAAAAAAAGACACTTCAGTGTTGGAGGGAAAAAAAAAATTGGATTTTAGTCTGCTGCAGTGTCGTGTGATGGTGCTCTGTTTCTCATGCCCCAAATAATTGGTATCAGGGAAATTGTTTCAGAAATTACTATCTCTGCTGTTAACCTTGAGTGCACAAGGGTGGGGGTGCCACATTTCGGGGGTGGCTTTTTTCAATTTCTATTAATTCTGGTGTCACACTCATTATCTCATTCATGTTGCTAGGAGCTTCAGGAGCTCGCCTCCAAAACAGCAGATCTGTTCTTTCATTYGGACAGCCAGGAAAGCATTCCTTTTGGCAGGGATTTGGGCTGCTTTTTGTGATATATTCAGGCCCTAATCAAGCCTTACTGTCCCTAAGTGCTTGTGTAACATAACTCGGTGAATGTTCTCTTGAGGTCTGACAGGTGTATCAGGCTTTAGAAAAGATTGTACCCTTCAGATGTTGGAAATGCCATGGGGAAAAAAATGCGAAAGGGCAGCATAAAATGTGAACTCTTAAAAATAGCCTCACATCCTGCTTGCATAACGTGACATGCTCTTAAGCTTGCCTACATAAGGCTGCAGTTGTGTGGTTCTGCAGCATTTCGAGTTTTAATGGCATGGGAAAATGCAAGTTTGCTCTTCTCTGGAGTCAGAGAAAATTACAGTGTTCCCGTGCCATCAGCTCTAATGATGTTTCCAGTTTCATAAGAGCCAATTTTGCAACATAAATGAAATAGGCATCTCTCATTGACACCGTATCAATCCCTGAAAATACACCGTGTGTTAATGTACCCATCTCTAATTGATGTATTGCAAATGTTGAGCGCTATCACATCATCAAAAGGCTTCAGAGGTTAAAGAACTTCTCACTAAACTGGGAGTGCAATCCAGGGAGGGAAATTATTGCTAGCTYCAGACAAGATGCTATAATTTCCTTTCAGATAATATAGGAAGCCACGGGGGCATAAAACTTCTTGTTAGAACAGATCGTGCTGTAAGATAAACTCACATTCAGAGAGATTTCCAGCTTTTGGCATAGGGAATAAAATGTATGGGAAAGAAATACTGGGAGATAGATAGGTTTGTGGAGAAGTCCAGRAATTCAAACTTGGTTCTAATTACCACAAATATATAGAACTGGAAATTTATTCATAGCTGTCAATATTTACTGTCTGTCTGTAGACACTGATAAGTATTAAATGTTTAGCTCTTTACAAACATTGTCATTTCTGAGATGAACTGGCAAGACATTGTGAGASAGGCTGAAATAAAAATATGATATAGAATGAATACAGGAGAAGAAGGAATTGTCTAAAACATATTCCAGTCCTTTTGGATTTGAATACTCTTTTATGGGATCCTGGAAGAATCCCAGGCAGGTAGGAGATYGAGAAAGATGATCTGATATGTCTGACCTATTTCTTCTCTTTGGTAATTCTGTGTGATTCCAGTTCCTTCTGCTCCTCCTGAAAATGTCACTGCTGAAGCTGTGAGCTCAACCCAGATCCTGCTGACCTGGGCAGCAGTTCCTGAGTCTGAGCAGAATGGTCTCATCCTGGGCTACAAGGTATGCAACTGGAGTTTCAAAGTCATTTGATTTTTAGTGTATTACCAGGATACGATTTTGAATTTGTTATATATTAYTTGCTGGATAGTCTTACTGTTCCCAAGTGAGCTGGAGAAGATACAGGAAGTGTGCTGGCTTTAGAAGGGGTGAATGGTGAATGTAATCTCATTTTATATTGGGTGACAATGGGGAATCTCCCTCTCTTCAATCCTCATGCCACAATCTCTTTCTTTCTGTGTTTCATTTACATTTATTCTGTAGATCCTCTACAAAGCAAAGAATTTAGACTCTGAACCCAAGAGCCAGACAGTGAGGGGGAACCACACCCAGTCAGTGCTGCTTTCTGGCCTGAGGAAATTCGTCCTCTACGAGCTGCAGGTGCTGGCATTCACCCGCATTGGGGACGGGGTCCCCAGCTCCCCCGCAGTGACAGAGAGAACCAAGGATGATGGTGAGTTTAAAGGTTCTCAAAATAACCATCTTACTTGATCCAACCTTTTAATGCTGCTTTCTGTTGGTGGTGCAAGTGTAGTCAACAAATAATTTGGATTGGGGGGGGGGATTTTTTTTTACTTTGAACCCAAAGGACATTAGCTGTACCTGGTATAACTCRGCAATGTATCCCATTGGTCGTGGGCTGAGGATCTGGCAAAAGCATAGAAAGCCAGTGCCCCCTATTTCTTCCTTCCCTGCAGCTAATGAAGAGGAAAAAKACCTTATAATATTGAACTCTGAAGCTTGGTGGAGATAATTTCTATTGAAGACAATTTTAGAGCCCAATTATAAATTCCTATTGAAGTTCAATCATGCTAAAAATATAAAAAAGTGCTGAATTGAAAGCAATAAACAAATCGGGGTCTGATTGGACTGAAGGAAAGAGATAGAATGTGCAACTTCAGTAATCCAATCTTGGTTTTTTTAGCCCAAAAGAATAAGGCCTTGACCTTGGAGGATAATCCTACCAGCTTCCTTTTGCAGCTGCCTCTAGCTCTTCCAGGGGGTTCCCAGTGTAGTTGGATGTGTTGAAGGAACCCAAGCAAACACTCCCTGAGCATCCCAGCTGATGGAATTCTGCAGAAATTTGGTTCAACTCTTGAAATATTTTTGGCTTTGCAGATGCTGTTTTGATTTTCATTATTTTTTCAGGAAGAAATAGGTTGATATCAGGGTGAGAGGTTTCTGTTTAAGTCTCTCTCAGCAAAATCTTTTCAAAATGAAGCAAACAATTGGTTTACACAAGCAAATTCATTAAGGTAATTTGGTTTACTTGAAACATATTCAGAYTTCTGGCTTAATGAAATATCTTCCATGCAGTATGGGGAAGGAAGGAGTAGGAGTATGTGGGGTCAGGAACAGGGRCAACAACTCCCTGACATTTTTTTAGCCTTTTCTCAGCATACTCCCTGTGTGGGGACCTGGCTATTCTTTGAAAGGAAAACTAAGAAAAAATACATTAGCAGAACTCTGCAGGGAGAGAAAAAGCACTCAGCGAAATGTACATATCAGGCCGTAATGAGAAATACTTAAAAATGTTTGTTTTGGATAACCCCATTAYAACAGTTCCCTCTTTAAGTGCGTGTCGGCAAATGAAACAAATTGTTCTTCCCTTCTCCATACCCCTGACATAAATATGTTGTGCCTCCTCTGGGCTCAACTTAATTAAAAGTATCACCAGGAGTAATGCAGGTGGAATTTGTGCTGGAGGGGAAAATTCATGGATGGTAATGTATGAATTAGCATCTCCTCACCTCRTGAACCTGGGCTGGTCAGTGCTGCCTGTGTTAATGTGCCTCTCACCTGCCTCRGGTTCTCCTGCTCACCCCTCAGTGTTTAAGATGCAAATGTAAAGTCAGGAAGCAGTTCAAAGCTGGTGCTGATGACACAGAGAGGGGATATTATTGAATTCTRACAGGTATGAAGTGGATTAAGCTGTATAACTGTCTGTAAAGGCAGCTTGGTGTCTTCCTTCATGGTGTGCTCTGTTACACCAGTGGTGATGCTGCAGGGAGAAAAATCCCACAGAGCTCCTGGTGCAGTCAAAAACCACTGTACTTGGTACAGTGGTCTGTGCTGTGTTTGGTGTCTGAGGGTGTTGAAGGCCTTTATCCATGGACAGGACTCCTTGGAATAAATGTATATTACACACATGCACACAGTGCTTCCAGCCATTATCAGAGAGATACAGCTTGGGCTGTAATTCTGTACAGGGTGGGCAGAAAACTTGTGACCCCTCTGATGTGCAGCCCTTGTTACCATGACCTCTGCTTTCCCCTGCAGCCCCTGGGCCCCCCGTGAGGCTGGTGTTCCCCGAGGTGAGGCTGACATCTGTGAGGATCGTTTGGCAGCCACCAGAGGAGCCCAATGGAATTATTCTGGGTAAGATGGAGCAGCAAACCCTGGCCTGGAGACCAGAGCAAGCTACAGCTGTTGGGTTTTCCTTTGCCTTGCATATCAGCAAATCTCTGSCTGAAGAAAATATGCTGCTGAGGAGAAAAGTCCACATGGCTCCRTGGTATGGGTGTTCCTGAGCCAGARTTAGGTTTCACTCAARGMACTGAAGGTCAKCTCTCTTCTCTTCCCAYCTGCATTTGGGTTGGTAAACTGTTTGTCTGACTGTTGGGGAAACTGCCTGGAGACTGGGATTTTCCCCACCTTTTCCAGACATGCCCAATGTTTGAGTTTCATGTGTGCTTCCGTTTTATTTCTTCCTTTGGATAATATGTCTGACAGGTGGCAAGAAGTTAAATCCTATTTGGCCTTTCTTCAAGGGAAAGAGAGGCAGCAAGGCACGACAGGAATTTRTGGAAAACCTTCTCACCTTCCTGCTCTCATAACTCTTGGGTTGTCTTTGCAATATGTGCACCAGCTACTACTGTGCTTAAAATGTGAAGGCTTTTACAATGTAAGAATCYATTCCTGCCTCTAAAATTAACGTAGCTCATAGTTACCAAGCAATTTTGTGTTCTCTGTTGATGCTGAACACATTTTATAGTAGTTCTGCCTGGTGAGTAAAGATTTGTGAACAGAAGCAAAAGCTTTTGGTTTTGTCTAGTACTCAGTCTGYCAGGCCTTTCTGTTTCTAATTTTGCTGCCATCACTCAGGCTCACGTGTAAGCTTTCAACAATATTTCCTAAAGCCTTCCTTGCTGGCTGGAGGGTGCCTGTTTCAAATGCTCCTGCAGAGGTGGCATCACTTTAAATACAGAACTAGTCCAGCTTTGCACCTAAATCTTGAGTCAAGAACTSGAAGTGTTTGCTCGGGTGTGTAGTTTACCAAAGTGATCCTGGCATCTGAAGACACAGGAAAATCATCAAACAGCATCCAAAGGCAGACGCTGCAGGATTTTCTGAGCATGAGGAGGAGTCAGTGTGAAGCTTGGCAGCGGTGAGCTGCCAGAGATGGATCCATGCAGGGTTTCTCTGCAGCTCAGGGAAGCTTGGCTTCCAGGTTGTCTTGTGGGTTTGATTTGTTRCTTTTTTTTTAAGGAACTGTGTGTCCTAGAACTTGCTCTCAGCAGAGATTGAGATTTGAGTCACAGGATGTGGTTAAGGAGAAAAAAAATCATTTGATAGGAATGATGAGAAAGCACAAAAGGCGTTTTGCTCCCCCAGCTGTGTTCCAACCTCTCAYGTTGCTGCACTTTGTCGGCCTCATTTGCTGAAGGTGCTGCAAGTTCAGTGGAGGGGGAACTCTCCTTTCTTTTGAATTTGCAGAGCACTTTGTGCAGTGCACCCCCTCCACAGCCACGTCTTGCTCATTGCCATTATGGGATGATAAAATCACACAAATGCAGTGTTGGAAGGAAAGGGAATAAGTGTCCCTTGAAGATCTTTGGCATGTGAACAGTTGTTTCCAATGTCTTTCACACTCCATCCCAGTAAGGCATCCCAGAACACTTCACACAGTCCCTGACTACACTGTTGGTGTACCTAAGTAGGTTTCTATCCCACTGTTCTTTCCTGCCCTTCCCCACAGCACATTCCAGGTCAGCTAGTCCTCTTTCTACAAGTACATTAAGCTTTTTCTCTTTAAGTGTGATAATTCACAGATGCCTTTATTGAATTTCATCTCACTGATTCCAGACCATCTCCCTTCATTACCCAAATCTCTTTAAATGACACTCGTGTCCTCTAAAGTGTGCACAGCTTGGTTTTACTTTTGGAGTCTGCAAGCAGATTGGCAATTCCATCAGCCAGGTCATTAATGGAAGCATTAAACGGGACCAGACTCATTCATAAGGTCTCATGAGAGCTTACACACTATGTCCTCCCAGGTTGTTAG
This sequence comes from Malurus melanocephalus, assembly GCF_030028575.1. Classification (NCBI taxonomy): domain Eukaryota; kingdom Metazoa; phylum Chordata; class Aves; order Passeriformes; family Maluridae; genus Malurus; species Malurus melanocephalus. Next base: position 1,148,631 of record NW_026623347.1, on the reverse strand, counting down.
CAAATCATTGATAACAACATTTTGACTTTTAAGTGTTCATCTCAAAATGTGTGRTATTTTTCTTAGATTCTATTATTCTATTTTCTTTTGGTGGGACTGTGTGCAACCATATTAAACCTTTACTCAAAGTCAGTGTGGATAATATCTACTCTTCCCACCTGGCCAATTACACTGTCAAAATGGAAAACAGATTATTTGATATTTATTATTTGCTCCAATCAAACAGATATTGGCTGCTCCTTGGCACATTATTATCCTCTTGGATGCTTGTATATTGACTCATATTTTTTTCCAGGATCTTTCTGGGTATTGAACTTTAGTTTGATTTGTCCATAATTCCTTTAGTCAGTCCTGCCTCATTTTAGAAGACAGCGTACTCTGTTTGCCCTTTTGTAATGTTCTGGCATGTCACCTGTCGTCCACAAGTCCTTGAAGACAATRGCTAATTATTCAGAGATGGCTCCATCTCTGCAGGGCAAATTTCATCAGGCCTTTCTGACTTGATTACATCCAGTTTAACTAAATATTCGTTAACCTGTTCTTTATTCCAGCCTACATCCCTACTTACATTGTTGTCAGTTTTCATTTGTGTGGAGGGTCTTGTCAGCACCACCTTCTTGTTGTGTGTGAAAACGAAGCAATGGCAGTATCAGCCTTCCTTCCTCTCTGCCTCACCTGTCCTGTGCTCATTTTTGCTTCCTGCTGGTTGACCTGTCCTCCTCCTCTCTCCCAGGTTTCAATGTATTTATGAAATCTTTCTCATTGCCTTTGCTGCCCTTCAGGTGATAACTCACTTTGCTCTTTGGCCATTCTGATTTTGTCCCTACGTGCCTGTGCTATCTATTTATACACTCCCGTAGACCTGTGTCCTGTTTCAACTTTTTATCCAATTCACTTTTGATTTTCAGGTCATTAGTGAGCTCTGAATGCAAACATATTGGCCTCTTAACATCTTTTGTCTGCATTGGGATAGTTGTACCATTTTTTTTGTCTCTTAAAATGGTCAGCTAACCTGGATTCTTTTTTCCCTTAGAATTCCTTCCCAGGGGGATGYTACCTGCCAGTCCCCTCCATCCACCTCTTTGAAGTCCATTGTCTTTATTCAACAGTTCTCATTCTTTTATTTTTTCTATGGTAGAAATACTGATGTTCCTGGAGGAAGTAGTTAGCTGCCAAAAAGAGAAAGGGAAAATTGCTCATGCTGGGTACTTCTCTGATCTTTCCTAAGAAGTGAGCTGTGCTTCAAAAATAGATRAAACAACAATGTGTAGGGTTCTAAGGAAAGGTTGCAAATTTTGGGGGGTTTRATTTTTTTTCCCCTGTACACTTTTTAAATCTCATTACTATAATGAACCTCCAAAACACCACTATAACCCCCTGGTCAAGTGCACCAAAGTGAAGTCTTTGGGAAAAATAAGTGAACATAATTTTGTCCCCTGCCCTTCTATTCACTCCTGGGGCTCCAAAGAAAAACCACTTGCTTTGCAAGAGCAACTTATATTCAGAGCTTTTGAACTAATGTTCCTGCTCTGCCTGCCTTGTCCTYTGAGCATACACACACCTTTGCAGCTAACATTTTTGTAATCTATATAAAAACATGTTCTAGCATTTCAGAGAGAGATTAGCAGGATGAAATACTGGCAGGCACCAAGAGGGAAAACCACTTGTTTGTTTGTTTAAATATTTTACCATGCAAGACTGCAAGATATTTCCCTTTTTACTTCTGGGAATGTTACACTAACCGTCTGAGGCTTCACTCTGTCTTCCTCTCTGCACTCAGTTCAGCCAGCACCCACATAGTCCCTTCAAATACTATTAAAGATAAATGAGGCATTAATGTGCATATGTGCACTTCAAACTATGAGCTCCCCCTGAAAACGAGAGCTTAACCCACATCCTCCCAGGCCCTGGTTAGTATTCCTCACGGTATCCTCGTATTTARCATTTACCTGGAGCTTATTGCAAAAAAAAAAAAAAAGTGTAAGAACTCCACTGAGAGTTAGAACCAAAATTGGATGTAATCCATGTTTGCAAATTCCTATTTTGATCCCAGGCTGCATTYGCACACCCGCTGGCCCTAAAACAGATAAGCAGGAAAATCAACAAACTGGATTGCTGCTCCGCCGCGCCGAGCGTAACCTCGCGGTATCGCTCMGCTCTCCCCAAGTTCTGTGACAAATTAATAAGTGTTTGTATCTCTGCTGCACCGTGGCCTGCACCGACAGGTGCTGTCACTTCTGAAGGGCTTTGTATGGTGATGAGYTTGAGAGCTTTTTGATATTCACGGGGTGTTGTCACCCTCCTCCTGCCTGTTCGCTTTGGGGAATCCAGCGGTTGTGCCGCGGTGACCTAACGTTTAACAGGCAGCTCAGGCTGCTGCCATTTATTGAGTTRGGAAAGTGTGGGGCTCATGGAACTGCTTGCACTTGGGCAAAAAAAAAAAAGTTCAAAAAGATGCTAAAGTGAAAAATAAGCCTGGTTTCAATGAATAAATAAACTCCTGAGGACGTKATCATTCAGGAGGGCTTTTATAATATTTTGGCCTGATGAGTGACAGCACTCCCAATAGCAGAAGAGATTTGGGATCTAATGCTAAATGGGGAAAAAAATAGGAAATAAATGAATAAATGAATAATTTCTTCTTATTGACCATGCAGATACTTCACATTGTGTGCAACATTCCTTTCCCTAAAAAGTTTGCTCTGGGTACCTTTTAAAGGTTATGCTTTCATTCATAACCTTTGATTTTTTTTCTTCTTTTTTATCTAAGAAATCTGCAACATCTTATTGTGATAATCTAGTAAGGAAAGGAAGCTACTCATTCCTCCACTGCAGCAATTGCCTGTTATAGCCCTCGAGCATACATTAATTTCTCTTTGAACACTTTCCATTTACCTCTATTGATTTGCCTCGTTTGATTTCACTTAACATTTCCTTTCTTCTCCTATCCCTTGTTGCTGAAATTCATCAACTTAATAATTTTATCTTTTTGATCTTGCATTAGCCCTAGTTATTATCCAAGCTGTAGTTTAAGTACCGAGTCTTCTGTGCCACTCAGAAAAAAAACAAAAGTAATGCTTTTTTATGCCAGTCTATATCCTCATTGTCCCAAACTGTCTAACACGAGATGGAGGGGATCAGAATGAAATACTGGGTGTCTCTCAGAAGGATTGTAGGTAGCAATAACAGCAAGCTGAATTCAGGTGCAAAAGTTGGATATTTGCCTTGGAATCACACCATGGAAGTGGTGAGTTCCTTAGGAAATCCGTTAAGGTGATGGCTCTGCTGTGTAAACTCTGTCTGAGATATCCAGGAAAACAGATAGTTCCTCAGACTTTGAGCCAACWCGGCAGATCTAGGAGAGGACAGTGAGAGCTGGTGCTGTTTATCACAAGGATGCATGCAAAGGGMGTTTGCAGAGCCTGTCACAGAAACAGGCTGTGACAAGTGATTTCCTCTTTCTCATTAGTTTTTTCACTAGCCACGGACCCACTCTTGTGTAAGATATTGTAATGGCCTAGATATGTATGTGTTCCTTTGCTTAATCTGAGCCTGTTTGTAATTGCTTTCCAGCATGAGTGCCACCATTTAGCAGTAAATAGTTATCTTTCTATTCCCCCCTTACATTTTAACTACACTTCATATTTTACAAAGGTTTGGAAAAGAGAGGAAATTGCTCRACAAGGATATGTCCCAGATATCATACTTATCTTTTAATAACTAGATAAATCAACTTTTCTATTCTTTTAATATTCTCTGTTTCCCTCCAGGTCTTATTCTTTACGTCTTATGTCCCTTTATCAAGCTTCTTTAGCCATCTTAGTTGCTTTTTCCTTCATCTTTCCTGGTTCTGTAAAAATTTCCCCAGTGCTTTTCTTTGACTATATTTCCTCCTTGTTAAGCTCCTGCACTGGGGTTTTCACTCCCACATTCTTCACATCAGTATAAACAAAAAAGATCATATATATCAGTTCCTTCTCCCCATTGCTCTCTRTCTTTCTGTGGACTTTTAAAAAAGATCAAAATATTGCAGCATTAAAGGTACAGAAATACTTWGTTGAAATACATTGGACCAGTAATGGAAGAACTAGTCCCATGGATAAAAGAACATAATTTGCAGGTGAAGAAATGAAATGTTGAAAGTGTAAGACCTCAAGACTTTGTTGGGATCTAAGCACACTCAGGAGCTTGGAAAAATCAGGCAACTTTTGATTGATTAGAATAGAACAGAACAGAACAGAAGCGACTATTCCAGTTGGAAGGGACCTACAACAATCATTAAGTCCAGCTGCCTGACCAGTTCAGCACTGACCAAGTTACAACATTTTTAAGGGCTTCATCCAAATGGCTCTAAATGCAGACATCCTYCATTTAAAAAGGTTGTTCAGAGCCCAGTCCAACCTGACCATGAATGTTTCCAAGGATGGGGTAGCCACCACCTCCCTGTGCCGGTGTTTTACTGCTCTGGTAGATCAGCACCTCCCTCTGGGAGCTGCAGAGAACAGTGAGGTCACCCCTCAGCCACTTTTTCTTCAGACCAGACTATCCCAAATGCCTCAAGCATTCTTCTAGGGCTTTATTCCCAGCCTTTGAAGAATTCTAAAGCTATACGCCCAGCTGTGGAAATGCTGCTGTAGGAATGAACCAACCCCAGCCTGCAGGAGCTGGCACTGAAGCCACGGGTGCTCAGAAAAGCCAGGTCACTCCTCGGGATGTCAGTGCAAATTGTTCCAGGTGAAGCAGCCATGGCTGKTGCCCCACATCCCTGAGCAGCTGCCAGAGAAGAAAGGAGAAGGAAACTGGTGCATCATCAGTGCCCCAGTGAGAGTCAGCACAACAAAATTAATACCATCTGTATCACAATTAAATTCCACTGTTTGTGACAGAGCTCACCACAYACAATTGGCATTGATTCCAGGGACTGCAGGAACTCTGGGCCTTTTCTGTGAGCAGGCATGTGGCAATTGTGCCATATTCACAGTGGGAAATAAATGCCACTAGGTTTTCTCTAATAGCCATAGGTAAGATCAAGATTTCATGCACTGGCCTTCCTGAATGAACCGTGCCAGGTTTGGCTCCCTTTGGTCTTGTTGCAGCCAAGATGTGGTGTGAGTTCAGACTCTAGCTGGGAATTCCATGAGAAAGAAATGGCTCAGGTGCTGCAGACCCTTTTTATCATTCGGAGGATGAGCAGAGGGTTGGCAGAACTGTGCCATGACTGTTTTGTTTTCAGCTGGTTTGATTTGGATTTGTTGGCTGCCCTCTGCCCCGTGTGACTCCGTGGAGCGTTTAATTGTACATTCAGCTCGGGCAATAAAACCCCACATCAGTTCTGCTATTAATTGATTTTGGAAGTCAGCTGCTGGACTGGAAGTTACCATTGAGCTCCAGAAGTGAGAGCYTGATTCAATTGCTGGGTTTGCAGAATGGATTTGAACATTTGGCAGACCCTCTTTGGGGGCCAGTTGTCGCTAGTGGTGCGTAAGAACCCTGGAAGCCCTCCTTGCACAGTGGAATCATTAATAACCCAGGCTAAACTGTGAGCTCCTGCTTGTCAGGCAGGGTGGGAGGGGGGTTATCACTTACAGGCATCAGCAAAATGGATTATTGGGACCTGCATGGGTGAAGCAGGACCACAGAGCTTGCAGGCTCCTTCCTCAGGCTCTGGGCAAGGGCAGCGATGCTGAACGACAGCAGAAGGGTGGCTTTATTGGCAGTTCTGGCACTCACTGCTGAGGGAAAAGCAAGTGCAGAGAGGAGGAGCAAGCCTTGACTGGAGTGGTGTGAAGGCTGCGTGGTTTGGGGAATCCAGCTGTTGGAGCTGCAGCTGGAGAATCTGAGCCAACGCTGAAACTGGGAGAGGGCAGAATAACCTGTGAGTGTGGGTTGGAAAGCTGGAGCTGGAGCATTGTCTTGAACCACCTCAGCCACCTCTGTTCCTTTGCTTTCCAAAAAGGTACCAGTATGCCCAGGGAAGATTAAACTGGTTTTGCATCTTGTTGGTAAAAAGGATGGAAAGCAAACTCAGTTTCATGGCAGTTGTATCCAGCAGAGCCTTGTGTGTGATTTCCCTTGTAAGGTGTGTGGCATTTCCATAGCACAGAGCTTTATAACACCAAAGGCAGTAAATTACTTGCTCCCGACCTCAGATAAGCGTGTAATTAGGATAAACTATTAGTGCTGGCACTCTTTTGTCCCTGCTAGAGAAGCCAGCTGAGCTTTTTCCTCTCTATCCCAGGGTACCAGGTTGCCTACCGCCTGGCCAGCAGCAGCCCCAACAAGTTCACCACRGTGGAGGTTGGCTCCACAGTGCGGCAGTTCACGGCCACAGACCTGAGCCCAGAGTCAGCCTACATCTTCAGGACATCTGCCAAGACYCGCCAAGGCTGGGGGGAGCCTCTGGAAGCCACGGTGATCACCACGGAAAAACGAGGTAATGCTCTCAAGCCATGGGTCCAGGGAATTTCTGTGCCTGCCCTGGAGCCTGCGCTGCACTTAGGGGGATTTTAATAGCAGGCTACACCTCCTCCTGCTCACCCCATAAACCTGCCCCAATCCATAGCARCATSATGATTTGAGAAAGCAAGGCAGACTTTTATGAGACACAGTTCTTCTAACCTGCCGGGCTGTTGGAATTGATTTTTCCATCAGCTGCTATATTGGCCATATGCAGSCTCCTTTTGCAGTCAGATGGGGATTTTTTTTTTTCAGCTCTCTCGTTTTCTAGAAAGATTGCAATCTTAAGAAAGTAAGTGATGGATGAATTATATTGATTAGGGAACRCAAAATGAGAGGCAGTGGTGTTGCAGAATTTCTCCACGGCTCCTCCATTGTGCCTCAGCCCTGACCTAATGTGTTTGTAATTACTCTGGCCTTTCACTGCCACACGCTCGAGCAGAGCTTTTGCATCTGGGTTGCCCAGACTTTTTCTGCTTCTTTCAGCAGCCCTAAAATGGTTGTTTGCGTCCTGACTCTCCAGACAAATTCTGTTCTGAAAGGAATCTACTTGAAGATGGCATTTAGACGTGTGTGTAAATGAAACCAGATGCTTTGATACCAAATGTACCAAAATGTGAAAGACATGTAAGGTATTACAGGATCTGCTCTGCATCGCTGCTTGTTTTTAATGCTTTGGCTCAAGTAACTGCTCATTTCTCCAGTTTAAGAACTRATCTGTAGAGCTGCAGTTAGAAAATTTGCATTTTCTACTTCTGTGTGAAGATTTTTTTTTTAAATTCAGAGCTAAAAGAGGATATATTGGTGAATATTGGTGGAGAACAAGAGTGTGGGTTTTCCCCTGGTCTTGCACCATAGGCCATGTTCCAATGCAAAGGATGTATCTGGTCTCTTGAGCTGATAAAATCAAAACAAGCCAGGGTAACTCTGCCAGCACCCCTGGGTTTTATGTCATGTGCTGCTCTGACCCACTGTGCTGTYTGGATATTGCTTTTTTTAAAGAAAAATTCTCCCTCGGGAGAGGGAGGAATTAGAGCTGTACAACTTCTGTGATAAAAGTCACAATTCAAGGAGGAGAACACTCCAGCTCGTCACCAGGCCAGACCTCCACAGGCATCTTTTAGCTGTTGTTGGAACTTCTGCATGTGTTTTTGGGCCTGCTCTTGGTTCTTGCCCAAGTTTTGCACCATAATCCAACCAATGATATTTACTTTTAGGTCTTTATGTGCCTGATAAGCGATCATTTATTTGAAGTCCTTTCTACACCTTGCACATCATTTAATGCAAGAGTGAGGATTTCCCATTGCATTTGCCCACAATGCCTTCCTTATTATTTTCCTCTAACACTTCTAGGAAGAGAGGAAGTTGGTCTGATGTTCAGCTACCAACAGCAAGAAKCTGTGAGGTGCATTTCAACTACCCCTGGTCCCTTTGGTTTGGTTTAAAATTCCCCCTGGCAAAGCTCTGCAGGTCATGTGCAGCCTTCCCAGTGCAYAACAGTGGAAGAACCTCTGGAGATGTGKGAGAAAACTGAAAGTGCCTCTGCCAAAGATACTGTCCATCAAAGAGATTTATCAGCTCGAGGTTTCTCCCGCCCCTGTCTGATTGCTGTCAAAGGGGAGGTTCAAAGCCCGACATGTGGAAGCTTCAGAAAAAACCCACCATGCCAAAAATGTGAATTCTCAAAGCTCAGAGCCTCTCCTGCTCAATAAAATGTGTTCAGATTCCCCAGCCTGTGCACAAGGATACACARAAGCTCAAGGCAGAACTCCCAGCTCTGCTGTGGGAACAATGACCCCTTGTTGCTATCAATGCTTTAAGGTTATCTTGAGTACCCAAATCACAGTATAACATGAGCTCTTTCTCTTTTTGATGGACAGCTCTGCTGGGTCTCTACGTGCTTTGGAACCACKAGTTTACTGATGTGATCCCATATAAAGTGGGAATAACAATGGGCATTCTCTCATCAGCAAGAATGATGAAAGGGGATGATAAAGAAATTTACCCAGTGCAGCTACTCTGCTAGCAAGAAATTAATCTGAAACTTGTGTACATGACAATAAATAGTCTAGAATGAAAAAATATATAATTTCTGTTTATAAAGATGCATTTAATTTCCTCATAGTGCTTGATACTAAGGAAGACAGACACCAAAATTCCTGTGAGAATTAGCAAAATTGGCCACTCTTGCCCTTGTAAATTCCTTGGTTAATCCCATTATAAATCTTTACATTTTGCAGTGATGCCGGTGATGTATAGATCCCAAATTATATTGTGGCTGTATTCTCCAGAGGCTCTGCTGCAGTGCTTTGAGTCTACACTTCAGAATAGTCAACACCAGTGAGCAGGGCAGAGCCGAGTCAAAAAATTTAAATGTAGCAAGAAATCAAAAGTACTCCGTAGAGTCATGCAGCCTGGTAGAGTCAAGCCTTGAATTCCTGCATGAACAGCTCACCTTAGCATTTGCTTGTGGCTAARCTCCCATAAATAAACTCTTTATACTAATGGTTTTGTACAAACAGTCAGGGAGTATATCCTGCAACACAGGAGATTTTAAGATCTCCCATTAGCAGCAGAAAGAAACCCAATCATGGGAGACTGACTGCACGATCTGACCTGCCCAAAACCRCAGAGCTTATCAGCAGAATGTATAAAATCCCCGCGTGACTCTCCCTTCCTGGCATGGAATAACCCCGCGTCCCTGTCTGCGCCTGTCAGTGTAAGGCACTGACCTTTCGCGTCGTGCCGCCGCTCGCAGGCTGCTGGCACCCAGGGCTTCCTCCAGCTAATAGCTTACAAGTCTTTGGGCACTGATGTCAGCAAGAGCAGGCTGCAGAGAAATGCCAAAACACGCAGGAAATGGTTTTAGGGAATGGCAGGGAAATGAAGCGCTGGCCGTATGGAGCTGCGAGGAATCAGGCCGGCAGAGGTGTGTTTATGGAAACAAGTGCTGATGAAGTTGAATTGAATTGCTTCTCAAAAGCAAGTCACTGCGGTGTCTCCAATCAATTTCTGCTTTATTACATGCCACACATTTTAATCAGAATCAATAATCTTCATGATAAACAATTAAACAATTATTCCTCACTCTATAGAGTTTCTCTATTGAAATCGATGGAGTGCGGAGCCGCGGTGACGGGAAAGGAGATCTGTAATGAAGCAGTTGGGGGCTGGCATGCTTACACCTGCATTGCCATTCCCTGCTCATCCCAGAGCTGTGAGGATAATTACCCTGGAGAGATCTCCCTCAGCATGGGCTGGTTTGACTTTGCAGGTTCAAGGTTAAGTGGGTACAGAGGGAAGAGTTGGGGAGCTCTGGAAAGGGACCTGCAATGGGAGCTCCAGCCCCAGCTCTGTGCTGSTTCCAGGCTGTTGTTTGGAAGGAGCAGCACCAGGAGCTGCTGATGGTTCCTGGTTCCTTGCCTGGTGCAGGAATTCAGCATCAGCTGTGTGTGCTTAGACTCTTCAACATAACAGCCTGTTCCAGCTCATCCCTTCCTCTTCCTCGTGCCTCAGCTGGAGGAACAGGGCCCTGCATGGCACAGAGAGAGCAGAGTTCCTGGTACCAAGGARTAAGAACAGGTTAAAAAGGGACCTAATTTGCACACAGATTCTGTCAAAAGAGCAATTGCAGCCAGAAASACAGCAGTYYCATTTAAGATTGCCTTGCTTTGCTWAGCTRYCAGTCCTGATGATTCTTTTTTAACCTGCTAGGTCAAGAGGGCCCCAAGTTTGAGGTCCACTGTGAGGAAGGTTTATATCCTCTGGTGTCCTTTGATGCAGGGAGATAAGAATCTGTTTTACTGCTCGTCCTTTCAGGAGAAGGTTAAAGAATGGGATGGTTGTACACTTCATGGGGCAAATCCAAAAGTTCARTGCTCTGTGGCATCACCGCTGTGAAAATCAGGCCAGGCTGTCATGTTGTATGCTGGTTGGAATTTCCTCTCAAAGCAGGTAAATTCTGGTTTGATTGCAGAACGACCAGCACCTCCCAGGCAGGTGGTGACCCCCCAGGGTGACGTGTCCTCCCGGAGTCTGGTGCTGAAGTGGGTCCCTGGAAGCGACGGATCATCGCCCATCCGATATTTCACAGTGCAAGTACGGGAACTGCCTGATGGAGACTGGCAAACCTACTCCTCCTCCATCAGCCACGAGGCAACATCCTGCACTGTCGAAAGGTACCAYGTGATCCCAGGCCAGCACAGAAATCCCCATACTTTCCCACTAATTAGGAAACCAAAACAAGCATCACTCAGCTTCACAGTCTTTTTGGGGGAGAGAGGTTAAGTGAGGCCGCTGCTCCCATTTTAGAGGTGGTGTTATGAACAGCAGTTGAGAGATTTGCTGAAGGTCATGCAATAAATCTAATTAAAGTTGGACTGCAGTGCATCTTTTTGAAGCCTTTCCTGGAAGCTCAGCACCACAGATAACACTGCTCAGGCTGAATCACTTGTAGCTACACAGTGCTCTGTAAAATACAACTAGTTAAAAATCCTTTCAGTAGTGACTGATGTTAAAACCCACTCTGAATGCTGCATTGCAATTATCTCTATATAAGCTTTTCCAGATGAAATGAGAACCATTTTTATCTGTGYTTTCCATACTGAAGTTTATAGATAGCATCAGAATGTTTAAACTTTGTTATTCAGGCTTCATTATATCYTCAGCAATACTGGGGTAATTAAAGTCCTTGTAACATCAGCAATAGTAATTGAATGTCTACGAGCAGGTACTTGTTTTGCTGTCCATTTCCTCTGTTGACRAGCCAGTACAAATCAGATTATTTCTAAAAGGCTGTGAGCTTTACAAATCAGATATTCCAAGCATTCAAACACTGATTTTTTGGGTCTGTTTKTAAAAGCATCAGTGGCTGTGGTATATGGCAGCCCACTGGTCATGTGCCAGCATCCTACCAGTCAAAACCTGTAAAAATAAGGAAACCATCTAAGTCACTTAGACTTGACACTGGCACGGCTCAAAACAAAARATAAAAACAGATGTTTCACATCAGTCAGGTGGCTGTAGGTAGGKAATTCTGTGCTGATAGGGTGGCACTGCTGAAAGAGATTCCTTCTCCCCCTTGCTAAAAGCCTTTTCCTGGGGAAGTCCAGAAGGATCGTGGCTGTGAGTGCTGYCCATCAGAATGCATTATCCTTGATGTTTAATCATTCCTTACAAGTAACTCGGGTTTGTAGTCAGTGTTACATCTGCCAGTGGATGGYTAGACACTACCAATTAATTAGTGAAATCCCCTCTAAGTTACAGCTCTGCATCTCAAGCCTCTGCCTGTGACTCCAAAGGCAGCCTCGCCTTCACCTCCTCTGCCAAGCCAAGACAGAAGCATCTTTGCAAGGTTATGTCAGCTGGAAGTCACTCCTTGCATATCTTAAAGCCCCACACAGATAAAAGAGCTGCAGGGAACCTGTTGTTGCTGTCTTTATTAAATAATCCCRGTAATAGCATTAATTTGGAATTCAGCAGGAGCGAAATGCACTGATCAAGTGGTTTGGTGTAGGGGATTAGTCAGGAGGCTGGTGCTCTGAATTCCTGCTCCTGCTGTGTGCTGGCCCACCCTGAGCACGTCTCCTCCTCCTGTCCTGTCTGTGCTCGGGGATGAGCTGACCCACGTGGCTTTGGGGATGTCTCAGTGAAGCCCCTTGAAAGCCTGGGGATAAAGAGCCCCAGTCATGGAGTGCTSTGTCAGCTGCAGCCTCACGTCTGTGTTCTGGTGCCCAGTTCAGCCATCAATCCAGGAGTGCTTCTGGGAACTCGGGCCAGGTGCTGGGACATCTGGGAAGGTGCTGATGGCAGCAGGGGTGGGAATGTCCTGAACTCATGGGGAAGCTGGGGGAGGCTGCAGAGAAAAGTGCTCAGTGTTGGCAATGGGCAGGCTCTCTCAGAGGTAARTTGTGATGAGGGCAGATTTCATCCCTCAGCCGTGTTTCCCCCATTCCACAGCTTGAACCCGTTCACCTCTTACAAACTGCGAGTGAAGGCCACCAACGACATCGGGGACAGCGACTTCAGCACCGAGACAGAGGCGGTCACCACTCTGCAGGATGGTAAGGGAGGGGGAGGAGAGGCACATTGGGGGCATCACCATGGGGTGGGGGCTCCCCAGGGCTCCTGACCCCACTGCAGAGTGTTCTGCATGGAAACTGGAGTGAAAACCAACAGCCAAAGCAGTTTTGGCCACAGAAAGTTGACACAGGTAGCACTGAGATAGGGCTGAATTAGGCAGCCCTAAGTGTCCTGCTGTGCCCTCTGATAATGAATCATACTTTCAGGAGTCTCAAAATGGATTTAAACTTCGTTTGATTGGCTTCCAAACTCTGCACTAACCATTATCTTTGCAGAAATTGAATAATTTACAAGAGAGCATTAAAAATAAATGTAGAACCCTGCATACATTTGAAGAAGTTTCTTCAATTGTTTTCCYCTCACAATCCACGTCAGTCTGCAGAATGGCAAAATTGCTGAGGTATAAGTAAGAAAGAGTATGAAGCTCCTGGAAACATGAGCATTTAATCCTGCAGATCAGGACTAATAAACTGTGAATGACATTGACAAGGCTTTTATTTTTAGCCTTAGAGATCAGCTTCTAATTCCTTGATTGTATAAAGTCGATGCCTGAATGCAGAAGTAGCTCTGATGTCTTGAATGGAGAAAGGAACTTTGTGAAGTAGGAAAAGCATCAGTATGTGCTTTCACCCTGGGAAAATGGGTGATACTGCAATACAGACATGGATAAAAATATATATACATATGGGTGTTGTGAGGTGAGGGTCGATCTCTGCTCCCAAGTAACAGGTGATAGGACATAAGGAGATAGCCTGGTTGCATCAGGGGAAGTTTAGATTGAATATTRGGGAAAATTCCTTCACTGAAAGGGTTGTCAAGCACTGGCACAAGCTGCCCAGGGCAGTGGTCAAGTTCCCATCCCTGGAGGGATTTAAAAGCCACGCACATGTGGCACTTGGGGACATGGGTCAATGGTGAGCTTGGAAGTGCTGAGTTAATGGTTGGACTTGATGGTCTTAGAGGTCTTTTYCAACCTAAATGGTTATATATTTGGTGCTGGGAATTATTCAGGATTTCCTACAGAGCAAGAAGTGACTAGCTAGAAACAACACTGAGATATAAAACCAGAAAGCCATTTTGCAAGGGAATGTGATCTTGAAATCAGAGAAGGAGAAGACAGAGCTCAGGAGTGTGGAAAGTTAAACAAGAGCCCATGTTTTATCTGACTGRTGTGCAAAGCAGCCCCTTAAAGACATCCTGACTCCCTTCGTGCACAGGAGCAGTTTCGGTGCAGGCTGTAACTGCTGCTGATGAGGCAGCACTGACTCACTGTTTTGGAATTTAAGATTTGACTCTTAAGTTCTCTATGATTTTCACTACAGTGGATCCAGACTTGTGTTTGGCCTCCTCACAATGCAGCAGGGAAAAAACTGTGAAAGCTTCTCACCTCCTCAACAAACCGAGTATTTATTCTGCTGAGCAGCCCCGGTGGTGCCACTCGAGCATTGCACTGCCGAGGGCTGCGAGCTCCTGATAAGCCTTTGCTTCRTGTCTTTGAGCTGCTGTGGAGTGTTTGGGTGTGCCACAGGCCATGGGCACGGGAAGGGGTTCACCTGTCATAAATCAAGCTGTCCTGACTAAAATAATGTGACACAGACTCTTAAATTCAAGGTGGGCTTGCCTCAGCTGTGGCAAAAAGTCTCCTGAAAAATCTGGGAGCAGTTTTCTCACCCTTTGGAACCTGCATAGGGCTGGTTTAACTTCCTTTCAAATGGGTACCTGGTGGTCTGTGAGCAGCTGGCTGATGCTGCTTCCTCCAGATTTGTGCCCTCAGCTTTTSTGACTCCTGCTCAAGCTGCCAAGGCCACAGGTAGAGCAAGGGATGTAAGGGAAGTGCCTGCATCTCCCTGGGTTCCACAGCCCCCGTGCTGCTTTTGAGACCCACCACCTAGCAGCTGGGATGGAAGATTTCCTTCAGCAGTGATGAGAAAGAATCTGATGAATGAAAGAAAAGCTGCCCCTTTTCCACCCTCTTGCTGTAACTGGTTTTGTTTCCTTTTTCTCTTGTTTAGTTCCAGATGAGCCACCCAGTTCTGTGTCAGTAACTCCCCACACGACTTCCTCCGTCCTTGTGCAATGGCAGGTAGGTAAAATGAAAAATTCTGATGTTTCTGTGAACAATTTTTTGGCTGCTTTGTCTTGTTGGCTTTAAGGGTACATTGCCAGGGATATTTTCTTGAGCTGGAACTACTGAAGTAACGCTGAGGGACAGCAGCTACTTCCTCATTTGCCTGATCTAGCATAAATTTTAGTGATGAATGGAGATTTCTGGCAGTGGCTTTTACTTTGTGCCCCAGTGGGAGGTGAAGGAGTGCCTGTAGCCATGTCCAAGATTGTCACTTGTCAGATTCTCCTGCCCTTTTGTCGATATCCATAGATGTGCATCTTTACATGGAAAACCTTCTGCAGAGCGTGGTGTTGGTAAGATCAGGCAATCAAAAGCTCACGCTGGTTCACATCATGCATGGCCTCCTCCTGCTGCTGAAATGATCAGAAGCCTGAGATCAGTGCCCATTCATACCTCTGAGGAACTCCACATGCCCTCTTGGCTCTCTGCTTCAGAGAAAAGAAAGGAAGTTTGAGCTCTCCACAATCTCTCCGAGTYGGATGGGGATGTATTTGTGTCGAAGTCTGCATTTTATATTGGCATTTCCTCTGCCTTTCCTTTATCTCTCAGTCCTGGCCTCCTGGGAGATGCAGGAACATTTTGTGACCCAGTGCCTGAGGCTTCTTTTTGCAGAGTGAGCATTAATAGAGGGAGCCCAGTGGGGTACTGCACGTCATCCATAACCTATCCCRGAAAGGCTCTGCCCACCCTGCTCCCGAGACAATGTCCCCCACACATCATAAGGATGACTTTGGACAGATTGCATTATAGTGAAAAATGTACATATGCATTTACAGTACAGATGGGACTCCTTGCATTTTTGGAAGAAAAATATGTGTATGAGGCTCTGTTTATTGCTGTGCAGCAGCACTTGAAAATCTGCCTGGCTGTGCTGCTGGGTGCCTGGCCCCAGCTCACGCAGAATAATCCCGAGCAGCAGCATTGCTTACAGCATGTTGTGCAAATAGGAGACATSTTGAGCAGTTTTACTGAAAGAATTATGGAGAGATGGAAATCTGCCTCCCCACCTACAACGAGAGCCCCTGGCGAAGGGAAAAAGGTACAGAAAGAGAGGACAAAGAGGATTGAGGCAGGATGGACCACAGAAATAAACGTTSCCCCAGATGACTGATTATTGGTGTGTAGTTAATGTGAAATAGGTGGTTGTTTAGGTAATTGGATGCTTTTCATTTCATGAAAGTGAAATGGGGTTGTTGTGCCAGAGCTGTCTCAAGGGAGTTGTGGGCGATTATATGTCATTACCACATGTATATTAATAGGTCCTGGTAATTCAGCCGTACTATATTTTTCAAATAAACAAAAATCTTCAAGTCCCACAATAGCCTCCAATTAAGAGGAAGTTTCACAGCAGTGTCTGAGAAATAATGTAAACTGAAAACAGCAGTCAAGCTAAATGGGAGAGTGGATTTCCAAGCAAAGCTAAATTTTTAACTTTGAGCCGTGTTAATAATTCACAAAACAAACTCTTGATGCACTATCTGGGCTTTCAGCTGCTTGGTCCAATCAGTCCATTATTTTTAAATTTAAAGGAGGAAGAAAATAAGTAATTTCCAGTGAGGTCTGTTGTATCAATAATGCAAGGTTATTTCAAATGTTCTGGAGAATGTTACATTTAACATCAGGATCATGTACTGTTCTGCTTCTACCTTAGAGATAACAATTATTCAAACTTATATTTCAGTCTTTATTTATTTATTTCTCTTTAAACAGCATAAAAATGTTTCTCTACCTCTGTACAACATTATGGGCTGCCACTCATAACCMTTTTACCTATTTCAGCAGATCCCTCAGGCCTTCCTACAAAATCCTAAATAATCCATTACATCAAAAGCAGAGTTTTGTCCACGGAAGACAGATAGGAAGGGGAAGACCTGACCTTTTAGCAGAGTACCCTTTTCAGGAAAAAATCATCATTTCCATGGCAAAAAGAGAGACAGTTTGCAAGCTATTTATTTTCTGAGCTTTCCTGTCTTAAATCCCAAGGAAGGAAAAAATGGAGATTCACATGATAGCATAAGAAAACAATGTTTGCTCTCATAAGATCAGTGTTGGACCATGATAAGAAATTAAGCTTTACCTGTTAGGCAGTTACATGGCAGAGCAGAGAGTCACAGCTCAGCTCCAGCTGGATTTTCCTTTGAGGATTTGCAGGMTATTCAACTTGTTGCTTGYTTTTAATTTAAAAAAAAAATATTAGTAATTAAAATAGGAAAAGTCATAGGGAGGTGGGGACACTGCTTTGCTGTGGAGCCCTTCTCTGCAAGGGCACTGTGAGGGAAAAAGCAATTTCATTGGAATACAGAAAACAGAAAGTCAAAAGATGAGAAAAGATCAGGAGAGAGGTGTTGGTAATTCCCAGTAACCCCATTTCATCTTTTGCACAGGAGAGCGTTTCAGCTGGTCCATGAGCAGTAACATCATGGGGCAGTCCTGGAGAAGCCTGGCAGTTTATTTCATGTATTTTCTTAGTCCCTTGGACAAGGGGCTCTCAGCCTGAGATTGGGAAAGGCTATTGTGTGAGAGCTTGATTTATTTGCCTGGTAAAATGCAGTCGTAGAGGGAATATGATTGCCCTTTCTAAAATACATCACGGGAGTAAACACCCCACAGGGAGGAGAACAATTTAACCCAAAAGGCAATGTTAGCACAGGAACAAATGGTTGGAAACTGGCTATGAATTATTTAAATTAGAAATTAAATGAAGGTTTCTAACAGCCCGAGCGGTGAGGCTGGGAACAGCTTCCCACCAAGAATACTGGGGAGCTGAGGAATCAGCTCTGTCCCTGGTGGAGATTGTTCTGTCTGTGAAAGCCTTCAGCAGTGCAGTGGGGAKCTGCCAGCCCTGGCAATCCTTGAGGTCCCTCACAATCCTGTATCTGCAGAATCATTCTCGAATGCAGGTGCAAATAATCGTGAAAGGTGGTGAGAGCTTTTCCAGATGATGGAGCAGTGTTGGGGTTAAGGAAAATCCTTATGGGATGAGCTTCTGCTGGATCCTGCTCACCCCTGTTCAATCTCATTTTGGGAAGGGTTTGAGCTGCAGGTCACATCACCAGGGAGGAACCTGTGTGATTGACRTGGCCCTGCCTCGTGTCAGGCTGTGATTTATTAAACAGAGCCATAGACCCTGCCCATCCAGAGATGTGAGTGGATAAGAAGGTTCATGAACGATGACCCTACAGAGCAAACAGCCAGTGGGTGCTCAGCCCAGGAAAATTGAAAGTATAAAGAGGTGCAGCTTTTTGAGAATAAAGGATTTTTCAAACCAGCTAGAAGCAGTCCCTGTGCTCTGTTCTCCCATTGTTACAGAGCACAGTGATGAGCGTGGATCAATGACGAGTGAGAGATCTCCAAGAAGGCACAGCAAGTGAAATCTTGCCCCAGTTCAGGTTGCTTTTGGCAGGCTCTGTGTAGGACATCTACAAAAGATGGCTGCTTCTTGCTGGAGCAGGTTCTGCTCCYTTTCCTGGTGGATGTGTAGCTTCCTTATACACTGGTTCACAAATTTTTCTTTTCTGGTTTCCATAAACTATAGTCTTTCTATTTAATTCCTTCAGCCCTCACCCAAAGCAAAGTCCTTGCTGCTGAGACAGGACAGTCCTCTCCCTTCTCTTTCCATTGTAATTGAATAATGGAAAATTCGTGTCATTTCTGGAAGCAGAATGCCAGGTTATTACCTCCTTCCCTATCAAAATGTCCTTACTTTCTTCATTAAAATTACATGGGACATTACCTTCTATTGTGACAGTTTTTCACACCAGCAGTTAATTTTTACACAATGCTTTTCCTTAGTAAAGTTCTCCAGGCTGGTAGGGATCTTTCAGGATTAAAGGCAAGATCATCATTAAAATCCTTTTCATTTACACTTTCAGCTCCTTAAATTTTGGTAAAAGAATCTTTAGAAGATAAATGGCTCAGGGCATCTTTTCTTCTCTGCAGTTCTTAGCCTGCTTTAGACTCAAGAAAGTAATTTTTTTCCCAAACATGAGGAATCCCATTGCATCTGTCTACTTAAGCAARCCACCCAGACACAAATCTCCTTTTCAGTGTGCCTGCTGTGTATCTGTACCTGCAGGAGGATGTGAGGGGCTGCTGGAGAAGCCTTGCTGAGGTGTTACATCTTTGAGCATCTCCCAACAGGATGCAGAAGGAAAAAACGTCAAATTTAAGCAATCCCGTGGTTGAATGTGCCAAACTGCTCCAAGCTGTTTCRGAGGAACCCACAGTCACACTGTGACTCCTCTCTAAATGCTTTTTTAAGGTTATTATTAGACCTAGTTTGGTCTTCCTGATCAAAGCCAGTACACGCCAATTCCATTTTATTCTCTCATGAGTCTTTCAGTAAAATGATGCCAAATGAAGATTGTCCTGTGACCAGTCCCTGAGGAAAAGAGCCACTAAAGAAATTCTGTCTGTGACAAAATAATTTTTTTCTTTTTTTTTTTTTGGAAGCAGTGAAACGCTGTTTGGCTGTTGCAGTGTCGATGGCAGGCAAGGTGCATTCCCAGGGAGGGCTTATTTGTCCTTCTYGTCACACCCAAGTGTCTGTGGGCCAAGAAGGAAAGCAGCTTGGCTCTGAGGTGTGGATTTTTCAGTCAAGAGCCTTTTGCAATGGCCACAGCTGGAGCCAAATCCTCGAAGTTTCCTTTAACTTGTGCTTTTCAAACTACACAACCTCCAACCCCGTACATTATTAATGTCTGTTTTCAGCAGGGCACAGTCTGCCCCTGCCCACGGTGATGGATGTTTGTTTTCATGAACATCTTAACAAACCTGTTCTTCACATGGATGTTTTTCAGCCCCCAAAAGTGGAGAGTTTGAACGGGCTCCTGTTGGGATATCGGATCTACTACAGGGAGCTGGATTATGACAGCGGGCCTGGAACAGAAACCAAAAACATCCAGAACCCCTCGGCTTTAAGAGCAGAGCTCACACGTAAGCCTGTGGTTTGGACCCTAAAATATCCCACACTGGTAATCTGTCATTGCACCAGGCACTTCATCCCCTCTTACCCCATGGAAATGAAATGTAAGTCTGAAGATGCTGAGGAAAATTCAGGTTTTACACAATCAGTCTGAAGATGCTGGAAAATGCGAGTAACTTGAGCATGATCA
Organism: Malurus melanocephalus; assembly: GCF_030028575.1. Classification (NCBI taxonomy): domain Eukaryota; kingdom Metazoa; phylum Chordata; class Aves; order Passeriformes; family Maluridae; genus Malurus; species Malurus melanocephalus. Next base: position 1,128,852 of record NW_026623347.1, on the reverse strand, counting down.
GCATTGTAATGGTCTGTGCTGATCTCTGCCAGCATGCTGGAATTGATGGTCTGTCCCCCAMGTATCCTCTGATTTCCTGCTTTCCACTGCCTCCAGATCATAATTACCCCGRTACACTTTGTTCTGCCTTCAAATGAGAGACACTTCCTTTTCCTCAGCTGGCAACTTTTTGCTTTCTTGCTATTTTTTCAATAGTTTTTATAATTGACGTTTTGTTTTTTCTTTTTACAGTATGAGGAAACAGCTGAGGGGATTTTTTAAATAGAATTTTTATGATTTCAAAGTGCTTGTCCATATTTTACAAGAAAATAGCAAAGATGAGCAAGAATTTTTAGGTGCCTGTTTTCCATGTTAGTCACTGGGATTTATGGCTCACAGGGAAGGAAGATGGAGAGGGAGAGGAATAATACAAAAAATGAAAAGGCTTTTTAGAGAAAGGCTAGAAAGGAAATCAGAGGGAAGAATAGGCAGAATAAGGTGATGGGAGGCAGATGTGAGCACTCAGTAGCTTGAGAAATAAGGTCCAGCAATGAGATATGCTCATGGAGGGACCAGCTTTTGTCCTCTTTGATGTCACTGGAATATTCAGAATAATATAATACTCCAGGAGCAGCAGAATAGGRTTCAGTGAGACTATTTTAATATCTTACATCATCTGCCATGCTTTCCTGAACCCATAGAAGAGATTCTACAAAAGCAAGGGTGAATTTTAATGAGGGTGTGGGATAAGTGGATGCTTTAAATGTAACGTAAGCACCTAACTGTGACCTCACTCACGTGGTCAGAGCTAATGAGACTTCTCAGACTGCAGCTTGAACCAGAACAGAGCAGAGATGTAAAGCTCTGGAAGGTGTAGGAAAGCAGAAGGGTTTTTACCAGACAAAAAATGAATYACTGACTGTGTACATTATCATGAAATAATGGCTTTGGATGCTCTCACAAGCTGGGGAGCCTATGAAACCAACCAGTTTCCTCTTTTTCCTCTTCTTGTCTGGCCCTGCAGCAATGTTCCTAATCGCTGTAGAGGAGAAAAAACGAGCTGTACCTCYCCAGGGAGTCAAGAGATAGAGAGAGAAAGGGGTGGAGGCAAATGTATTTTAAGATAAATTTCCCTTTTTCGCCTCATAATTCTCACCTTAGAACACCTCTGTTCCTCACTGACCTGTGGTTTTGCACAACTTAGCATATTATTACAATTCACTCACAGCAAGAATATTGAATTCTTTAAGTGAAACTGTGGGAAATCAAATTCACACTTAAAGAARCAGGTCCTGCTCTGATGTAAGTGTTCATTCTGTGGTCCACGTTCCAGGTCTGTGCTCTGCAGCTCTTCAGGTTTTGAATTTTACATCTCAAGAAATCGGRACGTAAATGCACCACTGAGAGCTTTCACCCCTAGAAGTCATTTCATCTTCACTCATTTGTTCTRTTTAATCTAAAAGTCAGACCGTTTTTGTGTTGTGTGTTTGTGAGCTCCTCTGTTTGAGGAGGAAATGAAACARCCCCATGTGAGCGAGATGTTTCTGATGTGTTACGAGAGAGTGATGTGATTTTATTGCCCTTCAAGGTATAGTCCTAAAGCTTAAACTGTGTATGGGTGTGCTGCCTCATTTGCCTCTGTCTCTGCTGTACATCATTTGCAATAACTATTTCCTTGCACTGTAACAAGCTTTCTGCTTTGCTTACCCTGAATAGCCCAAAGCAGCTTCAAGACAGTGAACAGCAGCTCTGCATTAACGACGTATGAATTAACACGTAAGTGCACATTGCCTTCAGATGAGACTCTTTGTAATGGTTCAAAATGCACCACAGGCAAACTCCTGTGGCTCTCCTCCGTGGATCCGGCAGAAATCAACACAGATTAATGATTCTGCTTCCTCGAGTTGCTTTTTTCTTTAAGTTTTTGCTTCCCCTACACCCAGAGACATCAGCRATGCAAGTAGGTAGCCGTTGTAAAAATGTGGCTGCTGGGAAGGTAAAACATTATCGACTGTAACAGCCCAGTATTGCTGATGCTAAATGAATTTTGATTCACTCGCTGCATATTTTGCAGTCCATCTGAGTTTAGCTGTATCACATCATTAGTCCTATGATTCGAGCATTGCGATGCTCGGGCATTCCATGGAGTACGAGGCCAATTTAGAAAGGGCCCAATGAATTTATGTGCATCTCCAGAGGTGTTTTCAATTGGAAATGAATAAAATAACATTCGACAGAGTTAAAAGGCAAGTTGCTTTGTGGTGATGATGGTTCACTAGGTTTTGCCCAAGGCTTTTGAGTCACAGATTGTGATGGGCTTAAAAAAAAAAAAAATGAAGCCCTATCCCCACTGAAAGTTGCATGCATGAACTCTTGTGTTCCATTTTCTTCCACATCCAGTTAACACTAAAATCTCCCTTGTGACTTCTCATGGCACAAAATAAAGTTTCCCTGTGCAAGCTGCCCCGTTCTATACGTGTATATCTTACTATTATTTGTTTGTTTATGAACTCAGTGTTGTGAGTTTCTGTTTTGCTTGCTCCATGTTCTGCAGTCCATCCGATTTTAGTGACATCACATAAAAAAAAATTAAGGATGTATCAGATGTAATTCCCCTGAGACTGGAGAATGATGCTGAACTCACAGTCAGATATTGGAGCACAACACTTAAAAAAAATTCTGTGACACTGAAATTAGACAAAACTTGCCTAATTAGGTTTTTTTGAACCTTACCAAACCAATGGCATACTGTCAGCCACCGAGTAAAGGGGACTCTGATTCATAGATAGCAGGGAAAATTATTGGCAAAGGGAGAAATTTGGACCTCTGGCCATGCGTGTCTTAATTCAATGCTCATTTAAATAGGGCAATTTATATTATTGATTGTYCTCTTACTCTGATTTCCCTGTTAAGTATTGTAGATGATAAATATATCTGTTAGGATTGATTCTTTCATCCTGAAAATGCAAAATCTGAAACTGCTCAGGCGCTGCCTCCCCTAATGACGTTGGCATTGTTCTGCTCCACCCTCGTTGCATCTGTTAATTACCCACAAACAATTGGCTTTTCTGGACTTTTTCATGCTTCTCTCACCCTCCCGTCTCATCTGTCAGAGTAGTTCCTCTGTGTCAGCAAAGAATTTTGTTGCCTGGTAGCCAAATGGAGTCCAGCCTTCAAATTCTCCTTTTTTGTTGTGATTGGTGGTGTTGCTGTGGTCATGCAGGAGGAGAAGGTGCCCATGGAGTACCTGGAATGGGACTCCAGATTCCCCACTGCAGGTCTCCCTCTGCACCTGCCTCAGCTGTGCAGTTCTAGAGCGGTGCAGTTGCCAGTGCCCCACTTAAATGARCATTTCAGGGATTAGGTGAAGGCTGGGCAGGCTCTCTCCTACCAGTGCTGATCAAAATGAGACCTTACGGTGACATTTAAAGCCAAATCCTGCCATTTTCTGTACTTTAGGATGACCTAGAAATGTTCCTCTAGTTAGTTATCCATAATAAATRGGTGTATTCCAAGAGAAGTCATCATTCCTCCTCCTAGAGCGAGGAAACACTGGAAAAGCCTACCATTTAATCACAAATATTTTTCAAAATTATGCAAACCCTGCTGTGATGTGTGAGTTAAGGAAGGATGGAAGTAGACATTAYGCTGTTGTACTGTTCTATTGCTGTGTTTCCTGAGAGACAAGTCTGGAGATAAAGAGGTGTTAGAGTCTAGAAGATATCTGTAATATAAATTATAACATATAACATTAATATGTAATATTTTACTTTTTCAGAGTTGAAGAAATACAAGAGATACGAAGTACTAATGACAGCATATAATGTCATCGGTGAGAGCCCTACGAGCACACCAGTGGAAGTGTTTGTGGGTGAAGCAGGTAGGTGAAGGAAAAATTAAATTATTTCTTTATTTTGAAGAGCCAGCATGTTTTGGTATTCTCCAGATAATGTTCAATAACTGTCTGGGAAAGGGATTGTTTGAAAAATTCCCGAGCTGTTATTGCTGGTAAGTTTTTGTAGCTTGCTCTCCTGGAATAGGCACTGACAGTTTCTTGCCATTGGAAAACCAGTTGGTCTGAAGAATCAAAGGAAGAAAGGGCATTTGAAAGAAGAGAAAATATTTCTGGAGTTGCAGGAGGATGACTGTTCATACCAATTAGCTTGAGGGAAAAATTGACTCGAGTTAAAGAAGTGAAAAGTGGAGCACAGGAAAGCCACAAGGGAAAAGAAACAAAACTACAAAACAAGGGAGACTTGGAAAGCTGGTTCTTTTATTTTATATCTCTGTATAGAGACATTGCTTGGCACCACACCTGGCTGCATTTTTATGCTCTTGAAGCAAGAATACACCATGGCTGTTTTAATGCTGGCTTTGGAGGTGGGTGTTGGGTGCTCCCAGGAATGTGCAGACTGTCCCTGAATCTGGCACATGAGTCAATTTTGATCGTTTTAAAATCCCCCCAGTGGAAGGCTGGAGGTGGAAATCGGAGCAGTTGAGCAGATCCTTCAGCGAATGCCTTGAGAAACAGGTGGTTTGTCAGAGCCCAGATAACCCCGAGCCAATCTGGGAAGGGCAGGACTGGAATAGCTGATGCCTTCTTCCAGTCCTGGCAGCGAGGTTGTATTTATGGTGATCCCAGCTGGAGAGAGGTTGGCACTGAAATCCTCCTTAGTTATGGTCTCAATTTCTGCAGCAGCGGCGTTTGAAGCTCGACCCTCCCGTTGCTCAGCCCAGGAATGGAGCTGATTCCACTTTGTTCCTCTCTCTCGGAGCTGTGTGATGGAGAAGCTATCAAAGCCAGCATTAATTCATTTTATTATTATTCATTAATAATATTCTATTACTCAAAACTAAGCAAAGCACATTTTTTTAAAAAAACCTCTACTGCGCATTTTTTTAAACTCTCCTTAACCTTTTAATTTCAAATATGGTGCAACATTCACCATCTTTCTTTGAAAACATCATAAATTAATCAGAGCAGTGTGGTCCTGGAGAGACAGCTGGCAATATTTACATTTTTTTCTAGTTTGCTGCTGCTCCAACTTACTTCTGCAACAGCAGCAAAGAAAGTCCCAGGTGGAGCCAACTGTATCTGGCTTCAAAATACATTTTTGTTTCAGAGCTGAGTATCTCCCTGCTGCAAATGGAGCCAGCACATGCACTTATACACATGTACACAGCATGGGAAATCAGCTGGGGAGAACAAGGAAATGCTGTTATATCATGTCTTTTAATCCCACAGTCCAGATCTTCCTTATATAACTCCAGGGCACTGAGAGGAGACAAACTGGAGAGGAAACTGAGATAATTACACGACCCCTGAGTGTCTGAAGGAAGGGCAGCTGGAATTAGATGAGCTTTGAGATCACTTCCAACTCAAACCATTCCATGATTCTATGATTTCCAGGAGACTTCCTTGCCCAGGCAGGACTGGTGTGTCTGAAGTTGTAATGTGTGACTTGGCTGTTGGTTTAGAGTTGCTGGATTTACCTCTGGAAAGGGACCATCCAGCTTCACRCAGCAGAAATGATGAATGCAGGATCTTCCTGCCGATTTTCACTCTTGTTGTGTGAAGTTATTACACTTTGTTATAGAACTGCCTCTTCCACCTCCAGAACTGGCTGTGATTTATRCTGTGAGTAAAGTGATTGGAGACGGTATTGCAATTTAAGTTTTAAATTGATTTGTGACACCTTTGAGTTAAAGTGTGCTGTGGAAATACAAGTTTTTTGTTGTTATTGTTTGCTCAATGTTCTTTACCCATGGTAAAGGCAGTTAAGCAGCAAGCTGGGAAAAAATGGGTCTGCTCAGCTCCAGCAGTGGAGCATCCAGGTTAAAAACAGAGAAAAGCTTCCCAATAAACAACAAGAGTGACACAGGCACAGAACTGGGCACAAAGTGAGTGAAGGTGGCCAGTCCCCAGCCTGAAGCTCTCAGGTAACTCATGTCTCAGTGCTGTTAAACGGGKCCTTGTTCTGCCCTAAGCATTGCAGTAATTCTGGGAAGAGGGGGAACRTTCCTCTCTGGGTCATAAAAAAGGATATACAGCTTTTGTACCTTTGGGGAAATGTGCTGGGCTTAGGCCAGCTCAGTCAGAATCCCCATTTCTGTTGGGTGTTCGTGTTGCTGATGGTTGTTGTGCTGCTTACCCTTTGCTGAGTGATGCAGAAGGAGGAGTGTCTGTGATTCCTTCCTTCYCTCTTGTGTTCTCCCCTGTTAGATTTGAAAATTTTCCTGGGATCATGCCTGGATTTTCACCGTAGGTAATGGAACCACCTGAAAAACGTGGGGAAAAAAAGTCATTAAAACCAACCTTCTGCAAGTTTTGCCAATTAAATGAGCAAAAATATACCCAAATGGGGAGTTTCTATACCCCAGCCAAGTGCCCCCTTGGGCASCCTGAGCAGGTCTTCCCTGCCTCTGACTGAAGGGCAGGTGGGAATTTTGGGAGAGAACAAAGTGCTGCTAGAAAATGGGCCAGACATGAATAAAAGGCCTGGTGAACAGGAAAGCTGGATCCAGTGGTTTGGATTTTTGGTGGTGTGGGGTTTTTTTTTATTCTACAGGTAGAGCTTACACTTTTCCTCGTTAGAGTAGCCCATAAGATCAAAGGCTCCATTTTGAGTTGTGCCTGGATATTGGCAAAACTCACTGGTGTGGAGAGCAGATCTTCCCCTCACTGGGAGAACAGGCTGGGAGTCCTTGAGCTCAGTGCAGCTGGGSAGGATGTGCTGCCTGTTCAGTCTGAGCAGAGCCCATGTCCTTCCCCCACCTGCCTCAAGCATCTGGATCCTTCTCCTCCATAGCCCAGAAGATCCTCTAACGCTGCCTTTTTAGAGCTGGCTGCAGCTCTGCCCTGCTCATTAGAGAACCATGTGCATCTCCTGACAAATGACAGAAAAATTGAAAGCCACCACTTGCAGAAATTAGGAAGGGAGTCGCAGCCCCGCTGGCAAGCCCCCTTTTCGCCTTGTTAATTCATTTAACAGTTCAGCTGTCAGGGATGCTGGCTTTGATTGGGGAGGCAGTGAGTGTTCAGCGAGAGGCTGGGTACTGATATTCATCCCAGCCYGAAACGCAGCTGCTACCAGAGGTGYTGTTCTGCTCCACTGAAATTAAGACTCTGTTAGAGCAGCCACTACATCAAGAGCATTATTCTACCAGGATGCTGTCGCCACCTGATTGTGTGGGGGGCTCTGGAGTTCGGGAGACTCCGCTTCCTGCATTTTAATTAAACAAAAATCACAGGTTTGGGCCAGATGTGCTTCACCTAATTTGGGAAGGTGAATAAAGTAAAATGTGGCAGTACAAATCCTGTGCTAACGAGCCTGCAGCCTTCAGTGCTTCTCCCATATATTCTGCAAATCTGTTTTGGATGAAAAGTGATGGAATTCATCATTTCTTCCAGCAGCTGTTGCTGGAGTAGAGTGAGTGTGTGCAGAGAGGAGGTGGCAGAAGGGGTGAAGTGCTCTGAGAGACATCAGCCTTTAAACAGGTTGTAAATCCATTTRTGTGAAGAGGGGAGTGATGTGTGTCATTAGAGCTGATGGTGACATTGGTGACCTTCAGAATTCACAAGAACTGATGAGGCTGGCTTGTTGTTGTTGTTCTTTTTAATGATGAGCTCTGCGAGCTGGTTCCTTAATGGGAAAGGCAAGGAGGAAAAAAAGCTGGGAGACAAATCCCTTCCTTTAGAAGTCCTTCRTTGAAATGCCACTTTGGTTGTACCRTCATCTTTCAGAGGTTAGCCAGCCCTCTCCTTTTCGTCCAAGTGAAGCCGTGGCTTGGAAAAGAGCAGAAGTGAGASAGAGCCATGACTGCTTCTTACCTCTTGTCTTCAAAAGCTGAATCTACCTCTTGGTGCAAAGCTAGCAGACACCAAAGCTAATTTCTTCCTGTTATCTGCAATTATTTCATCTGCCCTCCTGCCTGCAGCTCCACAGATGTTCCTGGAGTTCACAAACTTTGTTTTATTCACCTGTAGCTGACACAGGGAGGGAAGATCTGCTCTGCTGTTAATGTCAGGGGAAGCACTTGGAGCTGCCTGGCTATCACCAGCATTTTGCAGGCCAGAAGCACCTGGAAAGCTCTGAGACTAAAAATAGCAAAATAGGTTTGGGACAGAAAAGGCTACACTGAGAGAGTGAGCCATGATAAGGACAAAGAAGCCTTGTAAGGAAGCAGAGACGTGACTCCAGGTACTTGGCTCCCCTTTAGAAACTGCTTCCAGCACAGAGTCCCTTCTTACCTGGTTATCTGTGCTGGGGCAATGTCCCTTTGTCTCTTGTGCTGAAGGCAGGGAAGCTTGGCAGGCCAAGGCTGCTTTGCCCTAGGGTGTTTTAATCTCTTTCTTCAGGCCTCGCTGTTCATGTGTTCACTGCAGATCCACCCCGTGGTGTCACCTCCCCGCTGCATGTCACATTCTGGAGCACGGGTCCCTCATCACTGCTTCGGGCCCCCCTCGCTCTTACAGCTTTATCTCTGCCCCAAACACGGCACAGGAGATGGTGTGTGGAGTCCCAAATGCTCCTTGGTAACAGGATTGACAGCACTGCAGCTCTTGGAGCTGGCAGCTCCATCCTGCCACGGCCCGTGGCTGTTTTCTGCTCTCGGAGTGGTACACATGGGCTGCTGTGCCTGTGCAGATATGGAGCACGGTGCTGCTGGCACAGCTGCCAGAGCTCGGTGGGCAGCTCCATCCCAGATGCTATTGGAGGAGGGAAGAGAAGGATTATCATGGCCATTTCACATTGCATAGTCTAAAACCTGTCAGCCTAGGGACGGCATCTTCCCTCGATAAACAAAAGGGGATGGAGGGAAGCTACTGGGAAATAGAATGGTAAAGAAATTACTGGTTTCACTTGCTCAAACWTTAAACAAAGGGGTTGAACTTCCTTGGCACTTTAAAAGCACTGAGCCTTTGAAATAAGAGGGTATTTRCGTTTTAATTGCTGACACCTCTGGACATCAGCAAACAGCCACTTTTGGGGGATAGCAGGATAGTCCTTTTCCCCTACCCTTTAAATTTAAAGGACCTGCAGAGCTGTTCCAGTGTCAGACTCAGTTCTGGGTGTGCTTTAGCCTGGCGTTCTAGGAATGCCTTGCTCCAGGAACAAAATTGGGTTCCCATCCTGCTCTCAGTGTCTTTCTCTCTAAGGAAGGAGAAGGTCTCCTCTGAGCTTGGAGTTAAAGATGCAAGCCAGATTCTCCAACAATGTGCTAAAAGACAGAGTAAAGTCAGAGCACAGCAACTTGGAAGGAAGATGGAAGGAAAAAAAACTGGTGAGACATGTCCTGTTTGGGTTGGGAAAGTAACCTCTTTCCAGTTTCTCTTGGAAACCAATACACCAGTCCCAGCAGCATCCCATTTCTGAGAGCGGGGCTGGTGACTGGGCACATTCATCAGCGTTTCCTGGTGKATTTTAACTTCTCCAGGTTCCCTCTCTGTATATGGGGGTTCCACCAAGGGCTTGTCYGCAGCAATTGCAGCAATTTGGATTTGTTGTTCCCATCAGTGCTGCTCCACTGGGGTTAACAGTAGTGTTGATAGCTCTCAGCTGTGGGATCTAATCCTGCAGGGCTGTGACAGGACAGTAAAAAATAACAAACTGAAGTGTGCCCACATTAGAGCATTAGTCACTGCTTGTGTGCTGCTAGTATTGCTACAATGCTTGGGAGTTATGGAAATTAATTTTCTCTACAATCCTTGGCTCCGTTTCCTACTCAAACTGGCTGTTTTTTTAAAGGTAATTTTATATTCTTAATCTGTTTTCAGATAATGCAAAGGTTTGCTAATTAGACTTCCAGATTTGGTGGYGTAGTTCACTAGCTGCTCTTACAATGGCAAGACAGAAAGTAACCATGCCAGTGTGAGTCTGTGGAAGAAGTGTCCTTAATGTCAACATGTCAAAAAGACATCCCTGCAGCCCTCTGGAGACTGAAATCTAATGTCAAGGCAGAAGGAAGCAAAGTCAGAGCGTCGTAGTGCTGTCAAAGCAAGTTATTCTACCATACAGGAGAAGGAATTTTAAGCGAATGCACTGGAAAGCAGTGTCCAGATTGAGACATAGATTTGATGGGCTTATTTGACATCTTTARTTCTCCATTGACAGTCCAGAAGCTCCCTAAAATGATTTGCAATGTTTTCATGCTGCAAGTAAAAGCCGAACGCGCGCCTCATTAACAGCTCATTAAGTTGTTAATATTGGTCATCAGCAGCCTTTGGTAGAGCACAATGCTTTATGCAGTGCGGCAGCTCCTGCTCAGCTCGGGTCTAATTGCCTCTTTTTATCACGTCTCAATGTAGGAAAGATGTTTCTGTCCAAGCACAAATATCCGCGGTTTTTGATGCTTTCTCCGGTTCGTCCCTGGCTGTCGCTGCGCGGGGCGGTGTTCTGCTCGGATGATGAACTYCCCTCTCACACCCCCAGCCTTTCGATGCTGATTTTTTGGTGCTGACTGGAGCCCGAGAYGGGCAGGCTCCCKTGCYCAAATTCATCACGAGGGYTYGTGGYTTTGTGCTGCAGTTGGTGGGAGGGGAAGGACAAATGARCTGTTGTTCTGCAGCGTTCCATGGCCTGTGCGGGGACATCCCTGCACGGAGGAGCCTGATCGTGTATAAAAAGCTTTGCTGAACCAACAGCACGGCTACTCCATTAAAAAGCAGAGGAATTACCCTTCCTTTCAAAAAAACACCGTAGTAAAGTCAAATGAACCAGAAMCTGCCCTGCTAAAGAAGTGGGGAAGCCCCTGGCTGATAACTCCGGTTCCAGCAGCACAGGCTGGAGCGGGARTGCTTTTGACTAAAGGGTGATATTTGCAGCCAAATTTCGATTTCGCCTAATTGYGCAGTCCTGCTCTGCTTGTTTGCAGTCATCCTGGGATACGTGAGYAAAATTTGTGCTGTAAGTATTTTCATATGGGTCTCGACTCCCGTGGCTTTGCCTCCTCTGTACAGCTTTGCTGTGAAGCCAGCTGTGGAGAAACACAGTTGGTTTTCTTCTCTGACATCTGTTTGCTGTATCCGTCGTCAATCACAGAACTGGAGGCTTTTCAGGTTGCCTGTTGTGGACTGAAAACAAAAAAGTTGCCATTTTTTTTTCTTATGAAAGTATGAATTAGCAATAGTCTAAAATATTTTGGCCCCAGCAGTCCACACACTGAGATGATATGGGGGTGTAAATCTGCAGCGATGATCTCAGGGATGAAAAAGAAAGAAAGAAAGAGAAAACKCTCACTGAGAGTCAAGAAAATTTAAATTTAATCTTTCTCTCCCCAGGAGCRCAAGAACACAGTCTTCTGTGGGCTCCCTGGGGTTCCCTGACCATTGCAATCTGTAAATCCTAAATTAATCCCTCGTGGGGGTCAGCTACCCAAACTGGCATTAAAACCACAGCAAAAGGTTATTCCGGGGGCAGCTCTCACCTGCGCCCTTTGACTTTTTTCTGATATAGCTTTTGACATTTAGTAGATGGCAAATGCAGTGGAGATTATTTGATATGCTCTCTTGGCTGCAGTGGAGCAGAAGGAGTTGCTGGTGCTGATTAGACTTTAGTAGGTGCTGCCACTGCTGTTTGTGGATGTGAAGTGGGTGCTTTTGTCAGCTGCCATGAACTGGTGGTATTATGATATTCAAATGTGGCATTAACAAATTATAATAATTGAACATGACTGTAAATAGTGGAGGAGGGATTTCAGGTCACAGAAAGTCTGGGGAAATAACCTGAAATCGTTAATTTTGCCTTTCTAGTGGGTAGACTTGTAAGAAAGTGGAGGGCAGCGCTTTCCCATCCTGTGCTGTTCCCAGTGCTCCCAGTGTGYATRAGGGAGGATCAGACCAGTGCATCAAACACAGAGCAGCTCTTCAGCATCCCTGGAACAACCTTCAGCACCTCCTGGGGTGAATCCTGCACTCAGCAGAGCTGACCCTGCTCTCATTACACACCTGAGTCTGCYCTTTCACAGAGATAACCCCAATGTGCGTGGATGTCAGGGAGAGGGGGCTTGGCTTCAAGAGCTGCCCTAAAATTGCATGGATGTAAGAGAGAGAGGATTTGAGCTCACAGGTTTGTGCCTGTGTGTTTGTTTGTGCTTCTCTAACGCTGTCAGGCTCTCATTGCTGCTGCTCGTGGCCCATCTCTGCTGACTGATGGGCTGCCTGCCTGTGTGTGACCATATCCTTGTTGACATGAGAGAAATAGAGGAAAAGGCTCCTTTTATTATTCYCCCCTCTTGTTTTAACCACCTGTACACCCTTCCAGAGGCAGTCTGACAGTTCTGTGAGGGCTCTGCTTTTRGGCCAGGCTCTCTCTCTGCCTTGATGGATAATCTCAGTATGCAATGTGATGGCCCGTTCTAGGGTTGCGTTTACTAAGTACAGCTGTGGAATTCAGCAAAAGAAAAGTGTGTGTTTTGTTTGCAGGCTCTAACTCTTTCCCAGCACTGCTCTGGGAGGTTTGCCATGGCTGCAATCATGGTAACCTCTGCATCACCCAGATCATGTCTTCCCCATGAAATTCCCACATTGCACATGGCTCACTCGCATGGGAAATCCAAACCCCACTTTAAAGTATTACTGATCACAACAGCAGTGTTTTCACCACCACTGGAAGAGATGGTGAGCAACAGGAATGGCTCCTCAGTTCAAAAAGGACACTGGCAGGTAACCCCCTAGATCTGTGTCCATGGAAAAGATACTCCACCTCTAGTCCTTGTTTCATTTGAGTTTTCAGGAATTCGGTTTTCTGGAATGTCGTCTCACCCTCCTTCCTCCCCACCTCTTTCCTGTGTCTCTGCAGGTGCTCAAGGTACCTTTTCCAATGCTGGGAAACTTCCCAGTGCTAAGCAAAGAAGGTGGGGATGCTACATTTGGGGATCGTGCACAGCTGCTTTATTTGTGTTTCTTCATGTGTTTAATCCCCTTAAAAATCACAGGCAAAACACAACTACTGTACTACATGTGGTCTGCAGAGASAGCCAAGTGTTTGCCCACACAGATRAGATGGCACAGAGTRAAACATTTGCAGGTGTTCCAGACTCCCAAAGTCCTCATCCGGACAGCTGTTCCCTTTCTCCCCTTCACCATTTCTTCTCCACTAAAATAGGTTTGTCTTTCTAGTCTACATCTTTCTATCCATCAATGTTCATGAAGGTGAGAGAGATGTTTTCCAAGTCCTTCTTGTGTTGAATTCCATTGGTACATGGAGATTTTTCAGTTTATCCTACATTGCTCTATGCAACCATGTAAATCAGCATCCCTCGAAAAGGGCTATTTCCAGCTAAAACCTGGCTTTTCCAGGTTTGAAAAACCAGCTGTTTTAGCCTCCTCCCCCACCCAGTGGGGGTTGAAGTTCTCAGCAATGGGGAGGCCAACTTGCTCCTTTGCTGAGACTCATTTTCGTGTCCCCGGATGTCCCAGCCTGGCACAGTTGATGCCTGGCCCAGCAGTGTTGGTGCCAGAGCACTGAGGAAGAGGATGGGAGCACTCAGGGCCAGCAAATGGTCTGTGTTGGAGGGGTGAAGACCCCTCATCCCTGGAATGTGGTTCTGCCTCTCTGAGAGCCTCTGAATCACATCTGAGCAGCCATGGAAAGCGCAGCCCTTGGAAAAAGCACCAGCTTCCATCACGAGAGAGAGCCCAGCCTAAACCAGCCAGAAATCGGTGGAAAGTGTGTTTTACATTCTAAATATAGCTYGTGCTGCTCTGTCACAGTGGAAAGCAGTTTTGCAGTAGCTGGTTTGGAAGCATAATTGASTAATTGTTATTGAGCTAATCAACATCACTCACACAGCATTCCTGGTGGCACCGAGGCTCTGATGCACGGGTAAGCTCCAATCCTCCCTCCGCCCTTTCGCACACTCTGTAAGAAAGTGGACAGTAAACACTGAATCTTCTTCTCTCATGTAATTCCTTTTTGCAAGGAGATACTGTAGGCACCTGCAGATCCACCTTTTTTGGTCATCCTTGGGAGGTACCATCCTCACATTCCTTCTCTAAGCCCACAGTGTAGGAAAACCCCTGGTGTTCCACTTTGCCTGTGCTGCAGATCAGTCTCACTGTTTTATCTGGTGACCTTCTGTTTGTTGTGTTGTGTTTGGCTTTATAATCCACTAAACTGTCCTTATCTACACTGTGACTTGAAGGCAGTGGCTGCAGCTGGAGAAGAGGCAATCTTCATGTCACTGCAGGGATATAACTTCAATACAGTGAGGATGGTTTAGGTTAGGCATCACAAAGAGTAATATGAGAGTTATTTTATGAGTTATGTTATAGATATTGCTATTTCGGGGTTTTTTTTTTTATTATTTTTTAAATGTGAATATTTCACAAACYCCTATTTGAAGAGGCATTAAAATAGAGAGATGCTGGCAGAGTTTGTGTGGGAATGACAGCACAATCTTCAAAGAAGTCAGTGACTGAGATGACAAGAATGTCTGACCAGCGATCTGATCCTGGTGTGACACAGGAAGGTGATGTTTGAACCCTCTCCAAACCTTTTCCAGCCCTATTTTCTATGACTGTGTGTGCCAGGATTCAATATGTAAACTTTGGAGGCTCTGATGTGCAAGATTTCACTATCAGCATGTGCTGAACGGAATATTTCTGTGCCTTCTCCCTTGTTAATCACTAAGTAGGTAAAATCACAGCTGATACTCAGAACATGCTGCAACCACCCCTCCATTGTAATGTGGAGACAGATTAGAGGATTTGGGGGCCTGGAGCTGTGTCTTTGTTCYGTGTTTATGCAGCACATTGTGCAATGAGATTCTGGCCTCTAGGTGCTAACACCAAAATGCAAACATATTGATTACTGGGGAATAAAGGCAGGCGTGTTCTCCAAATCCTGCTTTGAAGAACTGCGGGGAAAGAGTTGATAGATAGAAAAGGATCAGAGGTCTTTACAAAACAGAAATTTGCTTGGGATTGTTTGGGATCAAGCTGATGCACAGGAAATCTTCAATCTCTTTCACTGCATTTTTCTCCTCATTTTTGGCCTGCATGTTTATTTCAATGGCATGTGAGTATCAGGGAAATCTTGTCCCAAACTTATCTGTGAATGTCCTGACATAACAGTGCAGAAACAATCAGGAAACCAGTAGAGGAGAAATCCTCTGCTGCCCAGAAACTGGAGCAGATATAAGAGCAGCAAGAAATGCTTCACAAAGCCAGTTATCAAGTTTGCCCAGTGAATCACGAGGATTTGTAGCCTTCCTGCAYCACAGAGCATCGTGGCGACTGTCACTGGGAAAAGGAGTAGTAGCTCTTTATTGATGGAAGGCTCTGGGTGCCACAGAGCCCGAAGAACAAATATCCTGAGCGAGAAAAGCTGGGGTGAGCCTTCAGCAGAGCACGGAGCTGCAGAGCGGGGAGGCCACCRGGGATTTTAAGCACCTTCTCTTTAAAGGTTAGAAGCATTAGCGTGCTCAGATTGCCTGCAGTGTGAGCACAGGCTGCTCCGTACGGCTGGGAAATGAGGGCAGTGATGTGTTTAAATGTGGATTTAGATGTGTAACTTTATTTACGGGTTCATTTTGACACTCTCACCACGTTTCTMGATAAATTTGTTGTCTTTACGTGCTCCTGCCAACAGCAGCCCAGCCYATATTTGTTACTATTTGTTACTAATTACTACACAACCTGCTCAGTCTTTCTCCTTACATTTTGGCTGCGAGAGAGTTTCAAGGAGACAATCTCAAAGGTAAATTGAAATCAGATAAGAAAAGAAATGTTTACAAATATCTGCATGAGATTCCAAGGCAGGATACGTGCACAGAATTYGACTTTGTGAGTACACAGATATTTTTTCCAGGGAAAGTGAAATGCTTTCCACCTGCCAGGAGCTGTGTTTGGACCCTCAGGGGTCTRTGTCACTCCTGCTATGGTTGATAATGTCACTAACACCTAAAGCAGTGTGAGGTATGTAGCTTTAACCTTGCTTTTTATGTGTTTGAGATTTCAACAGCCATGAAAAATTCCGAGCTCAGTAATCTTGAAGTGCATTCCTAGAAGGTAAAAAGCCTTTTGAATTCACCTTTAAAATGCACTTGCTTTTATTGGCACAGGCTGTCCATATATTCAGGGAATGAGTTGGGGTTGCAAACAGGTAGGGTCTTCAGGGATGTGTTTTCTTCTTTTTGAAGCATTTCACTTCGCCCTTAATGGAACGTGCTGTCGGCACAGAGCCACATCAAGCGTCAGCAGCACTTTCCTGCCATCCCTTGCTGTCAACAAGAAATCTGTGCTTAGAGGAGGAGGGACACATCAGCCTTTGAAAGTTGAACAGAGGGACAGACTCACAGGGCACAAAACCAAACAATTTGCATCTCGTGGAGGCTCTGGGGTAGTGAAGAGAAATGTCTTTTTCCATACTTTTCTTTTTCTACGTTCCATCAAATTTTCCGCAGCAGCTCCAGCAGCGTGTCAGTGCAGAGTTATCCCWGGCAGGTTTTAACCACTGTGTTTCTTAGATGTGCTTCAGGAAGGGGTTGAGGAAAAGCAGTGTTTTTCTGGCAGCAGGTTGCACACACCATCTCCTCTGATGGTCGCATCTCACAAGTGGTGTTTGTTCCTGGCTGGCACATGGCATCCAAAGAAAAATGCTCTTKTAGGTTTGTAGGTGCTGCTTCAGACCTGGGTGTTGAGAGCACTTTGAAGCCATCAGCTCAGGACAGACAGTGGTGTCACTCCTTAGAAAGAAAATACTCTGCTAAAGCGACCCATTTTCCTCTGTGATTGTACATATTTCTGTTTCCCTGAGCCTGTCATCGTGGCAAATCCCTGGGATGTGTTTTCAGCTTTGCTCTCTGTGATCAKTTTGGCCTCACAGTGTGGTTTGTGCTGTGAAAGTCTCAGAATCTTGAGGTTTTTGGTCCCTAACAGCGTTCCCTTGCACTGAGGGCACCCAGCCAAGCGAGGAGTGCAGAGTACAGGGCAATAATTAGACAAGTGCACCCCTGTGACCCAGCTGGGTTTTACTGATGGTCACTGTCACCTCATGCATTCACAGCCCAGCCAAAAAGGAAACAAAAACCCCCACAATAAACAAACAGTTTTAACCGAGCCCTGGGATAAAGGCTATTTTCAATTTTACCTTTCACGTTTTAATTGTATAGCAATAATTTYGCGATAGAGTTGCCGATGGCAAACATGCAAAAGACATTAACTTTATTTATGTTTTGGATTATTAATGTGGCTGTTAAAATTCCTCCAGTTAGTTTTGATTGAATTGTTTTTTTGTGCGATTCTGTCGTTTAATGGAGCGGTAAATAAGAATTTCTGATAATGAGCCCAAGCATCTGTCACAACAACCTGGCGCTGGTTATTAACATTTCCATTAACGGCAGGGTGGGCAGTGATAATATGGAAACCACACAGTTAGAACAAAATAAATAGTTGGTGTCAGCCTGAGTGGGTGTTAATTACTTTTTTATTTTATAACGCTGGGAGGAGGGAGTATTGGTAGAAAAGTATGACTTATGAAGGTCATTCTCTCTTAAGAAAGAAGTCTCCAGAGGAACAGCTAACCGGGGCTATCCAGTGCAAGCRGTGAATATTTTATCACTTCTATTTATGGCCCAGAAAGGGACAGAGAGAAAAGAGACAACTTTCTCAGGGGGTCTGGCTGAAGGCTGTGGCACTGTGAACATGGAGAAAGGAGGAGTGTAGCCTTTGCCCTGCCYTTCTCTCCCTGCTTCTGGAGTTTGAACAGGACACACTTCGGCGCCTTTTCTGTGAACAGAACACGAGCAGTTTTGTTAAAACCTGCCGGAGGCACAGACAGCAGGTCGGGAGAACAGAGTGTCCTCYATAGCTGGGGTGGAAAATCCACCTGCACCAAGTTGGAACCTGACAAAGGGAGGGATGGAGTGACCCAGGTGCACTCAAAGATTGGTTTTCTAGCACAGCACAATGCAAAGAAGAAATGCCATCAGGAGCCAAAGAGGGATGGTGTGTGCATGTGAAGGCATAATCAGAGTGGAGCTAACAAAAAGTCATAGTAGCAAATTAAAAGTCATTTTGTTATACATGAAATATTAGTGAATTGATTAGCAGCTGACTGGGTTTGGAGGTAATTTTGGGCAGTATTTTGGCCCAAAGTCCTGCTGCTGAGTGGGAGCAGGACTGATGGTGGCAGGGGCTGCCATGCTCACCACAAACAGTCGATCAGGAGCATCAGCCACTGCCAAAGGTGAGCCCCAAACTACCAGGGAACCATGGCAGAATTCTCTTTTCCCTTCCAAAGCTGCTGGCAGGACTGAGTTGATTCAGTGTCTAAGYCATCCTGTGTGGAGCAGAGCACAACCACRTCCTGAGGCTCAGCTGCTCCTCACYCCTCTTGTGSTGAGACATCCCRATGACGCAGAAACCYSGGGGCTGCCTCCTCTGCTGACTTGTGGCATAAACAGAGTCTGTCCTGGGTCCTTCTGCAAATGAAAAACCTGGATATGAATTAATTCTGCTTGTCACTGTTAATTCTTTTGTCCTCCTTCCTCTCTAGCACCGGCGCTGGCCCCGCAGAACATCCAAGTCAACTCCCTTTCCGCCAGCCAGCTGGAGCTCACCTGGGACCCCCCTCCTGCCGACAGCCAGAACGGAAACATCCAAGGCTACAAGGCAATCCTGTCCTTCCTACTGTTTTCATTTATCTTGCCTGGCATTGCTATTTACTTGTGAGAGAGCTCTGCAAAGTGCAGTCGCCCTCCGCTGCATAAAGCAAATTAAAACGGTGCTCAGGCTGCAGCAGGGAACAGCAGCAAGTCCCAAAACCAAAAGGAAGAGAATGAGTTTGGGAGGGGGGAGGAGAGAAAAGGGAGAGTGTGTCGTTATTTATGGAGAAGGAGAGCATGGGGAAACAGGGCATGCAGATAAGGATGCAGCTCCACTTAGGCAGGCRACATATCTGCTCCAAAAAGCAGCACAGATACACAAGAGCTGGGGGCAAGAAATGTATTGAAGAAAATTAACTGAGCTTTCTGTCCATCAAATGTTAYAAGCCTTTAGGAAGAGCAGAACTTTCTCCCAGCTAGAAGCCTGAGCCAGGTCAGATTTTGGAAGCGTTGCTTCATTCCCTTAACTTTAACAAAATTAAATGAGAGTATTAATTGCATTTGGTTTGCAGGAGATGAGCACGTTGCAGAGGCACGCTGCTCTGCATCTCCAGCACGAGAATGGACCCTCGGAGAGTGGGAATGGGCAAGTCTACAAACACTGGAGCTTGGCTTGTGTTCAGTGCCTGGCTCTGCCTCTCTCCATGAATTTAGATCCATAAGTGAAGGAAAGCCAAGCCAATGTGAATAATCTGGCATCCCTTCTTGGCAGGAACAARCATCCTTATATATCAATCCCTGTCCTTTCCCTTTTGTACATATATCGATGGCTTCAGCAGCTTGGCTTGGAGAGCCAAGGTGGAGTCTTGCCTTGGCTTGTTCTCTCAGCTCTCTGGCTTGCTTTGGCCCGTTGTAATGCTCTCACTGCCAGGCCTGTCCAATAAGTAGGGCTGGCACCACTTTTCCTCTTGGAAACAACTTCTCCGAAGCCTGATTTTATGGCATCAGGGTAAAAATTATGTAATGGAGGAAGGGGGGAAATCTTTATTACCCTCTTCAGGAGGGCATTTGCCTGGCAGTGCTGTGAACAGCTGTGTGTGTGCAGAGGGGAGTTATGGACCATCAGGGTGTGCCAGGATGCCAGTGCTGACAGGCAGCTCACACTGACCTCTCCTCGCTGAACTCTGGCAGCTCCTACCTGCTGTCATCAGGCCACATTCTTCAGCCTGTGCTCTATTTTTGAGTGATGTACTCTGCAGCATGGTCATTGGACTCGGGGGAGTTTGCCAAAGGAGAAGATTTGGCATGTGCTGAAAAACCTGAGGAGTCCACACCAAGACTGCACTGTTTTTCTGGTTGTTTTGTAGCTGCAGTGGTCAGATATTTTCTAGGTGTAGGATATACCAAAACATGTGACAGGATGAGAGGAAATGCCCTCAAATAGTGCCMGGGCAGGTTTWGATTAGATGTTAGAAAAACTTTCTGCACTGAAAGCGTGGTCAGCCRTGGGAACAGCTGCCCAGGGAAGTGRYGGAATGAYYAAGCYSTGAAGTGCTCCAAAGGCTCGTGGATGTGGCATTTGGGGACATGGTTGAGTGGTGAACATGGCAGTGGCACTGGGCTGATGGTTGGACTCTGATCGTAGAGGGCTTATCCATCATTAGTAATCCTGAGATTRTTTCTGTCTGTCCCAACAGATTTATTACTGGGAGAGCGACACCCTGAAYGACACGGAGAAGGTGAAGGTGCTGTTCCTGCCGGAGACAACGGTGCGGCTCAAGAACCTGACRAGCCACACGCGGTACCTGGTGTGCATCTCCGCCTTCAACGCCGCTGGGGATGGCCCCAGGAGCAGCCCTGCCCAGGGCAGGACACAYCAGGCGGGTAAGGGACCTCAGCCTGCTCCCCTGGGTAGGGCAAATGGGGACAGGCAGGAGAGCACTGCTGTTTGGATTTACATTGTAGAGGTCTTGGAAGGCGGAAAAAAGCATCAAATAAGTGGAGTGTGTGGAAAGGGAGTGACACAGCTGGAATGAGAGCAGAGTGGCAGAAGGAGCCGTCCCTAAACTAAGCTGGTCCAGAAGGAAATATTCTGTGGGTCTGTTTTGGTTTCTGCTACCACACCTGGAAATCAGAAGCATCTCATCTCCAGTGCCTGGAAGTTGCCCTGACAGTCCTGTGAGACAATTAACATGCTTTTTGGAATTCTTCCCTATCAGCATGGAGGGCTGAGCAGTCCCTGTGCTGGACGTGCCATGGTGGGAGCCCTCTGGCACAGGATGAGGGCAGTGCCTTTGGTGGTGGCTGTGAGGGGGAGTTGGCTCCCCTAACACCCTTCTGAGGGCCCTTCCCTTCCATGCCCTGCCTCCTTGCTTGCTCTGGAGGTTCAGTTTTGCAGCTACCYGGCTGTATTTTTAGGACAGTTTGTGACTGATTACAGGACATTTGGATAGAACTAACAAATTCCATTCTCAGCTTGTTGCCTTTATTTGCCTGGGCAAATAAAGCAATGTTTTATAATATATATGTATATCAGATTGCTGCTGCTGCAATCCAATCTGTGTGCAATCCTTTCAGCACCCAGYGCTCCCAGCTTCCTGGCCTTCTCTGAAATCACTTGCACGACCCTCAACGTGTCTTGGGGCGAGCCGACAGCAGCAAATGGAGTCCTGCAGGGTTATCGAGTCGTCTACGAGCCTCTGGCTCCTGTCCAGGGTAAGAAAGACCTCTGATCATACATATTCATGGGGAAATGACACAATAGTGCTGTAGGACCTTTCATCTCTGCCCAATTTCCTACTTGCTCTCTGCCGTTTTCYGAGAGAAGCCAGGTGGCAAAGGGTAAGTAAAACAATTCCGCTTTTGCCAAAACGCTTCAGCAAGCCATAATATTGTGGAATATAGCTTTTGTCTTGTCTTCTCTCATTTTCTTGCRCAAACTATAGCCTGTGTGATTGGAAAAGTCGTTTTACAGCCGTCATTACCTGGTCCGGGCAAAGAGGAATCTCAGCCTGRGAGTGCCTGATTGTCTGCACGCGTCGCCTTTGAAACTGCTGAGCAGGCTCCATCCCAGAATAGTCRTGTTGCTTATCACATCATGTGTCACTTCTGTTATCTCAGAGCTCGTCCAGGCATCAGAAGTGCTGGTCATCAGTGGTAGCACCTCTGCTGTGACAGGGGAGGATAATCCCCCCACACTCCTCACACGGAGTTTTCAGGCAGCTTTTTTAACCCTGCACTCGACTGCAGTCAGACCACAACATTGTGCTGGCCACAAACGTTTCATGAATTTGCCAGAACAGCAACACAGAAGGATTTGGCAGTTTCTGTGAAAACAAAAGTAAATTCATTCCARAGGTGAATTAGAAAAGATGACATAGTTTGTGGATGGCCTTTATTAATATTTTTTTATTCCTGGTAGATTGCCAATAGTTCAATAGGATGTCCAGCTTTGGCAGCGTGACAGCAGGGAGAGTAATTTCATCCATTGCCAATCCATTTTAAACTCTTTTCCAAAGAAATAAGGATATCAATCACTTGTATTTGCTTCTTCTGTAAGGAATAATGATCTATATTGTCTGAATAGCCATGTCTCATGCACCGAGAAAGTTAAACTCAGGATTGAAAACACCAGRATAAAAGCACTGTCAGCCTTTATGGCTGGCAGGTCTGAGCACAAAGAACTAATACAGGAAGCATTCCTAATTCTGACCAAGGAATGTGCACAGGGTATGCAGGAGATTCGAGCTGGTCCAGCATTTCCACCCTTTTCTTCGTTCCTACACAGCGTTTAAGAAAACATTTTTTTCCCCTGAAAATATGGAAGTGTCAGGTCATGTTTTGTCTGCATGCATTTGACTTAATATCCTTCAGAATCTTTGTTGTCTTTTTCACTCTTCCCCACCTCTTCCTGTGCTGCCCCTGACTCCAGCTTGTCTCTCCTTCCCCTCTGGAAGATTTCTGATGTGAGCAGGAAGATTATGGAGGGGCTCTTCGTCAGATGCAAAATTTTTGCCTAAATTTATTTTCYAGTCTTCACCCATCATTTGCTCCTGTGCCAACATTTTTCTTTCAGCAGACATATTTATTCTCCTGCCATGGATGAGAATCCCTTGCTTGATGGCATCATTTTCACAGATTCACAGAATATTTTAAGTTGGGAGGGATCCACATGGWTCATSRRGTCCRACCCCACATTCCTCCACCTGAGCAYTGCAGTGCAACAACCTGGAMTGGCTGGACCCTCCTTTGGAGCTTTTTTCTTCTTCATATTTTGACTTTCTACCCATCCTTGGATTTTTGGCTGAGCATCCTCCCATGGTGACACCTTCTGCCTTCCCACTCCCMAGCCATCACTTACCTGCCCATTTTCCAAGCTCTCCAGCAGCGATCTATTCTTTAGCACAGTTTTATCCCTGCTTGACCTTTTATTGTTTAAGCTTTACACTGTTATGTTTTACACAATAATAGACAACAAAATTGCCCCGGAGCCTTTTTGAACAGTTCTTTTTTTTTTTTTTCCTTTTTCTTTTTGGAACATAACTTGAAAATGACAAATGCCTCCTGATTTGTCTCAGAGAAATGAAATAGTTCACCTGTGGAAGGAGGGAGCACTTTTATTGCTTTCTTGTTAGCCAAGGAAAGATTCCCTGAGTTATAAATTGTGTCTGAGAGAAAAGTTTGAACAGAAATTGCTTGGACATTACTCTTTATTTAAGTGATTAAAACTGAAAGTATCATCTTGATTTGCATAAAATAAGCATCTGGATTGAAAACATCTTCCTTCTGCATTTTTTGGAAAGATAAACTAGCAAGCAACCATTTCTAGTGGGAAGAACCTTCTCCTGCTCCCTATCTTCTTGGTTTGAAATGTGTCATGTACCTTTACAGAACCAGCAAAATCCCAGAAAAATTCTTTAAATTTGAACTCTTTATTCTGTAAAGTATTTTGTAAATCGAATTCTTCCCATTGACTTACATTTCAAAAATTTCAGTGAAGAACCAGATTTTTTGTTTTTAAACCATTCATTGCCCCTCAGTCTATTATGAAGCATTGAGAACCTACAGGTGAAATTAGCTGTGAACCTTGATGAAGGAAACAACTCTGGATTTAACACATCCCTGTAGGGAAAATTCTGGGAGAGTGAGAAGAGTGAAACACAAGTCACGAGTTCAGCCTTATTAAAGCTCAYGGTGCTTTGATTGCATCCCCTGTTGCCGTGGCATTTGTAGCCCCAAGGTCCCAGTGAGCTGCACATCCTTCATTCTGCATCCATGAGGGTGGTGGACATGGCAGGATGAGGTGAATGGAACAAAGCTGGCCCTTGTTCCTCCCCCAGACAATGGTGCAGGTTATTTGGAGAAGCAGCAGTGGAGAAATGCTTGCTTAGGAAGCAATCTGGAATGTGCACTCCTCTTCGTTTACCTCCTCCTTTCTTCCCAGAATAATTAGTGAAGTTACATGGAGTCTCTTGRTAATTTCCCAGTTGTGTTGTAAGGTTTTTTCCTTGTCAGTACCCACTTATCAAGCTTAAACTCTAATTATACTTATCAGTGCTGAAAATTGCCTATTATCACTACTTAAACTCCCGCTAATTGTAAGAAATACTTTCTTTGCAAACTGTTAGATAATTTTACTTACCATCTAGATGTAATAAGCTCCACTTGATTTCTGTTTTTGCATTGCAATCCTTTCTCTTTTTTTTTTTTTACCTGTGTGGCTGTTGTAGGGGTGAGCAAGGTGGTGACTGTGGATATTAAAGGGAACTGGCAGCGCTGGCTGAAGGTCCGGGATCTCACCAAGGGTATGACCTATTTATTCCGAGTGCAAGCCCGAACCATYGCCTATGGACCCGAACTGCAAGCCAACATCACAGCTGGGCCAGCAGAAGGTGAGGGGAACTATAAAAGCGACTCACAAATCAGTTCTACAAGCATAGGGCACCAGCAGGGAGTGATGCACTCAGGGCTTCACGTGGATTTCCAAACCAAGGAGAAGCTGAGTCACAGGACRTGATTCAGTACATTTCACAACTGCCCATGAAAAATAAATAGTGGTTCCTTTTTTCCTTGAAATCTAGAATCTGATGTGAATAAACAAAACCCTGTAAATAAATCATAATGCAAACAGGCCAGCCAGGGATTTCAGAGCTGCAGATGACAGCGCAGTGCATAATTCTGACTGTGCTGCTCTGCGGTGCGAGTCAGAGCTGGAGCACAGATTCCTGGATGCAAAACCAGAAAGAATTTACAATTGTTCTCTCCTGACACGCTGGCTTATGCAGAGGGAGAGATCTGTGGATTTCCTGCTGTGTCAAGAGCAGCTGCGGGGCAGCGTTCCCCGCGTGGTTCGGTGCCTGTACCCAGAGCTGGTTCTCTTATTTGATCAGTGGTTTTGATAAACAGATAATCTACCAAGGTAAATGCCCTCCAGTGATACCAGCTTGTCAGCTAAGTCACAGAGCATCAGCACAGTGATCAGTTCTGATTGTGGGCTTTTTCCCATTTCAACAGTTTAAATCTCAAACCACACCACAGCCAAGTGTAGATCAGGAGTCCTCTCTACCGTGGCCATGGCATCTTCCCAAGCCAGCAGGCAGTGCTGTCCTTATGATTCTCTCCATGAAACACATGGGCTGGTTTCACCTCTGAAATCAGAAACAGTGGCAGTGGGTAAAATAAGACTGCTTTTTCGTCTTGCCTTCTTATACCAGTATCTTATTCTTGAGGCTGTCCTGAGTAGGGCCAGGAGTTGAACTTTGATGACCCCAGTGGGTCCCTTCCAGCTCAGGTCCTATGACCTGTAAACCCCACTGATATGTAACTGCTGGTACTGGAGCTAGAGCAGAAATCAGGGCAGTAGCCCAAAGAGCTGGTTTATGTGGTATATTTGTTGACCAACACTGCAAGAGAATTTTTTCCCCTCTCTCAGTAGAAGCAATTCATGCTGCAGTTTAATGCCACCTTCATTTGCTACTCTCTTTTTACCCTTCAGGGTCTCCYGGCTCCCCTCAGGAAATTCTGGTGACAAAATCTGCTTCGGGGCTGACACTACAATGGACAGAGGGAGATTCAGGAGAAAAACCCACAACTGGCTACATTATAGAGGCACGACCCTCAGGTAAGCCCTGGGAAACACAAGGAGCTCGATGTCATCAGTTCCTTTCCTTCAGTCCACGCTCCAGTKGGGAGGTTGTTTGTCATCCCAGTAAGGTAATGGGATTTTGTGAGAGAACGTGTTTCCAGCCAGTATTAAGCTGTTACTGGTTTATTATGTGCTTTAGCATATTTTCTCCTCTTTAGGAGTAGTCACAGAAAATTACCCCGACTGCTCTGGCTTTCACTGTGCTACATCACTGGAAAATCATCCAACAGATGAACTAATATAGTTAATAATTAAAACTCATTTAAATGCTTACAGCATCTTTCATGCGCAAGGACTAATAAGTATTTGCAAGCTGTATTTTGAGGACCACAGATAGAAATCTGTCTCCTTCTGCAGCAGAGCACAGCAGCTAATTACTGTTTTAATGTTAATAATAGGGCCAGGGCTTCAGCAGCACATACACATTTCTTCCTCCATTTGTTCTGCAGGGAGGGCATTGAGGTGGGGGAAGGAATCCCCCATCACCACAGTTTTTCTTGGTGCTTTCCCAGAACTCCTTTGCTTCTGGGTTGCGTTTTGTAAAACAGTTCTCCGCTTTTTTTTCTGGAATGTTTCCCCACTTGGACAAGATTATTTTAAAAGTCAGTGTGTGTGCTCCAGCCTGAACACAGCTTGGTACCCCTTAGGAATTCAAAAAGCACACATTTCCTGGGAACTGAGTCACTGAGGAAAGCCAGTGAACGCTGCCAGGCCTCTGTGTAATCTCACTTGATAACTCCCCTGCACTCTGGCAGGGAATGTTGATAACACTCTCTGGGTACAGTTTTCCAGCTGGTGATACATCCACAGCTCCTTGTTCCACGAGGGCTGTGTTTGAATGTCACCAAGTCAAAAGCTTTGCTGAAGTCAGGATAGATGATGTCTGCTCTTTCTCCTCCATTGACAAGGTCTGCTGCTCTGTCACAGACGGAAATTAGACATGATTTATACTTGACATAACCATCTTGGCTGCTGGTTCTTTCTTTTTCACTTCTAGGTGCTTGCACAGTGCTTGATTATATAKTGATTAAATGAATGCTTATGTGTTTGATTATATAGAGGATCCTGTTGCTTGTTTGTGTCTTGAATGTAAGSTTGCATTTAAAACCAATGATTTTAATTACATTTAACCAGACCAGTAACGAAATTATTGAGGTCATCACTGAAGATGCAGATTTCCACACCTGCATCTGATAGAGGTGGTGAGGCTCTGCTCTGATCCTARAATTCCTTTCTTATTCCTGTCATTTAACTTGACAATTGTTTTCAAAATAAAAGCAAGGGAAATATGTCAAAGCACGGGGGTTTCCCAGAGTGATCAAGTTTGCTTTTAATTRGAGGCATGACAGTGCTGTGCTTCTATTTCACTTACATCAGCTTTTTGAGTTCTGTCCTTATTCCTTCAGAGRCAGAAAATACTTTCTTATTTGAACAGCATTGTTAGGTAGCAAGTTAAACCAAACCTATTCATTTAAAATCACTTACCAGTTTACATTTCCCCCAGTCAGGTTTTTTGTGAGWCAGAGTATTTTAGGGGGAAACCTACAGATTGTCTGCAAGCTCAGAAATCCATTTTGTGCAAATGGTGACGTTGCAAACCCATCCACTCGACTCCCCATTGGATGTGGACAAACATCTCCCAGCTCATGGCTAAGGATGTAGGATTTGGGGCCCTACTCCTTTTGAGTAGGAAGGAAACAGTCCCTCCAAGGCAGGTCTGAGCTGCATTAACCCTGGGTCACTCCTGCTGGCCCCACTCCACTGATCCTGGAGACGCACACAAGARGTCTTATTCTCCTGCTCTTGCAACCTGACTGTCGAGGCATTTCATTCCTCTTCAGATTATTTTAATCCTATTCATGCTGCTGTAGCAAATGAACTAGGCATTTTGTATGCTGGATTCTCATCCTTCATCCCGGCTGCTGCTGTAGGAAGCGTGAAATGTGATCCAGGAGAGGAGACAGACTAATTGGAAGATTTGCTTATTCCACCCAAGCATCGGCTTCCTCTCTGTGCTGCTTTTCTTCCTCATCCCTGCACAGAAGAGTCTGAAATCTGAATTACGAGCTTAACAAAAGCAGGGAACTAATTCCTGCTGTCAGGGCTGGTCATTCAGAGCAGCTCCTGTTTTAATATCATTCTGAGAATTTGCTTTTGCMTGTTGATTTATACAGGTAGTAGAGTGTGGGTTGGAGCAACCTTTGTTTTTAAGGAGTTGTTGTTCCAACCAGAGCAATTCACTTGTGCTCTTCACATAAAATCAAGAAAGGAAAAGATATTTATCCTTCTGAGGTCAAAAAAGGGGTGTTGAGCAGACAGATGAAAAGCTTTAGCTCGTTGCCAATATTTAAATGCAATACCACTACCTTAGTGTTTCACATCTCAAGTGTCATCTATTATAGGCCTCATTACCCCAAACGTTAAATGCTGTATCATCTCATTTTCCCTGCTGTAGCTCCTGCCAAGACTCTTCCATCAGAGTAGGAGGATGGCTTTCTGTCAGAAATGGCAAACCCTACTCCCTTTTGTCACTTCCCTTTGAATTTTTCGGAGCCCTGCTGTGTCTCCCAGGGCTCCGCTGCCCTGCTGGGTTTAGCAATGGTGGCAGCAGGCAGCTGAGACTGCTCATTTGATTTCCCTGTTTCTCTGCTGGGTTTATGGGAGGTGACCAGGCTCACTACCTCCTCTGCATTTTGAGTACACTCACACACAGGGATGAAGCAGGCGAACCAATATTTTTTTCCAGAGTGATCTGTGCTAGGGGAAGACATTACAGCAACAGAAGAGTTTTTCTTTTCCTTCAGCTTGTCTGTCCTTAGAGAAATGGATTCCAGTTTAGCTCCTTGTGCATTACAAGAAATGCAATTAAGCAGGCTCTGTCTGTGCCACTCTAAGTGCTCCCCAGACATCAGCTGGGCTGGCTGAGGGATGGGGAATAGATCGTGCCCTCAGCTTTTACACACAGAGCAAAAGACAAATGGCACAGCAGTGTGAAGGTTCCAATGCTGCTGGGAGGAATGGAGAAGCTGGCTTCACCCCTGTTTTCCCAGCTCCAGGTCACATCCAAAGGTTGCTCTTGCTGTGCTTTATGGTGGGCACGTGGCCTGTAGATTCCCAGCAGTCACACAGCTCTGCCTTCCCCATCACCCCGCTCAGCAGAGGAGGTGTTTGTGTCACCAGGGACTCCTTCCCCTATCCCAGGGTGCTCCAAGCCCTGTCCACCCTGGCCTTGGGCACTCCCAGGGATGGGGCAGCCACAGCTTCTCTGGGCACCTGTGCCAGGGCTCCCCACCCTCACAGAGAAGAATTTCTTCCCAAAATCCCATGCATTCCTGCCCTCTGGCAGTTTGAAGCCATCCCCCTTTGTCCTGTCACTCCATGCCCTTGTAAYTGTCCCTCTCCAGCTTTCCAGATGATGAGTTCCATGAAGGCAACASACATTTTGGGAAAGAACCCGTCGACTTGGAGCGGGAATTGTCTGCCTCATAAATGCAGGRTTTTGCTTCCCACGCCCCGAGGGCAGCTCTCACTTCAGTTTCCTTTCTGGTGTCTTGAGTAGTGTTTTTCTGTTTTCTTCCTTTTCTGTTTATTTTTAACCAAATGAGGGAGCGCAGTGTCAGACATGGACACGAACCAGCAGAAGTCAGTAAATTCAAAGTGAAGGGTGCAGCTGCATCCCCGGCATCTGCCATGGGGCCTTTTTCGCTTCTGCTGGCGAGCGACACACCGGGGCTGACAGTTTGTCAGCCTTCACTTCCCATTCTTGTCCTTCCACTGCTTTGCATGATAATGCAGCCCTTTGCCTGTGACAAACACAGCCACGTTTTAATTGTGTCCTCTGTAGGAGGAACACCGGTGGCGTTCAGCCTGGCCTTAACTCTGAGCAGCTTCTCCGCTCATAAACCCTCTAATGTGTAATTAGGAGGGAGCTTTATGGCCCGGCTCTCCTGCTCCGGGAGGGTGTTTAAAACCCAAATAACTGACAGCTCTCCGTGTCCTGGGTTGTCAGTGGTGGGAATGAGCAGAGCTGGGAGCCTCCCTCTCTGAGTGACAGCTTTATTTAGCGTGGAGACCCTGATTAATGGGCCGTGACCCAGGAGAGCAGCTCCTCTCCAACATGGGCTGGACATGGCATTAGGGCAGAGGTGGCTTCACCTTCCCCATCACTCACATCCCCTCCCTGTGCCTGAACCCCAAGCTCAGATGGGACAGAGGCATCRAGGCTGGGAGGTGAAGAGCAAATCTCCCAGCAGGGCTGGGGAAAMTTTGACAGAAACAAGGGGCAAAGGAAAATGTCTCTGCTTTGAGGAGCGCTCACTTTTCCATCACACATTKAAGAGGCCGAGTGCCTGGTGAAGGGCAGTGGGGAGTGAAGATGGGGATGGATGTTACTGAAGAAAAAATTGAGGGTAGCCTCTCTTGGGGTGTCCCTCTGCACCTTTTGGTGCTGCAAACTTTGCTCTTCCCAGTGGTTTCTAGGAGTTGATGTTCCAGCCATGGAACGTGCATCTTTCCTCCCTAAACTGAGTGGAAAATGCTGCGTATGGTGCACTAACGATTTTCTACTGAACTTAAAGGCCAGTCTTTGCTATCACAGGTGACCTTCTAATGAATTCTCTTTCAGCTGAACTCCTAACATTTAGAACACACCTAGTTTTGAGGATGAGGGGAGAGATGCAGTGAAGGAATTCCTAAGTGTGTGTTCAATATTTAATCTCAAAAGTTCACCACTGGAATAAAGTGATTTTTTTAGTTCAGATATACTTGATTGTGATCRTTGTCTACAAAGGTGGGTCTGGATGTTCCAGATGGATATAAGATAAATTAATTGAGGCTCTGGAATTAAAAATCTTATTGGCCAGGGCTTGGGAAGCCACAGGCTATCCTGTGCATAGGGGTGAGCAGTGGGGAAAATGTAGGACATCCCTCTGCACAGCTGTCATTGTGCAGAATTCTGACCACTGTGGCTGCATCAGCACCTCCTTGGGACCCCATGGATGACAAACTGGGCCCCATTTTAGGATCCTTTAGGTTGGCAAAGACCTCCAGGATCATAGAGTCCAATATTAACTCAGCACTGACAGTCCTACCCCAGGTAGCACTGACAGTCCTACCCCAGGGAAAAAAACAAAAGTTTTGACAAAGTGAATGAAAGGGAGATGGGCCAGTGACTACATGGCCACCAGCCAGAGCATCTTTGAGTCCCTGTGAGACAGAAATACCTCTGAAGAAACATCCACCAGCATCCTCTGCTGCCCCACACCATCGCCACCATAGCCAAGGGGACAGAGAAGAGGAAATGCAATGCTGACCTCCCAAGGGTGGTTCTCCCACCTTACTGCAAGCTTCACAAAGCAGTTAAATTTACACTTCTTGCTCTGTTGGGTTTTCTGCACTGTGCACCCTGATAGGTTTGAGAAAACGACTGAGGAAGTGTGTGTCTGAACAGTTGTGTTTGTTGTAATGAGTGCTGAACATTCACTTTTATTGTTGCTTTTTCTTCCCCTATTTACGTGGCTTTCAATGCAAACAAATTGCTTTTCAGACAATTCACAATGGGCTCAAATTCTCTTATTGCTGTTTACAAATGTGTTTATGAAAGCTTAGGCAATTCTAGCAAATATGGCAATATTTTATAGTCRTGAGATGCATCTTCTGAGTATCGGTGGCTGCAACAATCCAACTTTGAAAATGCATCCCTCACTCTACCCTCTTCAGAGAAACTAAATCCCAAACTCCCTTTTTATTACATTGTAACTTTATGTGGTAGAAATAATCTCGGCTTCTATTGCCCTGTAAAAGGGAAGTCAATATTTTATCTCTTGTTTTATAGCCATTGTAATACCCAGCTAATACATAACAATGGTACATTATGATAACTTCATTATAGTCTGATCATGCTGGTGAATAATGTATCGCTCTGAATTTTAAGCGTGGCAGGAAAATTACCTGTTTTTATTGTTCTTTGGTGTTTCTCAAATGCAGCTGGAACAATAACATCCCAGCCTGCTTTTTGCATCCGCTGAGACTGCCAATCCTCCTGACCAGAAAARCTGTAGTTTGGGGGCTGTTACTCATTGTGCGTGTCACCGGACGTGCAGCACGCTGCAAATCACCCAGCCAATATTTCCTGATGCCAAAGTTAGAACATTCACATGGAAATGCACCTGCAGTGTTAATCAATCCATCTCTGCTGCTGTTCCCCGKTGCACAGGGGCGGGCTGAGGGCCAGGTTTCGCTCTGTTTCACCAGCGCAGTTCTGGAAGCTCTGCGGCGACTCCAATTAGTTTACACTCAGGTAAAGGCAAAGCAAATGAGAGCAGATTCCTGCCTCACACTGCAGCAGCAGAACGAGTCACTGAGGGTAACTCTGCTGGCTCCTGCTTTATTGTTACCTTGATAACACCTCGAGCTACAGAAGCCCTGCTGCTGCTGAGTCTCGCAGWGCACAGGACTGTCTTTCAAAGCAGGCAGCTCCCGTGCTGAAGTCGTGTCTGTGGAGAGGTTATCATCCTGTTCCCATGGCTGGGGGACATGCAGAGAAAAATAGATATTGTTGGAACAGCTTTGATAGCTACAAGTAAAAGCCCGATGGGATGCTTGTGAGGTCAGGTCTGTGAGAGCTGCGCTGGGTAGGCGAGCTGAGGGTTTGGCCCCACACGTACAAAGTGCTGGAAAGCAAATCGGTCAGATTAATGTCTGATTCCTGCCCTCGAAATTTTTTGAGTGGTATTTTTAACTAGCCAAGAGTGGTTTTGTTCCTCCTGGTACCAGCATCCATCTCGTTGAACGTTCATTCCATTGCAGTCAAATGAATGGGAGGTTRCAGGTATGGATCAGGGATGGGAATGGTGTCTGGGCAGGATGTGCATCAGGATTAATGTCATTGTGGATGCTGAGAGCCAAGATTACCCTACTGAAACGCTCCCAGCAGCATRGCATTGTGCTTCTAACAACTTCAACACCTTCATAATAATAAACAACACTTCTGTTTAAAACTGCAGAGCACAGAGTGCAGCACCAGCTCTGTGCCATGCARAGGACACAGCACTGCTGCAGTCATGGAGCAAACAGCCCTGCAGTGACACCAGTCCCCTGGCACCAGGTCACACAGGGCCACAGGGCCTCCCAGGACTTGGATCAGTCCAAGCCTACCCTGAGCACCTCAACAGCAAAGCCAGTTTTGCAATGTAAAAAGCAGGGAAAACCTTTGTGGTTAGGACTCATTAAYGTTGCTTTGAGTTTATCTGATCCATGAAATGACAGATGTGCTGATGGGTGACCTTACCCAGCCAGGAGGGAGTGGCAGCCAGCTCAGGTCACTGTGAGTGCTGCTGCTGATTTTAGAGACCTCTTCCGTGTGAGCTCTGATGAGATTCCATCCTGAATAAAYGCAATCACAGATGGGGCTTGCAGGCATTCTGACATTTGCGTGTGTCACAGGGCAGCCTGCAGGTGAGCACATCCCTKCCTGTGGCTGCAGCACACAATTGATGACAATCTCTCTCCCTGAGCAGGTGACAGTGCCAGGCCACACAGTTAATGCCATTTCTCTCCTTGCTGTTTCCTAGATGAAGGACTCTGGGATATGTTTGTGAAGGACATCCCTCGCAGTGCCACCTCCTACACTGTGGGCCTGGACAAACTCAGACAAGGCGTCACCTACGAATTTCGGGTGGTGGCTGTCAACGAGTTTGGCTATGGAGAGCCAAGTGTTCCTTCTGTGGCAGTATCAGGTAATCATGGATTTTTTAAAAAATGTCTTTTCCAATGGAATTTCCTGAGGCTGAGGGTGAAGAGGGGAAAAAGAAACAAGCCAGATTCTCTAGTTTCAACAAGTAATCAAGGGCAGCTTGTTTTGGRACAAAACTGGAGTAATATGGTGGTTAGTTAAGGTTTGTAATTACAGTATGCTCGATTCTCAGGAGCAAAAACTTGTGTGTGCCATTTTTAAGCTTGACAAAGAACCTACTCAGAGTGTTCATGTGCCAGATCTCTTGTCCTAAGACTAATTTRCAGAGTCTACAACTTGTTTGCTTTTTCTCCATTCCTAGTCTGTTGTTTWGTTTGCTCTGCTCCCTTCTTTTTCTCCTCAGGACTATGATAAACATTTTCTGTGTTATTTTGTATTTAGCTCTCACAAATACAGAAGTATAGTTTCCCATAATTCCTGATAATCCCCTGTGCTGGCAGTCCCAGTCCAGTCCCCCTGCACCAGAACAGCTCTTTGGTGATGCTCTGGGGCTCTTCCCACTCTCCCTGCTCTTTTGTGCTTATTCCCTAAAATGCTTCCCAAATCCCTGTGACCAGCCCAACCCCTCTGGTTTTCTGAAGGGACTTGAATACCTTGAGAAGCAAATTCCCCTCAGCTTGCCAGGGCTGGGCAGCTGGAGTCCCTTGKCCTGTGGTGAGGTGAGACCTTGCCCTTGGGAAGGCTTGGCTGGGTCTCTGTTCCCCCCACTCGACTCCAGGYTGCTTTTGAGCCGTAGGTTTCATCCTTGCTGTGTCACCAAAGACAAGGGGAATAAAAGAACCCGATAAAGCAGCTTTGTGATTYAAAATTGTGGAGAGTCCTGAGAACCTGGCAGTGCTCCAGCATCTGGAGTGGCTTTTATCTCYTTGCTGCTCCAGTGAAAGGCACGAACACGTTTCAGCAGCTACCCAGGGGCAGGAGCAGCCAACRCTGCTCTCGCCATCGCGGCTCCTGYGCTTGTCCTGACACAATTAACCACTTMCCCTGCCAGAGCTTCCAGGGGTTTCAGTGAGAGTGCTACACTTGCTTTTCTTCCTCAGGACAAGGGCATGGACAGCCCACTTCAAACRCCAGGAGTCAGTGTTTTTCCTGTCTGTGGTTTCACAGTGTGAAGGACCGGCAATCATGTCAGTCTTTCCTTTGCTGGAAGACATTATTCCTGTGAAGCAGGGCGTGCATCTCCTTGTGATGCTTTCTATAAATAAACTGCTTGTTTGTAAGTTCTCCACTTGAACAGAACTATTTAATTCACCTCCTTTTGATGCTTCAGTGTTCCTCGCAAATTGCTGCATGAAAGTAAGAGGCTTCCATTGAGATTCACAGTCATAAAAGTGTAAAGCATTTTAGGCTGGCCACTTCAGCTGGCACAGGGAGGTATAAATTGCCCTGAATCTGCTCAACCCAGCATGGCTTGTGCAGTTTGCCTTTAGGATTTTATTGGCCTGGACTGGCCTCCTAGTGAAGAAAGAGCGTGGCTGCTTTTCCCTGCCGCAGAATACTCAGTGATCTGGAACAAATTTGAGCTCATATCGTCAGGCTTACAACAGAGTTTTATTCAGAYCCAGGCTCAGGACAGTCAGGGAAAGAGGGAAAGAGGGTTTGGTGATAATGAGGGGTTGAGTTGGTCTCCTGGCATCGCCCATTCCTGCCAGGTGGTGTTCCACCTTATGGACTACACGGAAATGATACAAACTGCTGGCTCCTGCTCAGCAGCTGCATTTTTCCCCAAAGCTGAGGGAGCTCAGGGGAGGACGAAGAGAATATCACTGCAAGAAAACAACARTACTTATTGCTTTAAACCGAGAGTGGCAAGGTAACTCCGCAAAGGGGAAGTTAGTATCATTTTGTGTTTCCACTTGAGGTCAAATGGGGTGAAATGAGCTGAGATTGCACAAAATCCAGGCAATTGAATTGATAYCCATGTGCTGCACATCAGGCTTGGCTCAGCGGATGGAGCAGTGATATAGAGTAGCAGTGAATGTTGGAAGTTGGAGTTAATGGAGGTACTGAAAGACACTGAACCAAGTGTACTCTGTTCCCTGGCACTGRCTGTATTTTTCAAAGAGCCACTGAACAGCATTTTGGCAAGGCAAGCCTCCAAAAAAGTGGAATAATCATGGGTCATGGCACATGTATTAGTGGTTCCCTTGGCCCAGGGAGTGTTAAGCCTGCCATGCTCTAGGAGTGTAGGTGTGCAGAGCTGTGGGAAAAACCTGCCTCTGTTCTCTTGGTCATCACTTCTCCTTAGCTGAGGGGCTCTGCAGCTGCTGCAGGGATGTGAAAGCTGCTTGTAGAGATGGAGCAGGCTGCCCAGAGAAGCTGTGGCTGCCCCATCCTTGAAAGTGGCCAAGGCCAGGTGGGAAAGTGGAAATTGTCCCTGCCCATGGCAGGGGGTGGGACTGGATGAGCTTTGAGGTCCCTTCCAACCCAAACCATCCTGGGATTCTGTGTTGGAGCTGTCATGCTCCTGCTCTCTTCCATCTTAGAAGTGTCAGCAAAGCCCCTCGAGAGTCTGAGCCCCTCGAGAGTCTGAGCACCCCTCTCTCCTGAGCACCATTATTGAGTCACTGTTCACTGTGGGGAACAATAGAAAATTTTAAAGAGGCATGAAGAGGAACTGTTCTTTGCTTTTTGCTCTTTCAGCACAAACAGAAGCCCCTTTCTACGAGGAGTGGTGGTTCCTGCTGGTGATGGCTCTCTCAAGCCTCATCCTCATCCTCCTGGTGGTGTTTGCATTGGTCCTGCATGGCCAGAGCAAGAAGTACAAGAACTGCAACGGAGGTAAGGCATCGTCTCTGTACTGTGTCAAACCCTCAAGAGCTTTCAGAATCAGAATTATCTTCCCTTTGAACCCCTGATGTCATCATCAGGGACTGTCTTTAGAGCTGTTTTGTTTGGCAGAAGACTTGGATCTTTTTGTTGTCTGGTTTGGTAAAAATGGCTTTTGCTTTTAGCCACGCTGGATCAGGGTTTGGACACTGACCAGCCAKGGGACAGCATCTGGAAGTGCCAGGGACTGTAGCAAACCCAAGAAGTCTGGGTCAAACAYTTGGCATGAATAAGGAATAAATAAGGAATTAGCTGAGATTTTGCTTAGCTTTGTCATAATTCCCTGCTAGATGTGAAGGAGAAAGATTCTGCTTTTCCATGGCTGTACCAATGCAGATATCCTAAATCTGTGTGAGGACTATATCACAATTCCTTTATACTGAGTGCCCTRCATCTCATTCCTTCCCTCAGCCAAGCTGCAGTAGCTGGGCTGGGGGCCAAGCAGACAGGAGGTGTCTTGGTTATCTGGACCTGTTAGACTTTAACACATAATGAGCACCAAGCTTTGAATTTTCCTTTACTTAGGATTTTCACCCGTCTCCTTTCTTGAAAGGAAACAGGAGCTACATCTGCTCTGTAACTAGGAATATCAAACAGTCCCCTTTCAAAAAACCTTCTTGAGCTCTGAATATTGTTTTTACCTTTTCTTCTCCCTACCTGATAAAGTCCTGGGAGGGTTGTTCACATGTGTATTTCTCTGATAGCCTCCTCCACCTGCAGCAAGAAATTGCTCTGATGCCAGGAGGTGCCAGAAAAGGCACATTAATGAGCAGGAGGAGGTGGAYGGGTCTTTGCACTACCCGTTCTTAGGGATTAATGTAATGAAGTCTTCCAGGCACTATTTAGTAATTCAGTCCCAAAGTGAAGATCTTCTCTTTCTTTGTAATTCACTTCTAACAAGTGTTAGAAAATCAGATTTCAGTCCCATGAGATATAAGAGGTGTGAATAGCGTGGCATTTTACCAAGTTAATACTATTACATATTTGTATGCGCAGCTCATAGGAAATCTCTCATCTTCTTAGTTTTACTGTGTGTTTGGGGGACAGACATGAAAAGGCAGGTGTGACCCGTGCTGTCAGATTTCCGTGTTAGCAGAGCCTTAATGCAGCACTGAAATGGAAGCTGAGGATAAAGCACCTGTCTGCTGCAGAATGGCAGCCAACCCCTCTCGCAGGGACACGGGCTCAGCTCACACCTSAAGGATTACAAAGGATGAGCACGGGGGAGAACGAGCTCCTGCTGTATTTGATCACATGAAATAACACACTGTGCTGGATTGTCCTCCTTTCTGTCCCATCCTTGTTCCTGCCTTGCACTGTCTAGTGATTTCTCACGTCCATTCCTGATCCTCATTACAGCTGGGATCTTTTTCCCTTTTGCTATCCACTTGCCCTTCATCTTGCTTTTTTCCTGACTTTGTTTGTTTTCCCTCTCCTTTTCCTCTTTTTCTACCTTTTTTACTTTTACTTTCTCTTGCTTTGCTCCAGTCAGTATGGAAGGGGATTCACAGCACCTGATATAGGACAACTTCAGTGGCCACCTGAATTAGTTATCTGGTATCTATTTATAGTCAAAACTGGAGAATAAGCACTTTTGGAGCACAATTTATCTGTGCTATTTTAGACACTTGCCTCTGAATATAATCCATCCGTCCATCCATCCATTACTCCTTTCCCTTCTTTTGGCTTTCTCTGCCCCTCCACATTCCTTTCCTTCACTCTGTTCTCAYTTGCCAGTAAGAAAGGTAAAGAGAATTTCAAATAATTAATGATGTCATAAAACAGAAAGAAGGACAAGCTCACTCCTGCAGTTCCATTTGGGGGAAAAGTGCTTTTGTTTCAGCTGAACCTTTCATTTCCTGGCCCCAGGTAAAACCATCTCCAACGTGGAAGAGTCTGTCACCCTGGATAACGGAGGCTTCACTGCTCTGGAGCTCAACAGCCGACACTTGAACATCAAGAGCACCTTCTCAAAGAAGAATGGAACCAGGTAAAAAGCTGGGAGTGCTGTGCTTTTGGAATGGCTTTTTTTCTAGCTTCAAGCACTGTTAAACAGGCAAAGGGGAGAAACTGAAGAATCTAGGCAGGACTTTAATGCCCAAGCCTCTGCCTCAAACTGTGATTCTGGCTTCTAAGCATGACTTTGTTAATTCCAGGGAAATTACAACATCCCAAATACTCATCCTTTGCATTTCTCAGGTCCCCTCCTCGCCCAAGTCCTGGGGGGCTGCACTACTCTGATGAGGATATCTGCAACAAGTACAACGGAGCTGTGCTGACTGAGGGCTTGGGCCTCAACGAGAAGCCCCTGGAAGTGTCGGAGTCTGAGGTAAGGATTTCCCTCTGCCTCACCTGCTATTGCTCAAACACTGCAGATATTCATTTCCATGCTGAATTCTGGCAAGTCTTTGAAGTCCYAGTCCCATATATGCATCGTGCTCTGTGGTCACTGATTGTCTCGGGGATTTTTAAAAGGTTCAATTCACCAGGCTGTTTGCATCGCATCTTAATATTAAAATATCAAAGGAAAGAATGACAAGCAGGACCCAGCCAGGGCAGATTCCAGACCTGGCCTTGGCAGATATTCAGTTTTTCGGTGTCAGGTAGAAAGATAAGTGCAGTCAGTCAGACAGTGAGTGCCGACCTCTCTGGAAGAGTCTGCACACCCCCTTCTGCCTGTGGGCTGCAAACTTGGAGCACTTTTGGGAAAACACACACGTGCTGCAAAATAACCAGCTACTGTCTGGACAAGGTTAAAGGTGAGGTGTGCTTTGGATTGTTGCACTGACTGCAGTGGGATGTGGTCTGAGGTTTCACATCTCCAGCAAACCCCACGATTCAGAGGGATGATCTGAGCAGTGCCAGCCCCTGCCTCGGTTAGAGGGGGTAKGTGGGCAGTGAGTAACTTGCCAAGGAGCACATGGCATGGCTGTGAGGGCCCAGCACTCAGCTCTCTGAACACCCAGCCTTGCCTTCAGACTGCTCTCCACGAAAGGTGGGTGTGTGCCAGCATYATCCATCTGGCAGGGCTCCATCTTGTGTCTCACATTCCCTCTATGAAAGAAGAAAGCGCTTGTTGTCTCTGAAAGTCCAGCAGTGGCCAGGGGTGCATAGACAGACTTCAGAGGAGATCCAGAAAGGTAAATCTGTCTCTAAAATCAGATGCTGTCAGCTGAGATCCTGATGAATCTGAACTGACAGCGCAAGAAGCGAGCAGTGGGCCAAACCACGCCAAACCTGACCCTTCCAGCAAGAATAAATCACGAGCAGCAAGCAGTGAAAGAAGATGACAGTTTTCATCTGTAGCTTTTCTGCACCTGCAGCTACAGCTGCTTTTCCTGGCTACCTAGCTCTCACCTCCTGCTAATTACCACCGACAGCCTGCTGCTTTGTGCTGCCCTGTGGCCGACCCGTCGTGCAGGCAGCTTTCCTTGGTGCAGCTCAAGCTGCTGTCTCTGCAATGCTCCAGCATTACCCTCCAGATTAAACCCACAGTGCTTTGGTCATGTCACTGTAACAGCCCAGCATTAAACCTGTCATTAAAACAGTTTGCTGAGCATGATCGTGAATTTAGCACTGGCACCTTTTGACATTAATTTCAATGTCCCGTGTGGTATTTCCTGGTAATGTGCAAAAGTCTCCTTGCAGGGTGTCATTATGCCTCCTATATGCTCTGTTTGTACAGCTGAGAAGGAAGTGATTTTGGTGGGTTTTTCCTCTGGCTGTTATTGATATTGTCTATTTACTGTGTATTGCTGTCGAGCCTGAAGGTCTCAGTTGAGATTCTGTGTTTTTGTGAATGTGGGTGTGCAAGTGAGTATGTGCACAAAATATGCCTCCTGTTTTTCCTTGGGGCTTGGATATGCAGCCCGTCTGTGTAATGTCTTTGATGCTTGTTTGGGGTTTTTTGTGRTGGGGAGTGCTTTTAGTAATGAAATGTTAATATGCTCCCAGTAGAGGCAGCAGTAGGAAATGCTGCCTTTTGATCAGCGTGAAAATGCTGTTTATGTTGGCAGGTGCAGACAGGAGGTGAGGGTGGGTTGGGGCAGAGGTGGCTATAGMTGATTGACCACTTTCTTTTCAAGTGTTCCTGTACCTATTAGCTCTTCCTGTTTGTCTTTTATTTTCTTTTTGTTTCTGTTCTCAACAGAGATCTTAATAGACAAGCTCTGTTTTCTGAGAGTTTCTGATTTTCCATTTGCCATTATATGAAGGGTTAAAGATAACTTTCCATGTAAGAGTTCTACCCAGGTTTGGTCTCTGCAGCAAAGGCTCCTGATGCTGTTTTCCTCTCATGCATCTGTGTGTGGATCTCGAATTCCACTTAATGTGATGCACATCAGGGCAGGCAGGGCCAAAAACTGTGCCTTTGCCTTCAATCCACTTGTCACCGTGTTTCTGCTTAGTCTCACGCCTGTTGCCCGAGGTGTCAAGATTTTATATGGAAAAGAAGGAAGCTCACTGGCTTCAGGTCTCCTGGGGTTTACTGAACATGAAGAATTCTCAGGCTGAATGACTTAAAACACTTAAAACACAGCTGCCTGGGAGTGTTCCTCCCAGCTCTCCCCTGGAGAGGAGAGCCACGGAGAGACAAAGAGGAAATCAAGTAGGACTCTTAATATTCATAAATCGAGTGGTGAACTTACTCCATGTCATGAAAGCCAAGGACCAGCACTGTTAATGAGGTTAAAGAAGTTTAATTGGCAGGCACRGAGCAGGAGACTGCTATGAGTGTAAATTCTAAATGATTAATAATAATAGGCTTTTAGTTAATGAGTCAAGTGGACAAGGGTTTGGACAGATAATCTGAAAAAATTTGGTGTTCTCCATGTAGARAAATTTGATGATATATCTGCAGTGTCATCCAGCTAAGGAAGAGCAGAACGGGAGGGAAGGCTGGTGCATGTTTGTGTGCTCTCACATGTCCTTGTGGTCTCCCAAAACTCTTTCTGGGAGAAAATACTCTCACAGATTGCACCCGTTATCCATCAGGGCTGGATGCTGGCAGTGCTCTGATTGTCCCACTGCTCTCTGCAGTCTGACTGGCTTTGGCTTTCTCAGCTCCGTAGGAAGATATTAATTTCCACTCAACACCTCAGAGGGAATAGGGTTTAGCTTGTCTGCAGTAAAGCTCTCCAATGATTTTGACAAGTTGGGCACTATGTGGAAACCAGCTGCAGGTGACACATAAAATAAGAGTGGGTTCCCACGTCCAGAGAAGTATTTTGCATACTGGGTTACCTTGTCTCTCTTACAGYATATTCATTTCATGTCAACCAAAAAAACTGCTGCCATCTACATCTTTAGAAGTAATYTTGTAAAACTGTTTCTTTTGTAGTCACTTTCTTAAAAAAAAAGGATAACTGGAACTATTATCAAATTTATTATCATATTTCCCASTGGCTGAGCCACCCAACTCTAGTGGCTGAGTTGCCTCTGAGCAGCACTTGTGCATTTTGTGCTATCAAACATATCCCTAAATAGCCTCTCATTTTCTGTGTTTGTTGTTTCATAGGCATCCGTGCACCTTTGGTTGACAGTCTGTAATGTCACCACACACCCAATCACGCTCCAGCCCRGGGAGGTTTCCAAGGTAACACAGTCCCACAGTCACAGGGAAAGGAGAAAAACCGAAAACAAAGCAAACAGCCTTGCAGCATTTCTATTTACTCAATAGTTTAAAAACCACTAAAAAGTAAGCCTCTAGTATAAGCTGTCTGTATTGTCAYGCTAAACAGATTTATCTTCCTTCTCCTTGATTTTCATCAGGGCTGTGGAATGCCAGTTTGGAGAATTCCTTGTTGATAAGGATGGAGTCTTGCTGGGAGCAGACCTTAGGAGATACTTCAGAAACGTGGACAAAATAGTCAGTTCCTGCCTGATCTGATAGAAACACAGAAAAAAACAAGTTGTACCAACACTAACAAGCAGGTTTTCCTTTCCAGMATCGGTCCTAATGATGGTGAAAGGCTGAAGTTACTGCAGCTATATGTGTTTCATGACAGTTCCTTCTGAAAGGCMCTGGCCTTATTTACACCAAATTAGCGTTCCATTTCAGTTGGTACAATGAACTAATTAGTGGACAAATTATCAGCAGGAGGTATTGTTTTAAATTCCCTCTTTCAGTTCATGGCAAGTCTAAGTGTCACCGTATTTCAAACGGCAGCAGCCCATCTAAAAGTGTTCCTGGGATTTCTTCTCTTTATTGTGTTGACTTCTGACAGTCTTGAAAGTACTTGGCTTAGGAACAGGAATTATATTGGTTTTGTGAGTGGGTGTTTTTTTGCTGGTGATGGACAAAACTCAAATGGCTGTATCAGTACTATTGCACCTATAAAGTTGTGTCATATCCTTCTGGATACAGGTTTTTGCATTTCTCCTTAGGGCTTCCAGCCTTTTAGTTGGCTTTATGACCCTCTGTGTCTGTGGGGACATCAGGAAGACTCATAAAGAGCTGCTAGAAGTTTGTGGGAGTTTTTTTCTCCTCATGCTTATGCCACCTCAGCTCAGCTGCAACCCCTCTTCAGCAGGGTTTGTTTCCTTGGGGGTGGCTGAGCGTGTTCAAGTCAGTAAAAGTGATGGATTGGGGAAGGTCATGGGAGGGCAGTGCCTCGTGTCATCCATGGTAGCTGGAGGAGTTCACACCTCTAGATCTGCTTGTGGTGAGTGATCCATTGTAACAATGGGAGAACAGAGTACACAGAGCTCTTTTAACTGGTTTGAAGAAAGCCTTTATTCTCAAAAAGCTGCACCTCTTTATACTTCCGATTTTCCTGGGCTGAGCACCCATTGGCTGTTTGCTCTGCAGGATCACCCCCCACAAACCTTCTTATCCACTCACATCTCTGGTCAGACGGGTTCTGTGGGCTCTGTTTAATAAATCCCAGCCTGACACACGAGGCAGGGCCATGTCAATCACACAGGTTCCTCCCTGGTGACGTGACCTGCAGCTCAAACCCTTCCCAAACTGAGATTGAACAGGGATGAGCAGGATCCAGCAGAAGCTCATCCCATAAGGCTTTCCCTTAACCCCAACAATCCATATCCACCTGTGTCCACCCAGGATGCAGAGACTTTTCCTCTGGATGCCCACGTCATCCCTCAGCTTTGCAGGCATTTACCCTAAAATTGCCCCATTTTGGAGCTTGGTGCAGAGTGCAATAACTTGTTTCCTGCTGAGTACAGAGTTTGGGGCTTTGGGGGTGTTCCAGTGAAGCTGGCTGTGTCTGCAGCTGAGGACCAGCCTCGCTGAGCTCTTGCTGCCAGGCCCTGCCACACCTGCAGCCATCCACAGCACTCTGTTGGAGTCCCTTTCAAAAACAGACAGGGCAGGGCTGGCACGATGTTCCTGGCAGCRGTGCCAGGACTCTGGAGCTGCTCTCTGCACCCACTGGCTGTGAAGTGGTTCAAATCTGGAGATATTCCAGGAATGCTGCAAAAACCACCTGTTCAGGAAGGTCTTTGGAGGGAGTCGGGTGTTGGCTTCCCAAGCCTGGCAGCTGGTGCAAAGGAGTGTTTTTCCAGGAGATAGGCTTGCTGTGTTCCTTCTGGAATAATTATTAAGCGCTGGTAGGGCTTTGTTGTATTAGTAATTACTTGTCAAGGCACCTGAAGCTTTTCATTCTTAAAATTCAAACAGTACACAATTCCTAAAGAGCCAAAACCTGGGTAGCAGTGGAAGGGAAGTTTTGCAAAAGCTGTAAAGAAATGCTTTGCTCACCTTTGGAAAGCCCTGGGAAAAATTTCTCAGCTCTGTCCATCACCCTCTGTGCTGAAAAATGGGCTCGGAACAGTATTGCAGCAGCTACCTAAGCAAAGAAGTGGGATGATGGATGCTGTGCCCTTTTCAAACGATGGTTCGCGAGGCATTTGAGGATTGTTCTTCAGAGACCATTAAAAAGGAGCTTTAGAGGAGGAGAGACGAGTTTTGTGGCAGGCAGGATCAAGAAGGATGTGTGTTTGC
This sequence comes from Malurus melanocephalus, assembly GCF_030028575.1. Lineage (NCBI taxonomy): Eukaryota > Metazoa > Chordata > Aves > Passeriformes > Maluridae > Malurus > Malurus melanocephalus. The sequence continues at coordinate 1,084,635 of NW_026623347.1, read as the reverse complement.
TGGGTGGTGTCACAGATCAGAACCACACCAACCTTTTGAAACTAATTGCAGCAGCGAACAGTGACGAGCTGCACTTACCTGTCTCTCTTGTGTGTCTTAGGCAGCTCCTACTTTGATATTTAATTGCCTTTAGAATGRGCTGTGCAGATTATTGAGGGGGGAAGGGAAAGGGATAAAAGCTTTTGCGTGGTGTGAGCGGAGATGTGGAGGGAAGGCGTGAGATGTGGGAACGCCTGGGTAAATGTTTGTGTGCTGGATGGGATGGAGCTGTTACTGATGGGAGCGTTAGTGGGAACAGAAGGAAAATGTGCGSTGAGATTCCACGGCCAAGGCTCTGCCGCGGTCTCTGCGCTCGGCAGAGATGTACAAGCCCTCTGTGATTCCTCCAGCTGCATCTCAGCACTTCAGAGGAGGGGCAGATGCACGGAGCTTATCTGGTTACATCTCAATAGAGCTCCCGCTCGATATTGATGGGAGCTTTGAARCTATCCAGCCACCGTGCATAAATGTTTCAGGGTGAGATCCGCTCCGAGCACAGAGCTGAGTCTGACTCATCCTAAGAAAGCAGCCCCTCCTGCCTGGCAGCTCTTCTTTTCCAGATTCTGCATTCTCTTTCTTCTGTCGCCGCTGGTTGTGTACCTTGTACCACCAATAATCAGCTGGAACATGCAGACAGAGTTATTTGCCTGTAAAAAAGTGATTTTACTTAACTCCCTTCCAGTTAGAGAACTCATTTTCAATACTTAACAGGGCTGGCAAGCCACACCCAGAGTCCTGTGCAGGTGGCCTGGGCTGGCCACCCCAAACCTCAGCCCCTCTGGCTAACAGGAGTGTTTGTGTGGAAGGCATTCCTGCTGTCCTTGCATCAGAAAAGAGATGCTCAGTTGTAATTACAATATTTCCAATCGTAATTGAAAGCTGTTGGTTTTGCTGTGACCTCCCTACCCTTCCCTGCATCCTGTGCCCACAGAGGAGCTCCTGGCTGCCCCAGCACCATTCTGCAGAGAATTAGAAGGGATTTCTGTCACTTRTCATCAGGGGACTCTCCCTTGTGCAGCAAAGTCTGGCTAAAGCAGAGCTCAGTGCTTTTCCCCAGTCCAGCTTGTGCCATGCTTGGAATGCCACCTCTCTTACCTCAGCTTCAGTCAGCCAGTGATGCTGAACTTGCCTCTCCTTTCTTTGCGAGCGGAACAGGCTAAAAAACATCATCAATGCTAATGACCGATTATTGAATTCTGTTTTTCCTGATGCCCCAGGTCACCGACTCAGATTACGAGGACGAGTTGCCCAAGCACTCCTTCGTGAACCACTACATGAGCGACCCCACCTACTACAACTCRTGGAAGCGGCAGCAGAAAGGGGTGAAGCAGCACCCGGCGTCCTACAGATACGAGGAGTGCACGGCCAGCGAGACAGAGCCCTATTTCCAGACTGTCATCACCACACAGAGCTCAGGAGGGGTGTACACCCCGACGGGACAGCCCGCGCCCGGCTCCCGGACTCCAGTGACAGGATTCTCCTCCTTTGTCTGAGGCAGGGCTGGGGACACGGCGGGACAGTCACAGTGACCGTGTGCGCTGAACTCTGGGGGACCTCTCTATCAGGGTACAAACGGATGGGAACACACCTGAGGCTGGGTTGATGTTTGGTTTTGGTTTTGGGTTTGTTTTTTTTTTTCTGAAGACAATCAACTCTATAAAAAAAAACCACGGAGCTGAACTAGCTGAACCTTTGTTTAAGAAAAGAAAAAGAAAAAAAAGGAATTCTGAACAGTGATGATTTTAACCACTTGTGAATAGTAAGGGTTTTTTAACYGCTTTTTTGTAACACTGCTTCAGGAAGCAGCTCCCATGCCCTTYTCCTTCCCTCTTTCTTTCTCTCCYCTCCTCCTGTCCCACCACTCCCAAACAAGCAGGTGAATTCCCTAGATGCAATGAGTGACTTTGTGATGTGATTTGAAGAGAAAACATAAAACCTCCCAGGCTCCTTTTTCTTCCCGTTTCTCTACTCTTTTTTTTTTTTTCTTTTTAATTTTTCTCTGTCATCAAGGTCAAGTAGAAAAACATAGAAAAGGGACACATTTTTAGGCAGAAAGCAGACAACACCTCTCTTCTCCTTGCTGCTCCACACATTAGGAGCACTGGCTGACCAATGCAGGTTCAGATGTTTCACTGTGTCTGCTCTAAGCTCACCACTGGGGTATTTATATTGAATTACTGACCTGCTTTTCTTTCTTCTTCAAATGGGACCTGCTGCATTCTGTAAATATTCCAACTCCAGGGCCTTTGCAAGAGGAGATGGCTCAAAAGAGCACGGTAGGCAGTGGTGGGTGAARCAAGTGGGAAGAATTCAGATGCAAGGTCAGTTTATTTTTGGCGTGGCTCTAATCCTCCTTGTGGACTGCATGTACCATTTGAATCAGTCATTTTTGAAAAGTCAAAGGACACAACCCAGCAAGCCAGAGGAATTTTTCAATTAAAATTGCAGTGACAACCTAGAGAGTTTACTAATTGATGAGGGTTTTGATCATCAAAGTCACMATGCCCTGCCAACAGAAGTTGAGCATCCTTTCTCACCCAGACTCTGCAGTTCTGTTTACTGGTCTGTAAAAAAAGTACACAGTGGCAGGGTTTGTTTGATTTTATTTTTTTAGTACAAAGACACACCACACAGACTGGGTGAGTTTTGGTGTCCACAGGTGCCTTTTATTGATTTTTCAGCTTCATATCTGGGAGAAGCAAAAAAGCATCTCCAAATAAAGYTAACCAGGTTTTTCAGGCACTGAGGTCATGAATTATCTTGTGCACGTTTACAGCCTGCTTTGTGCACTTGAAACTATGGCCTTTGGAAAGAAAAGAGGAGATTTTTAGTTTATTTTCCATTCTTTTGTACAGCTCACTTTTTGTTTTCTTCTTTTCTATCMTTTTTCTGAGTCTGTCACATTTAGCAGCAAGTTGTKTACTCACAAGGAAGTTGTCAGGCGTTGAAAGAATCCAAATCCAGCTCTTGTAGCAACAATCCTGGGTCACCAGACTTTTTATCATACGAGTTTTGAAAGGTGAATTTGGAAGTWGGTGACTCCTTGCCACGCCAGCATCTGGCATTTCCTTCCAGGTGGATAAGCCAGAAAAATTGGTGCTTGCTGGTGTCCCGTGTCAAGGCACATTTGAGCATTGTTATGATGGAGATTGTCGCAGTCCTCTCAAGGGATGTGGGACATCCATGGCAGGGGTGGTGGTGTCTTCAAAGCAGGTTGTTGAACCCAGCCTGCCCAGGGGGCCTGGTTAGGAGCATCCTGGTGGCACCTCACCAAAACAGCTGCGGTCCAAGGGCCAGCTCAGCCTTGCTGTCACCTTTCAGTGCCTCTTGGACAGGGCAAACAATCTCAGAACTGCTTTCACTCTTCGGCACTGCCTCCGTGCACTGCTGCTCTTGGTGCATGCAGACCCTGCATAGCTTTGGCACCGGATTGCTGATCCTCTCCAGATGTTCCAGGAGGAAAAAGTTCAAAACCAAAAACTCCAGTGGGTGTGTGTAAGGGCTTTTGAGTTTGGGATAATGATCCGCAGCTCATTAGATGGCGAGGGACTCGCAAAGACGAGGCTGAGCCAAAACCCTGTGAGTCATCCCCCTGTCTGCACCTGGGTAGGATGTGTGTGGGATGGAGAAGGGGCTCCAAAGAGGATGGCTTGGAGTGTGCTGTGAAGAGGAATGCAAAGCAAACAAAAAACCCACTGCCTTCTGTGCACTTTGACTGTTCTCTTAAGCCATATGGACTTTGCTTTAATTACTGAACTGCCAAAATTTGTTTTCAGTCTTGAGTTTTTTGTTTCTTAGACAAAATTATCTATGTGACTTTCTGATTTGTTTTCCTTTTCCTTTGTCATTTCCTGCATCAGATTACATATTTTAAACACATTTTTTTTTATATATTTGACACAGCAATGCAATTGCTTTTGGAATTTTATGATGCTTATCCAACAGGTGTAAGAGGTAGTGCTGCAGGAGAAGCCCTTCAAGGACCACTGAGGATTTAGGGATGTTAATTAGTAGGAAGTAGACAGAACACCGAAGACTTTGCTCCAAAGGAAAGCATGGTGTGAGTAACTCCGTATCTCCTGAATATTGCCAGATCTCAATTGGTGTAAGGTGCAGTTATTGCCGGGGGCTGATCTGACACCACACTGAGAAAAAAAAACCAAGAAAATCATGGCGAATAAAGGAAATGGGACTTTGTAGCCACTGCTCCACTGAAGGACAGCAGCACRATCATACAAGGCAAGGGGATGAGACTGTTCCTTTTTTCTCAGAACCAGCTACCACTATAAAGCCTGAGCCTGCTGAGGACCTGCTGAGTTGGCTGTGTGGCTCTTCTCTTCTGGCTGCTGCCAAAATAACAGGTTAGGTGTGATTCCTTTAGGACCTGTTGATCCGAAAAAAAGGTATTTCTGTTCCATTCTCGTCCACACTGTTGWCACTCCAGGTTATGTTCAGGAGCTGGCTTTTCTGACACTCTGGATTTATTTTGGACAGGCAGTTGCAGAGTRTGGAGGTGCAGTACCCTGCCCAGCCCTCAGTGAGCACAGAATATGTTTTATGCTGTGCAGGATCCTGTGCAGCTCCACGTGGGATGCCTCCACATTCTTGCTAACACACTCAACTTGTAAAATATGGTTAATAGGKAGGGTTTATTTACTTCACATATCAGAGAAATTGTTTTATCTGGAAGGAAATACTCCATCAGTTAGGAAGAAAGCTCTATTTCATTGCTGTAATCTTTGGGAATTGCAGCCTTGAAATACAACTTTTAAGCATTAGTTGTCATGTTACAGTAACTTCACCCATCCAATCCACTTCYATTTCCATCTTCTTGTTTAGAATAGTCTTGAAAAATGAAGGCTTATGTTTAAAATGCCTTCTTAGGATATTTTATTTTTATTTATTTATTTCCCTTCCCCTGTTTCTCAGGTCTCTTGGTGACTGTTACTGAAAAATAAAAGCAGCATCATGAAATGACCAAGGGAGATGTTTCAGGGAATGGTTTAATAGGAGCTTGTTTTTCATGCAAGAGCCCATAACAATATCCAGCCTCCTGCAGGGAAAAAAGTACCCAATTGTTCATCCCCTGCCAGGGCTGAGGTGACACCAGCCATCACTGTCAGTGATGCTCCCAGCACCAAACCCCAGGCAGTCCCTGTCATAAATCACATGYAAAAGTGCACACACAAAAGGAGCTGAGCTGTTCCAGCCCAAATGGAGCATTTTGTGCCCCCCAAAATCCCTGTCACGTGTGGTGATTCCCYACCATGGCCCACACCCTTGGGTGGAGTATTTTCCATTCCCAYCTTTAATGCTCTGATGTTTGGGCAGTGCCGGTGCTGTGCAGGTACAAGTGGCAGTGGTGACAAGGGACAGGAGAGGGCACTCCTTTGCCTTCATCAGTGACAGTCTGTTATTCCCTACCCCGGGAGTCACTCATGTGGAATGCCTTCATGGGGAGGGCAGGGAGAGGTGAGAGCACAAAGGCTTTCATCAGCATTTACTAAARGAATCACACTTTGGCCAGCAATCCCACTTTTAGGAGTGTTGGCATGACTGGAGAGAAGAAAGAAAAACACAGAAAAAAGAAACTAATCTATAACCCCAAAGGATTTTTTCCCCCTCTTCATTTTGAGTGTTAAAGCGAGTRATGTTTTGCAGATGGGCCAAGATCTCATTTCTCCTCTTTATCCCAAGGTCTGTGCCAGAAGCTGCTGTAAGAATTGTTTAGACTAAATACCCAAGCCTGTCTTGACACGGGGATGCATTTATTATCCTTGTCATTGCTTCCCTCAAGAAATCCATTGGGTCATCCAAAGATTATCTAATCTGCTTTCCAAAAAGGGAGGAGAGAGGTATCTTTATACATACAGAGCAGTGGTGTCCTCCCACTCACTGCTTTTAGATATACAGGGCAACTTGTTGGAGAAAAATCCTTTTAGAAAAGGAATTTATCGGRAACTTCAAAAGAAAGCAAACCACTACGTAAGAAAGATAACCTCTGGCAGAGGCATTAGAAATCTTGAAGTCCAGAAGCCTGTGATGTGTAAGACCGACCACAATGCCAAGACCTCCTGTTTTTACTGATTTCCTGTATCAGTAGCAGCCAGAAGGGCACACGCAATGAGGAGTGATGTTTGGAGAGGAAGAGCCATCACAGACTGGCTGGGTTGTGTGCTGGTTGTATTGCACACAGCTTCACTCAGCCCGGAGTTCCTGCCAGTTCAGTGACACTCCTTAGGTTGTTTTTATAGGTTGTTGGCAGCACGTGTGGAATCCACACATTATCAAGGTGTTCCTAGAAGCTCCAAGGTTACCGGAGGTGGAGAAAGCTTTGTTGGTGTGGGGCTCAAACAAAGCCACACGTGTGATGGTGTGGTTGTGCAAAACCCATTGAAACCTCCTTAGGGAAAGCCACCCTTGCATTAGGAGCAYGTGCACCYCAAGACTGAACATGATGGGCCTGAAGTGGCTMYACCTGRCAGAATCCCAGAATGGTTGGGTTGGAAGAGATCTTAAAGATCACYTTGTCTGACCCCCCCTGCCCTGGGCGGGGACACCTTCCACTAGACCAGATTGCTCCAAGCYTGTCCAACCKGRCCTTGGACACTTCCTGTCCCTYCTGTTCTTTGTATTTCTGTGCTCCTTTAGTCCTCCCCCAGCCCTTCCAGACAAACAAAGCTGYCTTGCACTTTGTGCAGGTGCAGAGTTTGCCGTGCCTGATAGCAGAGCCACAATGGATAAGCACATACRTGACACATGGGACAGGTGAGATATGTTTGAACAGGGAGTGAAGTACCATTAGCACTCGAGATTCAGGCTCTGACTCAGAATTTTACCTTCTCAAAGCTGCCACTTGCCGACTTTAAATGGCCTCGGGGCCTCAAGACTTGACAGGAAATTCATTATTTCCATGCTGTTTGATCACTGTGCACTTTCTTGGGGCTTGAATCACTGGATACAGAGACAGGAATGGGGTTACAGAGCTTTATATCAAGGTGTTTTCCCATTTGTGTCCAATTCTCTAGATCTGGGAATTTCTGCTACCACAGAATGGTGGCATTCTGCAGGTGGGAAGTGCCACCAGGGCTCCCCCTTTGATGTCATTGCACCCCTGGGCMGTGCTGGGACCTGTCACAGTGCAGTGGGAGCTCTCAGGTAGCAGAAAGGTGCAAAAAGCCCAAATTCTGGTGAGTTTGTAGCTGGTCACTTTGCCCCTCTTGGGCTGGAGTCTGTCCTCTGGTTTTGGTATCTTTAGGGGTAGCACCACGTCCCAGAGCTGTGTCTGAGTTACCCCTCRGTGTACTCCGGTTTTCAGATCATTGCTTTCAATTCAGTGTCTCCTTGGAGATTCACCCTGGATTTTTGTTCCACACCTCTTGTTAGCCTCACCTTCACCACTCCACTATTTTATATGAGAAAGTTACTTCTTCTTTTGCAAACTTGCTTCTGATTAAAAGAACCCTTTTGGAAACATCTGTGTCCTTGGTACATTTATTCTGTGGAAGGGAAAAAAAGTATTTTTCCAGACTCTTCTGTTGCTGAAGAAGTTTCTGGGTGCCTTGCCAGCATGCTCACGAGTTAACAGCTCAGGACAGTGAGAATGTAACATGGGCTGAAATTCCTCACTGTTTGTTCTGGACTGTAAAATCTTACAACCCCTGCTGCTTCTCAGCTATACTGACACTCTTCAAATAGTTTCCACACAAAATTTGATCAGTCTTAAATATTTTATTATTTTGCAGCAATAAACTTCCTCAGATCCTTAGAACAGGAGACTCAAAATCCACTCAGAAACAGAAACCCATGGGGCCAACATTTTTTATGGCTTTGTCCCCTCCCCTGCAGTGTTGTRGCAGGCGTTAATCAGTTCCCACAAACGTGCAGATGTTGGGGAGGCAGTCCCAGATCACAGCGGGGGGAAATCAGGGCAGCTCTGTTWTTCCAGAGTGGTTGGTTGTGCTTTTCACCCCCTGAGCCTAGAGAAGTAAACTAAACACAGTCAGGTCAGCTATAGCTCTGGGGGYAGAAATGAGGGCGAGAAATCAATGTTTTCCAAGTGGGAGAAAGGGGGRAAAAAAAGTCAAACTGTGAAGGAAAGAACTCATATTCTCCTGCTCCTGAAAAGGATATTATAAATAATGCAGTGTTGTATAAATACAGGCAGCCCTTTGCAGCTGGGAGTTTGTACTAACCCAGAGGTATCGCTGTACCCATTCTGAAGATGAAAATCCTCCCTCCACAGCATTTTGAGAATGAGATATTATCCTGCAAAATTGCCATGAGGTGCAGAAGTGCTTTTTTGAGGCCATTTGGCTCCAAAGTGTATCATCCTGCAGCTTTCAGTCCTTACCCTTCTCGGGATGTGTTTCCCCCCACACATGTTTTTGTGGCTAGRAATGGAGCATGGATATAAACATGGGAGTGGATGGGAAATCTGCCATGGCATTTGTAGGCTAAACAATACCAGAGAAAACAGATTGGCTTCCCGCCCTGCCCTGAACAGCACAAGCAGTGGCTTGACTGAATCAAGTAATCTGGGCTTTCATTACTGATCCTTTTCCTGCTATTTGTCTCTTTTGTTCCCTCTTTTTCCCTCTGCGTTTTTGCTCCAGGGTTATTTATTTTTCTCCTTGCTCCTTTTCTTTTCAGTTTTTTTATTTGTAAGCCTGCCTCTTGTTTTTATTAGTTTTCCTCTCCTCCTGTCACCTCACTAATTATTTTCATTTCAAACCTGCATTTCCCACAAAAATCAAAAGGAACTTCACGTGAAACACATGGTTTTGTTGGGGTTTTGTTCACTTCCACTGCGCCCCAGGAGTTCTTTAGCTTTTCTGTCTTGTTTACTTGGAAATGCTGGACACGTCTGTCCAAGCCAAGGCGGCGTGGCTGCTGACTTCCCAGCCTGGTAGAAACCTTCATTAAGTARGCAATTGGCATGTTCATCACCATTTGTTAACGAGTTAGGATAATCCTAAATCAGACGAGGCTGACGTGTGAAGTCATTCTTCGAGGTTTTACAAGGCAAATTTGTCAGCAGCGCTGAAACCTGTGAAGTCTTGTGGAATCAGAGGATCTGCACCCGCCTGTGGAGAAACAAGGAAGCTGCAAACCATGGTTGCGTGACAAAAATGTGTTCAGGGGAAGAAGGGACCAACACCCACRGTGTCATTCAAAGGTGATTCCCTGCTTGGGCAGCTTCCAAGGAGTTCTGTGCACTCTTTATGATGATGACATCTAGAAAAGCAGCAGGGGCAAAGTCATGAACTTGTTCTTTACCCTGAGCCTCCTTAATCRGAGTTTGTGCCCTTTGAGCATTTAAGAAAAGGCGTAGATAAGGGTAGAAGGCAAGTTGGAAAAAAAGCCTGTGTAATACAGCCTGGGGCCTCATGCCAAGAGTGACAAAATGCCTGACAAACACAGGTGACCTCATCACAGTCCTGCCATTGGGAAGGATAAATATCCCACCTTTGGTGGGAGGAAATTGAGGCACAGGCCAGCTTTGCCTGTGGGACCAAGCTGCAGTCTGTGTGGCTGCTATCAGTGTGCCCGAGTGGCCTTGACTGCAATGTCCTCAGCATAGGGCAAAGAAAACACATCTTTCTTACAAAACAGCAGGATGAGTTATTTTTGGGTCTTTATAAATTGTCTGTTTTCCAGCACTATCATTCTTACCCTACCAGGGGAACATGGCTGACCTAATTAGAGTCTAATTCCAACAGTGCAAGACTCAACTTGTAAACACAAACTTTTTCAATCTTGAGTTATTTTTTCTGTACAAGCGCCTCTGATTGGTACGAATACCCCAGAGGTGGGGGGTAGGGGAGGAACAGGGCAATGGGATGAGCTCCTCCTCATCAGAGGAGCTGAACTACAGAAAATTTGAGATAAATGAAGGATAATTCTCAGATGTATTTATGAGACTGACTGAATCTGCTGGGAGACTGTATCCTCTGGGATTAAACCTCACATAACCTGATGGAAATTCGGAAATGTTTTATCCCCCTCTGCGGACAGCAGTGGCAGAGGTAGGATTCAGTATTTCAATCTTCTGTCCAGCAAAAAACATCCAGGGTGATCAATGAGGMCACTTTCATTGATCCGTAGCTGTCTCCACACCACAGAAGAAATCAAAAGGTGAGAAAAAGATGCTTGTTTTCAATGAAGTCTATTTCACAAAGCCAGCAAGGGTTAATCCAACCAGCCAAATGCTTGGCTTTAGCTGCAATAGAGAAAGGCTCCCTGTGAGGTTGAGTGATAAGCCTCCAGTCATACCTGCTTGGATTCTCAAGGACTGTGCCTGAACATGTTGGGGATGGCTCAGGTCCAGCAGCCGCTGATAGGGARTCCACAATGCCAAATGACTCACGAGCCAAACAGCTCCATCCCTGCCCTGAGTCCATGCACAGAATGTGTCCAGAAAAAACATCCAGAACRCAGGCACTGGAGACACAAACATTGGGCCAAACTGTGCCCTTGGGTAGCGATGTGGCTSCGAGTGCTGGGTCTGCTGAGAAGAGATCCTGGCTCCAAAACAGATTCTAGAATACTGGCTTGTTGTTAATGTGTGTCCTTGTGAGATAGAGTGGTTTGGAGGTAAGGAGATGGTGGTAGAAAGGGCTGTATGACACATGTTTAGAGCTGATGGCTTCAGGGTCATGTCATGATTTTTGGCTTTTTCTGGCTTGACTTCAGGTTTGGAAGTGGCTCGGCAGAAATTGAGGTCACTGCAAATGGTGCAATGACACTTTCTGGAAAGCACTGGCTGCTTCATGCAGTGAGACTGAGCTACCAGCTGGGAGGGCTGAAAAGACAGAAAAATTTGTCACTAGTACAATGTGAGACAGGCAAAGGAGAAGTTGTCCTTGGAGGAGCTGGTGTCCAAACATGAGCAGTGCACACAGCACTGCCCCCACCGTGCTTTCCAGAATTTGTTTTACACTCTAACACTGGCTGTGGTGTATAATTTTTCATCCTTGCTCAGAAATTATAGAGGAGTGAAAGGGAGATGGGTTTCAGCTGTCGACGCTTCAGGAGCATTCAGCAGCATTGCTGGATGAAAGGAGCAACGTGGTCTTTTTGCTCTGCAGAGGTCTCAGAAATACCCAGGCACRAATCACTGTGTGGTTTCAGGCTGGGTGAGAGGGAAGGCAGAAGCTGGTGCCAGCCCTTGGTCCTTCCCTGGCTCCTGGAGCTCTTTGAGCATGTCACACATCTGGTGCTTCCCCATTTAGTCCTTTCAAGAGGCTCATTTGAGAGCAAGGTTTGTAAGGAAGCGCCAGGAATAAACAGCTGATGATCCCATTTGTGGGATGWGAGGAAAATAAGAAGAGAATTGTTAAAGATGGGACAGTCAGTGAATAAAAGCCTGGATATTAATGGGGCTGACACTTTGCTATGTCTGTTAGAAAGACTCTGTGTGTTACAACATGACTTTTCCCACAGTTTGTGGAGGGAAGGAAAACCTTTGGGTGTGTAACACAGCAGCTAACGAGAGAGCCTGAGATGCAGCAGAGCATTCAACTCCTGGGGGTGACCTTCTACCAGTGCTCTGCACTCGTGCAGGACTTCTCTCCCCTTGGCCTCGTTCAGCAGTAAAATCACCTCTCCCTCAGGGAGGACCCTCTAGTTTAAATGAGTGTATCTCCGTCTCTCTTGGAGATTTTAGAAAATTAAGTTCTGCATGAGGTTTAACATCATCCTCTGTGCCCCATCAGTTCAATCGCTGTTCTCCCAGTTAGTCTGAGGTGTATTGTCCCATTTTTACAGCTGTGACATTACCCGTGACTACAGCCAGATATCAGAGTTCATGCCTCCYTCTGTTTGTGCTAGCCATGGTGACTATCAGCTTTTGAATCCTACAGCACTCTTGGCCACCTGTTCCCTCCCAGCTCAGAGGAGGGCAGGGTGCTGGCACAGCAGAAAGGTGCTGTGCTCTGGGGTGACTGACACCAACACAGGAACAGCACCCAGGGCATGAAAGCCCAGCACTCTGCCATTGCAAAGAGGAGKGGTAGATAATGTGTGAGTTAATATTGAACTGGGATTGTTGCCAGGGTGGTGCAGCAAGAGCAAACAGGCCAGGAGCCACCCCAGTGAGAGGGAGCACATGGTGGCCAGAGGACGAGTGTGGGAGGGCAGGGCCACGGCTTCAATGCTGTCCAGGACCATCATGGAACACCCTGCTATGGGGGAAGCAGGGTGACACTCAGTTACTCCTCCTCTCCCCAGAGAATAAACAGCCTTTTAATAGCCCTGTGCACGTCACCAGGGCCCCCACAAGGCTTTTTGAGCCCTTGGGGTTTGTCATTAATGGGGAAAGCAGTGGCACTGCATTGGTGTCAGTAAGAAAGGCAATGTCAGAGAGGCTGAGGCCACATCTGTTCATGACCCAGAGGAGAACATTCCTTTTGGACCACTCCAGTGGACARACAGGAGTTGTGCAGCCCAAACCTGGGCAATTTTCTCCCATTCTTTCAGTCAAGGTTCTGGGATGCTGCAGCAGCCGCTCACCTGCAGCACGTTGTGCAGTTTGCTTGCCCACAATGCTAAACCCCTATCAGTGTTGCCAGAAAAATGATCTGGAGAGCCTTTCCCTCTGCTTTCTCCCTCCTGGGTGCCATTTCAGTGATATTCACTTTAGAAAAATAGTCTCACTAAGTACAGTCTACCACCACATTTGGTCTAAAGGGCTGTGCAAGGATAAAAGCATCACTTTAACACTTGCAATTTGTATAAAATTATCTGACAGTGAGTGTTCAGGATGGCCCCACCTGCAGCTCTGAGTCATCGCAGCAATTTTGACTGGGAGGTGGACATTTTATCAACTATGATTTTCTCAAACCTGGGGAGCTGGAGAGACACAGCACTGAAAGAGACCTGCAAAAAAAAAAACAACCCAAAAGTCAGATAAATAAGGAGCTTGCAGAGGTTCACCAGCCATACAGTGAACCATATCTCTAAATCAGTAAATTGCTCCCACTCAAACTTGTTTAGACAAACGAGTAATTTCCTTGTATGCAAAGATGCTGCACAGTTTATTTATATATTTTGGGGGTKAGCTAACATGCTTATTCTCTGCTGAAGAGAATGCTTATTCTCTTWGCCTCAGTTTCTGTCTGAGAGAGGAGAAAATACTGAACCACAAACACACTCCCCACTGAGAAATCACAACAGCTGTTAGAAATCACCCTCAGCTGTTAGAAGTTATTGGAAAAGGAAAGGGCTTGTGTGAGGGAAGAAATGCAGCTAATCCCAGCCTGGGAGTTACTGCTCCAGCACCTGGTTTCTCTTCCTGCCTCTCACTTCTGTTCTTTGTGTCCTTCTGGCATGGGACCCATCAAGGAGAAGAATCAGCCTTTGGAGAAAGGATAACTCCCAGAGTACAGTTGCTTCAAGGTGTCTTAAAAGGGGTAGATTCCATAAAATGGAAAATAAAGTTCCTGTCAGCACGCTGCTTCAGCTCAGCTCCTCAGWGCAGCCTGGAGAAGCAGGAATCAGGGATGTGCCTCCATAAAATGGTTAATTGATTACTGTCAGCCAGTGATTATGTGAATCATTGAGCACATCGAGGCTGTGCAATGCTGGGGATGTCTGAGACACTGACCTACCAAAACTGGCATTGCTGCTGCTGCTCAGCTCTTCCACATAAATGTGGAGGTGACTGATGGACCCACCGGCAGCTCAGCACACGCTGCAGGTGTTTTATGAGACAAAATAAATGTTTGGGCAGAGACAAAATCCACTGCTGGCCTATGGACAGAGCCACGTGAGATCTG